>NC_052637.1:14851735-15190479 GCF_016161935.1 Mauremys reevesii | reverse complement strand
TGATGCACAATAAATAGTAATAAGGACATGGTGAGTTTGACCACTGCACATCTAATTCAAAGTTGCCAGCCAAAGGGTTGCAGGAACTTCGAGTACACAAGAGAGCCCATTCATGAAGATTTAAAAATGTATTTGCTCTGCATTTACAGCATGAAGTGCATAAGTGCAAGCAACATTCATTTTGACTATCTTGTCAGATGGTACATGCAGGAAAAACATGTTTTGAAAATAAGTTAATATGCCTCAGTTTCTGCTTTGGCAGTTGTATAATACAATGAAATTCCTATTTCTACTGAATTGTATGTAAGGAACTTGAGTAATTTCCCCTAAATTTTCTTCAGATATATCTATTTTTAGATTAAATTTCCCCTGTTAAAAACTAGGAGAAAAACACATAACTTCCAGCAGTCCATACACTAAGACACCCAGCAGACAGAATAAAAAACACCTAAAATTATCTTTTTGTCTTGATTATTTGATAATAAATCACAAATAGATCCATCAAATTTGGGCTACTTGAATATGTGTGAATAAATCTTTAGAACTGAATTATGACGACCCAGAAAAATGTTCATACTTGTATCCACATTTAAAACAAGAGGTAGTCCTAGTAATGCTGTGTGATGCTCAGGGAGGATGGCTCCAGTGGTTTTTGAGCATTGGCGCTTCCCTGAAACTCAGGGTTGTAAAGGGAGTTCAATCATGAGGTCACTTAGGGCTGGGGCAAAATCAGTATTTGGATGCTGCTAGTGAAGGTAGTGAGGCTGGACTTGATGACCTTCCAGTTCTATAGAGATAAGTATCTCCGTATATTATAATGCCTCCCCTAAAACTCTGCTCAGTAGCTCTTCAAAGAAATGAGAGTTCAATCATTAATTTCAAGGAATTAGAGCCAATCAGTCACAATTTTCACAGAAGCATTCCAGAAGGTTGTGAGAACAGAACCCAGAGGAATTGTGATAAATTTTCCCAGAGCAACTATTTTTCTTGTCATATGCAGTTTAAGAGTACAAAGAAAATAATCACCCGCTTTTGACTGATTTGCAGCTGAGGAAGAAAGGTTTCCAAATAAAGCTACCAGATTTCATGCTATGTGTCATTAACTTAATTGTATTGGAGACCTTTGGCACTTAAATTTGTGATGATTCAGTAAAGGAGTACACCCCCTTCTCTATTTCTTTACCAAACTACATTTGTTGTGACCTTATAACCAAGAACATGAAAAAGCCCGTCAAGTACTGTTAAAAATCCCAACAGTGGACACTGACAGTACATTGCCTACAAATAATATTTCTAAGAAAAATAAAACTAAAAAATGGAGATTGTAGAAGAGATTTCTGTATATAAGGAAGACAGCATTTGAGGTTGAGGATTGTGTTTTGTTCATTGACATGAGAAAAAGAAAGGAAGTATCATATCTTGATTACCCAATTATATGTGTTTACAAACTGAACTTCTGTCAGCATTAATTCATGTGATTTTTAAAGAATGATTAATTAACCCACACAAGATTATATAAGCAATATATTTAAAGTTAATTCTATCATTTTTTTTTCACCTATTAATTTTCAAAAGATGTAGCAAAGTGTAGGAGGGTGGACGTATGTGCCCTGCCTTTCCAGAGAGAGAACCAGTCAACGCAATAAAGAGAGGGGAGAGAGAGAGACAGAGAGCAGCTGCACATTATGTGTGAGTTGTGATGTTTTTGACACATGTACATTGTAACTGAATACCCTGATCTGACAATTTAATAGTTTATTTTGTTAAGATAAATATTTTAAAATTTCACGGTTGAAATACAAATGACATTATTTAGAGAAGTTAAACTTCAATATAGATTTGAGGAGGAATCAAAAATAAATGTAAGAAATTACATTTCATAAAAATATGAAATTTACGTAGCTTGTTTTTTTGAAATACTTTAATTAAAAATGTAGAAATGAAAATATTCTAATTTATAAAATATTTATTATATAACAAGATGTAAATATAAGACTAATCTTTTTCTTTCATATTGGCTACATTGAGATTTCACAGGATAGAAAGATTCTGACAGGGAGTGAATGACCATGATCCAACACCATCTCTGCTACCCTGGGGCAGAGGAGGATGGGAAAGGTGAGGGCTGGGGTTGCCAGATGTCTGGTTTTTCGACTGGAACCTCCAGTTGAAAAGGGAAACAGGCAACATCCGGTCAGCACAGAAAGTCCAGTAGTCTGCAGTAGTGGCCCCCACCACTGTGTGTGTGTGTGGGGCGAGGCAGAAAGATCAGCTGATGCGCTGGGGAGAGGGGTCCCGAGTCTGTACCACGAGGTCACTGTCAGAGTGCAGAGAGATTCCCTTCGGCCTGAGCTGGGACCGGGCAGATGATCAGGGAGCCACATTTGTACCCCAGCTTTGTGACCAGGAGTAGAAATAAGAGCGGAGAGTCCCGGAGAAGGTGCCAGTGAAAGTGAAGAGATGGGATTACTGCTCCCAGTCACACGATGTAAGCGAGGACCTACGCCAGCCTCATAGTGGGAAAATCCCACCGGCGGCTGGGCTGGATATGCTCACAGAGATGGGGGGAGAGGGTGGAAGTGCCAGCCTGTGTATATTCCCCACCCCTCAGCCACATGACCAGCAGCATCCATTCCCAGGAGTGTGGCGTGACAACTTCCTGCTCATGGGAGTCCCTACAAACCCCAGAAGTCCATCTGAGTCTTGTCTCCCACCTCACACCTCCCATTAACGCTTCTCCGCCCGTGAACGCTCAGCGCCCAGGACACAGGGAAAAGGATCAAATCTCTCAGAGGTTGTCGGAGCAGATCCTGTTGTGTGTCTCCAGTATCTCACACATTTCTGATCCTCAGACAGGGGCAGGCCAGGGATTTTGCTGTGTCTGAGATCCAGAGTCATGTCCCCCACACTGGGAGAGAAAGTCCCACAGAAGTCAGGGCTGGGGAGCAGGGGCTGGTCACTGGGATCAAAGGGATCAATTAACACTGCATCCCACGTTAATTGCTGTGCAGGGGTCACTGCACTAAGGAAGACTCAGGGCCCTGTCTGCCCACATGAGAGTGGGCAGAGAATGACAAGAGGAAGGTTTGGGGGGATGTGTCCCAGTGAGAGTGGGGAGGAGGGCAACAGAGGAAGTGACAGGCAGGCACCAGGCTGATGCTGGGAGCGGGAAGGAAGGGGAGGGCAGGCACAAGAGCAATGGGGGCAAAGGGAAAGGAGCAGGCACCAGTGAGGGAGTGGGGAGAGGGCAGGTTTTAGAGGAGGAAGAGGGGAAGGGTGGGCACCAGAAGAAGGGAGACAGAACCCAGGGGCACAGGGAAGCAAAAGGAAGGGCAGGCATCCAGGGGGGCAAAGGGGTGTAAGGGAATGGGAGCGCTCCAAGAGGCAGGGGAAATGAGGAGAGGGGTGGACTCCAGAGAGGCTGATGGAGTCGAGGAGGAAGGAAGGCAAGGTGCCAAAGAGGGGTGGAGAGGGGATGGAAGTAGTGGCAGGGCAGACACCCAGGGGACAAAAGTGAGGCAGGAACCGGGGAGAGGGGAGGTATGTAGCTAGGGCAGAGAGGCGGTCACTGGAGGACAGAGCAGGAGAGGGAACAGGTGTCAAGGGGACAGAGTGGGGTGATCAGAGGGGCTGGTGCCCAAGGAGCTTAGGGGAAGAGGGAACTGCAGGCACCAGGGGTGGAGGAGTGAGAAAGAGGGAGCTGATGCATAGGGGAAAAGAGGTGGCGTGGGCACCAGAAAGGGGGACAAAAGGGGGCAAAGAGAAAAAGGCAGGCACTGGGGCACAGAGGGAGAAGAGAGAAGAGGGAAGAGAGGAGGTTGCACCATCCAGACAGAAAGGGAGTGAATGGAGGGGGCAGGCACTAGGGAGGAGCAGAGGGGGTGAAAAAGGAGGGGAGTTGGCACCAGGGGCTAGAGAGGAGCAAAGGGAAGGGGGCAGGCAGGAGAGTGGGCAAAGGAGGGAGTGGGGGGAAAGGTGCAGGTGAACAGGGGACAAAGGCGGTGAGGGGTGGGGCAGGCACCAGAGGGAATGGGAGTGAGGGGAGGGGAGGGCACCAGAGAGGGAGAAGATGGTGGGAAGGGGCAGATCCCAGAAGGGTTTCAGGAGGTTGAGCAGAGGGAGCAGATGCAAGGAGGGCAGGGGGCAGATTGGGGGGTGAGAGAACAGGTGCACACAAGGGGCAGAGAGGAGTGTGGAAAAGGGCAGGCCTTACAAGGACAGAGGGGTGTGAAGGGAGAGTGCTAGGCACCAAGGTGAGCGTGAGGAACACGAGGGAGGCAGCTTGGGACAGAGAGGGTCGGGCAGGCACACTGGAGCACAGGGGTGAGGAAGGAGAGCTTGTGCTGCAAGAAGGGGGCGAGGGGAGGGGTCAGTGTGGGAGAAGGAAGAGGAGAGCAGGCACAGGGGGCAAAGCAGGGAGAGAGGTGGACACTGGGAGGACAGTGAGGGGAGGTGGGGCAGGGACCAGGGCCAACAAGGGGCAAGGGGAGGGGAAGGCATGAGGGGTAGAGGGGACAAGGGAAGGAGGTGGGTGCCAGGGGACAAAAGGGGAAGGAAAGGAAGGATCAGGCAAGGAGGAAAAGGGGTGGGCAGAGAGTGGGTGCTGGGGCATGGGGTGGGCAGCAGGCAGGAAGGGGGCAAAGGGAGGGGCAGGTCCCAGGGAGATTGAGGGGTTGAGCAGGGGGCAGACAAAAGGAGGGCAGGGGAAGGGGCTGGCACCAGTGCGTGGGGGGCAGAGGGAGGGGTGAGTAGATGGGAGGACTCAGAGAAGTTCAGAATGAGGCTAGAAGAGGGGTGGGCACAGGTGGGCGAGGTTGGGATGGGGGTGAGGGGAGAAGAGTGGGAGCCAGGAGAGCAGAGGAGGATGAGGGGTGGGGTGAGAATCTGGGGTGAGGGCAGTGGCAGGCACAGGGGTGACAGGAGGGTGGGAGACATGGGATCAGAGGGGAAAAGGGAGGTGGGCGCCAGGTGGTCAGGCCCGCTGCAGGCAGGCAAGGGCAATTGCCATGGGGCCGGGCAAGGTAAAGGGCAGGGGCCCCGGACAACAGTGCAGTGTGGCTAAGGCAGGCTTCCTGCCCACCCTCGTGCATTCAGACCCAGAAGTGACCGGTGGCCTGGGAGCTCTCCGTGGGCTGCCCGTGCCCGAGCTGACTCCACAGCTCCCATTGGCTTGCGTTTTCATAAACATGAGTGTAATATAATGTAACTGTAATATGTGCTATGCAAAGGTCTCTTGTAAGACATCATTACAAAGCTTATAATCTACTGAGTATGTTCATCCTATTTGTATGTATGTATCATTCTTATATCTGAAACTAGAAATATGAAGTATTATACATAGTTACAATAGGACTTCAAAGTGTGGGCCATTAATAAAGGTAATAATTGGAGATATACCAATCTCCTAGAACTGGAAGGGACCTTGAAAGGTCATTGAGGCCAGCCCCCTGCCTTCACTAGCAGGAACAATTTTTGGCTCAGATCCTGAAGTGGCCTCCTCAAGGATTGAACTCACAATATTGGGTTTAGCAGGCCAATGCTCAAACCACTGAGCTATCCCTCCTTCCACTAATGGTGGCTTAGAATCTTGATGGCTCTCATTGACTGGAGCAATTGGTTGTAAATGGTTTATTTACTTGGAAGTCTTCCTGTATATGTGGGTGCCAGCCAGTGAGTAATGAAGTCTCAAAGGACATGTGACCATGTCACCTGATACTGGAATCCATCTTAAAACTGGTGCTTTTCCATTTTAGAAGGAGGAACCCAGAGAGAGGCAAAGGATTCCCACCTTGTGCCAATGCTATAAAAGAGAGTGGACCAGAACAAAGGGGGCTGCCAGTCATGAAAAATCCCCAAGTTACTACCTGAGCTGGAACAAGGTCTGTACCACAGGAAAGGATTGGGCCCATACTAGGAAAGAGTTTAGTCCGTGAAAGAAGCTTATTGGAACATCTCTGAGGGTGAGGTTTACCTGTATTCAGTTTCTTAATGTATTAAACTTAGACTTGCATGTTTTGTTTTATTTTGCTTGGTAACTTACTTTGTTTTGTCTGCTATTACTTGAAACCACTTAGATCCTACTTTTTATGCTTAATAAAATCACTTTTGTTTATTAATTAACCCAGAGTAAGTGATGGGGGAGCAAACAGCTGTGCATACCTCTCTATCAGTGTTATAGAGGGCAGAGAATTTATGAGTTTTACTTTGTATAAAGCATACAGGGTAGATGTATGTATTTGGGGCTTGGATCCCATTGGGAGCTGGGCATCTGGGTGCTAGAGACAGGAGTGCCTACTGTGTGGTTTTCAGTTAAAGCCTGCAGCTTTGGGGATGTGGTTCAGACCTGGGTCTGCATTGCAGCAGGCTTGTGTGTCTGGCTCAGCAAGACAGGGTTGTGGAGTCAAGCTGACAGGAAAACTGGCTCAGAAGTATTTTCAACACATCTGGTGACAGTCCCAAGGGGGTCTCTGTGACAAAAACCATCACAGCTGGCCCCCACATCGCAGCCACTTCCAGAGGGGTGTGTTGGCCACTTTTGGATGCCATCCATGGTAAGTGCTGACCCCCTGACCCTCTCCTGCCCTAGCCTAGAACCCTTTTGAACCCCTCCCAGAGTCCAACCCCACCCCATTCTGCACCCAGACTCCCTCCCAGAGTCTTCACCCCACCTTCCCCAGCACCAACCCCTTGCCCCAGCCTGGTGAAGTGTGTAAGGGTGGGGACAGCGGCGACAGAGGGGATGGAGTGAGCGGGGCGGGGCCTTGGAGAAGGGTTGGGACAGGAGCTTGGCCTCAGGGAGGGGCAGGGCACAGGTCACTGGGTTTGCATGATTAGACAGGTGAGCACATGGAAGCCTTGGCTGTGCGAGAAGAGCACGACCAGCAGTGCAGCCGGCAGCTCACTAGGCACCAGCCAGCGCAGGCACAGCACCACCCTAATGTCAAGCGGACTGTGCCCACAGGTGCAGCTTGTGTGTGTCTGGGGCACATTGACTGTTCTGTCCCAGGGCCCACAATTTCTGTCTGGAGGCCTGCAGGAAGTAGAAGGGGTGAAGTGATGGGTGGGTGCCAGGGTGCAGAGGGTGTTTGGTGGAGAGGGGCAGGTGTCAGGAGGGCAGGGGACAAAGGGGAGAGTTCTAGAGGGCAGAGGTGGGTGGAGGCAGGGGCATGTGCCAGGAGACACAGTGGAGAGATAGGGGCAGGGGCCAAGGGGAGCTGAAAGGGGTTGAAAGGGGGGAGGAGGGGAGAATAGAGGCAGGAGCCAGGTGATCAGAGGGGTGCGGGAAGGGTAAGGGAGGGGCAGGTGCCATGGGTGTAGAGAGATGACATGGGGGCCAGGCCCCAGGGAATCTCTGTTGGTCTGGGGCCATGTGTGGTTGGTTTGTTACTAAGAGCAGGACAGTGCCTTCCCCACACACAGGACAAAGACACAATAATCAGATAATCAAATCTCTCAGGATTGTCAGGCAGATCTTGACATGTGTGTTTGTGGATGTTTCTGATCCTCAGGATTCTGTCCCCTGCATCTGGGAGAAGCTGCACTAGGGGCCAGTCCCAGCTCACACCCACGCAGCGCATCTGCACTAGGGGTTTGCACTGGGGCACTGTCATGGCTGAGACACTGCTGTGCCTGGGGCCATAACCCCTCCCCTCACTGGGGTTATGGATCAATAATTACAGGGTCAGTGGGACAGGGGAGCTGGACTCGGGGCTCCCAGGTGGAGCCCAACCCACCAGGCTGCAGAGTCATTCTCACTCCCACACTTTGGCCCATGGCTGTGTTTAGACACGGGGCATCTTCAGCAGGAGAGATTGAGGGAGCCCCATGTCAGACACCTGGAGCCTAGTGGTTCCAGCCCTCATGTGAGGTGGGAGACCACATTCCAATTCCTGCCCCACATCACATGGGGAGATTGAACCTGGGGCTCCCAGCTGAGGGCCCAGCCACTGGGCTAAAGGCTAGAAGGGAAGTGGCAGCACCGTTTTCTGTCCATTCAAACTATTCAGAAAACTCAACATGGATTTGCAAATAGTTTGTTTGCTGAAAATTTTTATTTCAGGTCGACTAAAACTATTTGCACCCAATTTTCACCCAGCTCCACTGCAAACCTGTCTGAGCAACTTAGGAGCCCAAATCCCAGTGACTTGCAGTGAGTGACTGTCAACACCCCCGGAAATGCACTTATGTGCAGGCCAGACTCAGGATATCAGCTATGAAACACTCCACAGCTGCTATTTAATTTGCCCTGGGTAGAAAAATTCCTCTGGGCCTCTGATCTCACCCCCACAAATAAGGCTGAAAATGGAGACTTGGCTCCAGCCTGAACTCTCTGCCCAGAGCGATTTGTCCCCTGGACTCTGCCAGCAGCACAGACCCTCCGCAGCTGCACCTGGGCATCTCCCAGAGCAGATGATGGTCACCGAGACTGTCTCAGAGCCCCAGGGGCTCAGGTGTCTCCATCTAATGACTGCACCAGCCACCCCCCTCACTCTCATTAACGAGCCCTGGGTCAGACACGCTGGGAACTTTCACACCCAGACTCTGGAGACACTTTGGAGAAAAGTGGTGGGTGCTGAGCACCCAATGGTAGCCCTGCCAATCAGCTCCTCCCTCTCCCACCAGCACCTCCGCCCACCGGCGGCCCTGATGATCAGTGCCTCCCCCTCCCTCCTGCCGTGATCAGCTGTTCAGTGGCCTGCAGGAGGCACTGGGGTGAGGGAGGAGCAATGGCAGGTGCGTTCGGGAGAGGCGGTACAGGGCAGGAAGAGGTGAGGTGGGGTGGGGTGGAGCAGGGTGGAAAGGGGCAGGGTGGGGGTGGGGCCTTGAAGGAAGGGGTGGAGTGGGAGTGGGGCCGGGGGGAGTGTGTGGGTCAAGCACCTCCTGGGACATACGAAAGGTGGCACCACTGGCCCCTGGGATCAGGATCCGGCAGGTACTCTCCCCAGGAGTCACAGAAGCTCCCTAAAAGTAGAGGGCCACTGGTGCCTGAACCCTGGCCCTGCCCACCCGTGCCACCCCTTCTCTCCAAGGCCCCACCCCCATGCCCACCTTTCTCCTCAGCTCCTGCCCCCGCACTGCCCCTTCTCCCTGAACCCCTGCCCTCACACTGCCCCTTCTCCTCGTGCTGCCTCTTCCCCCCTCTCTTATCCTAACCCTTCTGACTGGGAAAAGGGGGGAGGCCTACCCTCTCCCTGTTAAAAGTGATGGGGCCATGGCCCCCTGGCACCCCCTCTTCTGGTGTGGAGAGAGGGGGGCCTTGTGGCAGTGCCAGTGAGCTCAGTGCTGAGGGTATGAGTGGGGTTTACACTCCAGCTACTGGAGCTCTGTGTATCGAGTGTACAAAGACATCACAGCGGCCGTGTGAGCCTCCCACTGTCCTGGCAACATGGCTCAGCCCTGACATCTGCTGGAGCCTCTCCCTGGGGAAGAATTGTCCCTGCGGTGTTCAGTACTTGGCCTCCCTGCGGAGGTGGCCAGGGGCTGCCGTTAATGTAAACTACGATGTGTGCGCCTGTCCTCTGGGAACTGGATTCTGAGTCTAGGCTGGGATCAGGGACTGAGGAGTGAAAGGCCCCAGCTCCCCTCACTCCCCCCTGAGCCAGCTGGTTCCCCTCCCCCCCCCCCGCAGTGTGATAACAGCGATACTCACACTTGGTGATACCCCCAGCGGGCAGGGCGAGGGCCTGTCCAAGGAGCAATGGGCGCAATCTGCAGCAAGGGAGACTGAGGCTGGAGATGAGGAAACACTTCCTAACTCTCAGGGCAGTGACGCTCTGGACCCAGGTCCGAGGGAGGCTGTGGGATCCCCATCACTGGGGGTTTGTAAGAACAGGACAAACCCTGTCAGGGATGGTCTAGGCCCTGCCCCAGGATGGGGCTGAACTAGATGAAATCTTGAGGTCCCTTCCTGCCCTGCATTGCTATGAGTCTACGTTACAGCTGTTCTGGGGCTGGGTCCTGGGGGCTCTAAGCCTGGTGTGGGGCACGTTGGGGAGTTAACACAACGTCCCTGCCAGTGACCTGGCCTGGTACGTGTCTGGCTGCCTGTAGCTGGCTCGGCTGGGTATTACTGTGCTGTGTGGACAGGACCTAGGGCTGGCACCTGTCCAGGTTTTCCCAGGATCGTCCCTTTGTTCAGGTCGCTGTCCTGGGAAATCTGTGAGTCTGTCCAGGACATGACAAGTCCTGGGTGTGTCAGTGACTGTAGCAGAGGAGCTGCGGGGTGGTGGTGCCTGCACAGAGGGACCTCTGGGTGCAGAGTGTCTGGGAGCCCTGGGGATGGGGCAGCTTGGGTGCAGTAAGTGAGATGGGGAGCTCGGGGCCATGCAGGTACCGGATGTGAGGGTCACCGCCTGGATGCGGGGGGAGTGGAGTAGATCTGGTACCATGTCCTGCTAGGTGAGGTTGGATCCCAGCTCAGCCCCAGGAACAGGAGCCCACGGGGGCTAGTGCCTCTCCCAGGGGTGGGATAGGGACACAGTGCACAGGGGTGCGATGGGGAGATAGTGTCTGGGGTGAGGGGACAGATGGTGTATGTGGAGCAGGCAGATGCCCTGGGTTTTTTTGCACCTCCGAGGTGGCGACCCTAACAGGACCCCCAGCAGTGCTTGTGTAACTGCCCTGGGTGTCCCTCCCACCAGCTCTGTGCAGTAGGATACCCCGGAGTGCATGTTCCTTCTGGCCAGTGGTGCTGCAATGTGTGTGCATGGCCCCTGGGCGCTCTGATCTCTGCTGGAACTGCCCAGACTCTCCCAGCATGCACCAGGGCACACACACAATCAGACAGCATGCTGGGTACAAACACACACACACACACAGCTCAGCCATGGCTATGAGGCAGAAAAGCTGCCGCATGGGCTGGGCACAGTTTGTTGTAAGTGGTTCAGGGGAGTGTCACAAGCCAGTTATAAAAAGCTGTCTGCCCTTGTAGTGAGGACAGGGCCTTCCTCCCCCCAGATCCATGGAGATAATGAACAACTCTTGTCTGGTCCTGTTACGCTAGAAGGAAATTGTGGTTAAAGCTTGTTCTGTGCATGGTGATGCTGCTGCTCTTCTCCCAACAGCCGCATCACCATGCTCAGACCAAGCTTTAACCACAATTTCCTTCTATTTAATTATGGACAGCTAAGAATGTGCATCCTGCAGAGCCCAGGTACTACCCTGCGAAGGTGACACTAGGGGGCAGCATTTCCTCACCAATCAGCCCTTTCCCAACGGGGCCACATCCCTGCTCTGCAATAAACCTGGGGTGTGGCCTGCCCCTTTCCACCCACCCCCAGTGACATTGCTGTTTCCAGCCTATTGCTTTTGCTATGGAAGTGCTGGTGCACTGGGAAGTGAGGAGAGAGCTCTCAGGAGCAGGTGGGATGCCGACGTGAATAAAGTGTCAGTGTTAGGTACAGTACCTGCATATAGCTGGGCTCTTCTCAATCCTGAAAGCAAACACAGAGAGAGATGAGAACTCCCCAGAGCACAGACACGCTGAACAGGACACAGTATATAACACGGATTATATTAAGGGTGTGTATGTGGGGGGCAGGAAATGGAACTTACCAAGCCCCAATTCAGTGAAGAGTTTCCCTAGAAAACAATAAATAAATAGATCTGAAACCATGCTTATAAAAAGGGTTGGGATTCAAAAACCTAAAAGGAGTCTAGCTCTTTAGACAAAAGATGCACCTAGGCATTCACAACAGTTCCAGGCACTTGCACAGCCCATAACAAGCAGTCCTGAAGGAGTGTTAAGAATGAAACTGCTGAGCTGCGAGCAAAAATATGCATCTAATTAGAATCAGCTACTGACCCAGAGGAAAAGAGGGTAGGAAATGTGGCACCTATATTTTTAAAAAAGCGCAAGAGTGATAAGGAGAATTACAGTCAGTCAACTTAAATTCAGATCCAGTAAATTGGCTGAAATTATAATTAAAAATAGAATCCAACAGCATTTAGAAGAACACATAGCACCAACTCGATGGGTGATCCAGGGCTGGGAAAAAAATAGTGGGTGCTGAGCACCCATTGGCAGTCAACCCCCCTGCACCCCAGTGCCTCCCACCCACCAGCTGATCAGTGCCTCCTCCTCCCTCCCAGTGTCTCCCGCCTGCCGCAGATCAGCTGTTCTGTGGCATGCAGGAGGCACTGAGGGGGGAGCTGGAGGAGCAAGGGCCAGGTGCACTCAGCGGAGGGGGTGGTCTGGGGTGGAAAGAGGCGGGGTGGGGCCTTGGGGAAGGGGTGGAGTGTGGGGCAGGGGCCTGGGGCAGAACCAGGATTGAGCATCCCCTGCACATTAGAAAGTCGGTGCCTCTGCTGGTCACTCTCTCCAACACGATAGAGCAGACATTGAGGGGAGGGGTTCAGAGAAGGGAGAATGTGTTAATTAATAGTATGGAAAGATTTCAGTGTGGGGAGAGATGTTATTATTAGGACTGTTCAGAGAGGACATAGCAGAGGACATGGCAGAAGTGCACATACTAATGAATAGCACGGAGATGGTAAATCGATTATCGGATGGTCCTATTCACCCTCTCTCAACATTTCCCCAACAGTTTTTTAAGTTGCTGCCTTTCAATTTCACTGAAATAGTTCTCCAAGAAAAAGACGGTTACTCACCTGTAGTAACTGTTGTTCTTCGAGATGTGTTGCTCCAATCCATTCCAGTTAGGTGTGCGCGCCGCGCGTGCACGGCATCTCGGAACTTTTTTCCCCTAGCAACACCGGCGGGCCGGCTGGCGCCCCCTGGAGTGGCGCCGCCATGGCGCTAAATATATACCCCAGCCGGCCCGTCCGCTCCTCAGTTCCTTCTTGCCGGCTACTCCGACAGTGGGGAAGGAGGGCGGGTCTGGAATGGATTGGAGCAACACATCTCGAAGAACAACAGTTACTACAGGTGAGTAACCGTCTTTTCTTCTTCGAGTGATTGCTCCAATGCATTCCAGTTAGGTGATTCCCAAGCCTTACCTAGGCGGTGGGGTCGGAGTGAGACGTGGCGGAGTGTAATACCGCAGAGCCGAAGGCTGCGTCGTCTCTAGACTGCTGCACCAACGCGTAGTGGGAGGCGAAGGTGTGGACCGAGGACCAGGTGGCCGCTCGACAGATGTCCTGAATCGGAATGTTGGCCAGGAAGGCAACCGATGAGGCGTACGCCCTCGTCGAGTGTGCAGTCACGCGGCCTGGTGGTACGCGAGCCAGATCATAGCAGGTCCTGATACACGCAGTGACCCAGGAGGAAATCCGCTGAGAGGACACCGGCTCCCCTTTCATGCGGTCGGCCACTGCTACAAACAGCTGGGGCGAACGCCGGAAGGGCTTCGTCCGCTCGATGTAAGCGGCGCCCTGCGGGCGTCGGTATGCAGCTGCTGCTCCGAGGCGCGGCATGTGGTTTCGGGTAGAACACCGGGAGGAAGATCTCCTGGTTGAGGTGGAAAGCTGACACTACCTTCGGGAGGAAGGCCGGATGAGGGCGCAGCTGCACTTTGTCCCCATGGAAGACCGTGTATGGCGGGTCGACCGTCAGAGCGCGAAGCTCAGAGACTCGTCTCGCTGATGTAATGGCGACGAGGAAGGCCGTCTTCCAAGAGAGGTATAGCAGGGAGCACGTGGCTAAGGGCTCGAACGGAGGACCCATCAACTTGGTCAAGATGAGATTTAAGTCCCAGGTTGGTGCCGGGCGCCGCACCGGCGGATACAAGTGGTCCAGGCCTTTGAGAAAGCGGAAAACCATTGGATTCGAGAAGATGGACCGCCCTTCCACGGAGGGAAGGAAGGCAGATACCGCTGCCAGGTGGACCCTCAAGGATGAGACCGCCAGACCTTGTTCCTTAAGGTGCCAAAGGTAGTCCAGAACGGTAGGGACCGTGGCCAGAAATGGGTTAAGACCGCGATGATCACACCAGAGTGCAAATCTCTTCCACTTCGCTAGGTAAGTGGAGCGAGTGGAAGGCTTCCGGCTCTCGAGCAGGACTTGTTGAACTGCTGCCGAACAGCCCCTCTCCGCGTGGGTCAGCCACTCAGGCACCAAGCTGTAAGATGGAGGGACTGCAGGTTCGGATGGCGGAGTCTGCCGAAGTCCTGGGTGATGAGGTCCGGCCACAACGGGAGGGGGATGGGTTCCCGAACGGAGAGCTCGAGCAGCAGGGTGTACCAGTGCTGCCTCGGCCAGGCCGGCGCGATCAGAATGACGTGAGCACTGTCCCTCCGCAGCTTCAGGAGCACTCGGTGCACGAGCGGGAACGGAGGGAAGGCATAGAGGAGGCGATCCGTCCAGGGATACAGGAAGGCGTCCGACAGGGAGCCTGGCGAGCGACCCTGGAACGAGCAAAACCGGTGGCACTTCCTGTTCTCCTTGGCGGCGAATAGGTCGACTTGGGGAAATCCCCACTTCCGGAAGATTGTGTGGGCAACATCTGGACGGAGGGACCACTCGTGGGAGAGGAACGATCTGCTGAGATGGTCGGCCAGCGTGTTCTGCACTCCCGGGAGAAATGATGCTTCGAGGCAAATTGAGTGGGTGACACAGAAGTTCCACAGGAGCATCGCTTCCTTGCACAGGGGGGAAGAGCGGGCTCCGCCCTGCTTGTTCACGTAGAACATCGCGGTGGTGTTGTCCGTGAACACTGTCGCGCAACGACCTTGTAGGTGGGTGCAGAAGGTGCGACAGGCCAGGTGGATGGCGCGCAGCTCGCGAACATTGATGTGAAGGGTGAGCTCCTGCGCCGACCACTGGCCCTGCGTGTGGAGATCGCCCAGGTGAGCCCCCCAACCGAGTGCTGAGGCGTCCGTGGTCAGAGTGACGGACGGGCGAGGAGGGTGGAACGGGACTCCGGCACACACGACCTCTGGGTTGAGCCACCAGTTGAGGGACTCGAGGGTCGTCCTGGTGACCGTGACCACCATGTCGATGGGGTCTCGATGCGGTCGATACACCGACGCGAGCCAGGACTGGAACGGACGAAGGTGGAGCCGCGCGTTCTCGGTGACATACGTACACGAAGCCATGTGGCCCAGGAGACGGAGGCAAGAGCGCACCGTCGTAGTAGGAAAGGCGGCGAGGTCCCGGATGATGGAGACCATCGTCTGATGCCGAGCGAGGGAGACAGGCTCTGGCCACTGTGGAGTCGAGAACCACTCCGATGAACTCCAGCCGCTGTGTAGGAACCAAAGTGGACTTCGGTATTGATGAGAAGACCGAGGCGATGGAACAGAGACATGATTTCCGACATCTGATCCATCACCAGCTGTCGGGACTGGCGCGGACCAGCCAGTCGTCGAGATCACGGGTACACATGCATCTGGCGACGTCGGAGGGCTGCGCCACGACTGCCATGCATTTGGTGAACACCAGCGGGTGGTGGACAGCCCGAGCGGCAGGACTGCGAACTGGTAATGGGTGTCGTGACCACAAACCGGAGGAAACGATGATGGGAGGATATATTGCGACATGGAAACGCATCCTTCATGTTGAGGCGGCAAACCAATCTCCCGGATCCAGAGAGGAATGATGGTCCCCAGGGTGACCATACGAAACTTGGGCTTGAGCAGGTACTTGTTCAGCTCGCGAAGGTCCAGGATAGGACACAGCCCGCCTTTCGCCTTGGGGATGAGAAAGTAGCGGAGTAGAATCCCTGCCCCGTCTGTCCTGAGGCACTACTTCTATGGCACCCACGCTCAGCAGAGTCTGAACCTCCTGTAAGAGGACTTGCTCGTGAGAGGGTCCCTGAAGAGGGATGGGAGGGTGGGTGGGAAGGCGGGGCGAAACAAATTGTAAGCGGTATCCCGACTGGACTGTGTGGAGCACCCAGTTGTCGATGTTAATCGGGACCACGCCGAAAAGAAATGGGAAAGGCGGTTGTAAAACAGAGGAAGGATCCGGTAGGGAGAGTGATGGGCCGTCCTTGGCGTCCCATCAAAGGCCTGCTTTGCCCCTGAGGGGCCTTGGAAGCGGCCTGGCCTGGCTGCGGCGGTTGCGGATGGGCGGCGGCGATTTTGGGCGTCGTCGGCTGTTATCTGGCGATACGCGACTGGTAGGCGGTCGAGAGGGCTGCGGGCCAGAGCGGCCTACGTTGCGTCGCTGGCGTATGCATGCCCAATGTTCGAATTGCGATACGGCCGTCCTTTAACGTTTGGATCCTAGAATCCGTTTTTTCGGAGAACAGCCCCTTCGTATCAAAGGGAAGGTCCTGCAACGTATATTGAACTTCCGGCGGCAGGGTGGAAGACTGCAGCCAGGCAATACGCCGCATCGTAACCCCTGAGGCTAGGGTCCGCGCCCCCGAGTCCGCAGCGTCGAGGGCAGCTGAGATGGAGGATCTAGACGCCCTCCTTCCCTCCTCCAACATGGCCGTGAACTGCGGACGGGAGGCCGATGGCAGGAGCTCGGCAAATTTCGCCAGGGACGTCAGAATGTCGAAGGCGTACCTGGCGAGAAGGACCATTTGGTTGGCAATTCTCATTTGCAGGCCCCCTGCCGAGTAGACCTTTCGGCCTAGCAGGTCCATACGCCTCGCGTCCTTCGACTTGGGCGCCGAAGCCGGTTGACCGTGTCGCTCCCTGTCATTAACCGACTGTACCACTAGGGAGTCCGGGGTCGGATGCATGTACAAGTATTCATATCCCGTGGGAGGGACAGAGTACTTCCGCTCAACCCCGCGGGCTGTAGGGGGCACAGACGCTGGCGTCTGCCAGATCGTGGTGGCATTTTTCTGTACCGTGCGTACAAACGGAAGAGCCACCCGCACCGGCATGTCAGACTCGACCACATTGGTGATCGGGTCCTCATCCTCGCGCACCTCCTCTATGGGCAAGGCCATGCGGTCGCCACCACGGCGAAGGAGGTCCTGGAGAGCCCGCACGTCAATGGGGGGAGGCTCCTTAGCCGCTGCCCCGGCCACCGCCTCATCGGGCGAGGATGAAGAGGACAATCCCTGGACGGCTGTTTCCGAAGTCGGATCCGCTACCTGCCTGTCGGAGGGTGCGGGCCGTGCGTGGCCGTGGGACTCGGGTGGAACCGCGTCCGCCTCTGGTGGTGAAGGGGCCGGTCTGGACACCGTCGCCTCCGGGACTCTGCGCTCCGACGCGGGGGGCCGTGGTGGAAAAGGCACCCCCTGGGCCTCGTACTGAGCCCATGGAACCCAGAAGCCCCACGGTTGAGTCCCTTGCGGATGGTCTCGTGGGGTGGGCGGCAGGAGTCCGTGGCGTCCGGCGCGGGGCGACCGGCCGGGTCGAGAAGGCCATGGCGGTGCCGAAGCGGTAGCCGAGTGCGCCGCCGAATGGGGCACTCCGTCCCCGGGTGGCAGAGAGGCGCGAAGCTGCTCCATGCGGTACCGGGAAGGTGACCGGGAGTGGCGTCCGCCACGGTGCCGGGAGCTCGACCGGTGCCGGGAGCTCGACCGAGACTGCGATCGACGGTGCCACGAACGTCCTCGTGAGTCACGGTGCGAGGCGGTGCGGGGCGGCGATCACGATGGTGAGGGCGACAGCGGCCGGGATCTCGTCGCGGCGCGGGAGTACGACGATACCGTGATGGCAGCGGTACCGGGACTGCGACCGGCAGGCGAGGACCTGTACCGCACCGGCGAGCGGCGTCGAGATCGCGAGCGCCTGGATGGAGACCTGCCCTGGGACCGGGACCGGGACCGGGACCGAGAGCGACGTCCACGCTGGCCTTCCAGGGACGGTGGCCGGGCCATCCTAGCCGGCTTCCCCGCCGAAACTACGGCCCGCACCGGCGGTGCCGGGGGCCGGAGGCTTGGTGCCTCTATGAGGTGGATCAGGTCCCTTGCAGAGGCAAATGTTTCCGGCGTTGATGGTAGCCGGGGCTCAACCGCGGACGGTACCGGGGAGGGTGGCGGCACCGCACTCAACGTCACTTGAGGCGCCGGAGGCGAGTGTCCGCGGCACGGCTTGTGCACTGGCACGCTGGGGCCGCCGGCTGAGTCACCGCTCTGGCAGAGTCCTCGGCGGACTTGAGCTAGCGCCTTCGCCAGTCTCTGCTTCTTCTGCGGCGAAAGAGGCGGTGCGGGACTTTCCAGCCGCCTTCTGCACCGGTGGGGCCGCAGAGGTGGAGCGGCTCGGTGCCGCCGGTGCGCTCTGCACCGAGGCAGTTCGCGGTGCCGGCGCGGACGGTGCCGGTGGTTGAAGCGACGCTTCCATGAGGATCTGCTTAAGGCGGATATCTCTCTCTTTTCGGGTCCGCGGTTTAAATGTAGAGCAGATCGAGCACTTGTCCGTTCTGTGCCCCTCGCCCAGGCAACGGAGACAGGCGTCGTGCGGGTCCCCGATGGGCATAGGCTTTTGGCACGCCGCGCAGGGCTTAAAGCCCGGTGCCTTGGGCATGAGCCCGCACCGGGTGAGGTAGAAAGGGGAAGACCCCCCCCTTTCACCTTATCTATATACACTATACTATACTAACTACTAAAACTTGAAAACTAACTACAAAAACTAACTATATATACAGAAGAGATGTACACGCTAGGGATCGTGGAGAACGAAGAGCACTCCACAGTTCCAGCCGGCCGTCACGGGCGGTAAGAAGGAACTGAGGAGCGGACGGGCCGGCTGGGGTATATATTTAGCGCCATGGCGGCGCCACTCCAGGGGGCGCCAGCCGGCCCGCCGGTGTTGCTAGGGGAAAAAAGTTCCGAGATGCCGTGCACGCGCGGCGCGCACACCTAACTGGAATGCATTGGAGCAATCACTCGAAGAAGAATACACAGTGACTCTTCACCATCAGGTATCACTCAGACCAAGAGCTGAGTAGCCTTATACATATCTAGGGAGAGTGAGGACAGTCACAGTATGTTAGAACTGCAAACTTATTGAGGATGTAAAACCTCCTGTTTCAGGGCATAAGCTGAGCCTGAACTGCCTAGAGCTAGGAAGAAAGGTCCCATCAGGGCAGGGTGTTCCATGATTGTCTTATTGGGGTTTCTGGAACCTTTCCCTGAAGCAACTGGTGCTGTGGGAGACAGAATCTTTGCCAGATTTGCCATGGCAGATCAGACTAGGGAAGAAGCTACTGTGTGATTCTGTTTACTGAATGTACAGGTCAAGAGTTACTATACAAAATCACATTACAGTACCTAGGTAATTATCCTAAATGTCAACTCTAAGTTAATGCATTTGTGAAAATCTGCCATGAAATGTTATAAAAATAAATCGCAACTTAAATGTCTGAAAGTTTAGAAATTCACAATTATACATCTAACCCCAGCTCCCACCTTTGTGCAGCCAATTTCTTCCTGGCTACCACCTTCCTGATGGGGAATGTCTCTGATGGAGAAGTTAGTGATGGGGGAATGTTAAGTCATAATAATATTTCTAACTATACAGTGAATGACAAAATAATAGATTCATCTGATCCCTTCTGCCAATGACAAGGAAGCAAATCCCCAGGGTATTTCAGTGGCTGGGGCTCTGGTAAATATAGCTAGTATGTGTAGATCGGAGGGGGTTATGGTGGAGCTCTACTTTGCATGCAGTATAAAGCAGACTGTGTTCCATTTGATAAGAGCCCTCAACAGCTGCTTAAGAAGTATGTTATATTCCCTCCTCGCTAACATTAACAAAGAAACCTTACCTATTTCTTCACGATGTTCTTCTACAAATAAATCATAAAGAAGAGGATTTGATTTAACACATTGCACATTTACAGGAGTATTTTCTACAATTATCTATACATACACAGGCTTACAATGTTCCCATTGACTGTATTATTGTCAGGCCCTTGTGTAATGTGATTATGCAGTCATTTGCTTAGCAACATTATTTTCACTTTTTAAAAATTGCCACATAGTTGTGCTCCGTAATTGGTGTTTCTGATTTTTGGGTTTAACTGATAAACACTAATTAAAATCCTAATAAAAGAAATACTTTCAAAGAAAACCATCTGTAACAAAACAGCAATGTCTGCCCGAGTCTGCAGAGAGCCTGAAACCTGTGATCTGAGAGAGATTAACTGCCCCCTTTATCTCAGGTTGTAGACTCTAAAGCCTTATAGTGACAGCATTCAGAGCTATTGCATGGCTGATAATTTGATCAGAACCACTCAGTAGTGTGCTTCTCCCTCACTGTTTGATGTAGTGACAGAAAGTGGGACAGAGTGCACTGAGGCAGCTACTTGCCCTGAAGGCTGCTGGGTTTAGAATAATGAAATCAAGGCCTTTCCCTCCCAAATTTAAGTCACCTCTGCCTGTGGCCAAAGTGGGCAGATGTATCCCCTCCTCAGTCTGAAATGCCACCTAGAGTAGGTCTTCACTGCAGAGTTAGCCCAGGTGATCAGCATCCGGGTCTGAGCCTCTGGGTTAACCTAACCTGGGTGTGAGCAGCCCCACTGCAAAGCCCTACCCCAGTTACTGTGTCTGCACTGGTGCTGTGCACCCTGTGTGAGTCCCTAGGACTGCTGGAAACATATCCCATGGTTCTCCGTGCTGAGTCAGCTGAGCCACACTGATTTTTCCCTGTGAATTATGGGAGAACTTCTCTGTGCTTCTGGCACAGCCAGGGGACTCATGGGACGGCACTGGAGGACTGTCAGCATCAGCGGCAGCTCCAGGCACCAGTGCTCAAAGCGCATGCCTGGGGTGGCAAGCTGTGCGAGATGCCCTGCTAGTCCCTGCAACGGCGGCAGTCAGGCTGCCTTCGGCGGCATGCCTGCGGAAGGTCTGCCAGTCCCGTGGCTCCGGCAGCGGAGTGCGCCGAAGCCGCAGGACCAGAGGACCTCCCACAGGTGCGCAGCAGAAGCCGCGGGACTGGGGACCTCCTGCAGGCAAGCTGTGGGAAGGCAGCCTGCCTGCAGTGCTTGGGGTGGCGAAATAGCTAGAGCCGCCCCTGGTCAGCATTGTTTTAACCTGTGTCCTCAGTGCAGAGTGGGCAGGTTACCAGCCCAAGTGAAAGTGTTACCCAGGCTCTAACCCTCAGCCCCAGATGGGCCAGCTCCCCTGGACTGAAAGCCCCACTAAACTCAGAGGGGGGGGGCGGTTTGGAGGCATCACTTAAGTAAGAGCCTGGCTAACTGCAATAAAGACACAAAACCAGTTGCCCAGGGATAGCTCAGTGGTTTGCGCATTGGCCTGCTGAACCTCAGGTTGTGAGTTCAATCTTTTAGGGAGCTGGAGTAAAAATCTGTCTGGGGATTGAGCTCACTGACTCACAAAGCCCTACCTTGCTTGCACCAATTTTACTCAAGGTGCTTTTCAACTGATTCAGTTAAACTGGAGAAAGTTTGTGTGTAGACACAGCCCAAGGGAGTTTAATGGGGAATCCCCAGTGAGATTTCAGAGTCACCTCTGCTGAGAGAGGGAGCCAATCATACACTGGTTTCAACCCAGAGTTGAGCAGTGACCCTGGCACAGCAGTGAAAGCGTTACATGGGACACTGGGCTTGTGGTTTATATTCTAAACATTACTTCTGCACTGGCCCTGCTGCAGCACTCACAGCTACACTGCAGCAGCCTTAGCTGAAATTACCCATTCAACTCTCAATTAAGAAATAAGCCAGGTTTTCCATTCCTTGGATCATCCTAGTAGCCCATCTCTGAACCTGTTCCAGTTTGAATTCATCCTTCATCCAATTACTGTATGTGACCTCCCAAACTCGGAAGGTTTTAGCAGCTTCAAAGTTATTTTGGACATTATATTTTCTTTGCTTTATAACTGTTGTAAAATTTTCAACACCTCACAATCCCCCAGCCCCTAACACAATAGCCTTTCGTGACCCCATTCCAGAGGGTCATGACCTGCCAGTTGATAAATGCTGGGTTATTTAGTACAGCAGGGATGCCTGAGGGAATCACATTTCTGTGATAATCTCAAGATGTCAGTCATAATAACCTCCCTTTGGTGTAACTGCAAATGACCCATCTACAGAGAATCTTGATACTTGCTCATCTCTTCATTGTTTGCAAATAGCTACATAAAATGTTTAACATGCCCCATTGGCCAGACACTGACCTTTCTGTCTCGCAATGTCAGATCGCAGCATCTCTAGGGGGAGAAAAGGGCAAGAAGTGAGATTTCACCATCATGTTTATGGGCACATCACTATTGTTAACTACAGCATAATCACATTAGGGCAGGGGTTCTCAAACTGGGGGTTGGGACCCCTCAGGGGGTTGCGAGGTTATTACCTGGGCGGTCATGAGCTGTCAGCCTCCACCCCAAGCCCCACTTTGCCTCCAGCATTTATAATGGTGTTAAATATATAAAGAAGTGTCTTTAATTTATGGGGGGGGGTCGCACTCAGAGGCTTGCTATATGAAAGGGGTCACCAGTACAAAAGTTTGAGAACCACTGCGCTAGGGTGAGAGGGGCAGACAGCCAACAAATGGACATGCAGACAGATCTGTCCAGGGGCCTTTGCACTCAGTGTCCCCTCTGCCTGGGACTGAGTCACAGTAGCAGATAATAGTGGGGACAGGGTGATGTATCCCCTCCAGTGGCCACTTAAAGGTCTGCCCCCAAAAGTCACCCCTGCTGCCTGGGCCCCAGTCACACTCCTCTCAGATCTGGCTGGTGAGAGAGAGGTTGAGAGAAGGTCTATCTTCGGCCAGGTGTACACACAAGGTTTCACTGGTTTAACTTTGAAGTGTGTACAATAGCAGGATACCTCTCCCCAGCATGGAGGTGCTGCCATGCCTCAGTTTCCCCTGTCAGACAGAGGCTCCCCAGTGGGCCTGCAGTTTGCAGCTGCTGGAGGGATAACCTGTGGTCAAGTAATTCTCGGTTTAGTTCTCTGGCCAAAGCTCTATCAGGGCCCTTCCCTTTTCCTGAATCAACAAAACTCCAATGAGCAAAACAGCTGAACAATCTGCTTCTCCCCACCTGCTACTGGGTCACAGCCCTTCCCTGGGCTCAATAATCCTTCCAGACTCCAGACAGCTCATCCCTCACCCTCTCCCATCTCTCCAACTCTGCAGTCCCTTGTCCAGGGCTCAGTCAGTCCTCCTCCCTTCACCATTGGAGTTTATGCCCATCTCCTTCAGGTGGTGCAGTGGGAGGTCCTGGGTTCCCCTTCTACTCTGGGTTCCAGCCCAGGGACCCCCCAGATATACAGGGGCTGTTCACTGTGCTCAGTAACCTTGAGTTGCTTTTCTCTGGCCCACTTCCTACACGGCCTGTGGCTTTCTGGGCTTCTCTGAAGCCTCTCCCAGGCTGCTGCTTCTCTGCTCTCCCCAGGGCCTCTTCTGGCTAAGCCCCTCTCTGGCTATGTGACAAGCCTCCTGCCAGGTTGCTGTGGAGAGACCCAGACCAGGTCTTTTCCTGCACCTGGTCACCAGCCTATATTCCAGCCTGGTCACGTGACCTGCCAGGGATACCAGCTGGAGGCTCCCCCATGGAACCGTGGGCATGGGAAATATAGCTGGCACAGTTCACAGAGTCATCTGACACTTGTCCATTCTGAAGTGAGGTCTTGTGGTCTGTCTGCTCGATGGAGAGGGTGAGCCTCTAGTTTTGGGAGGGCCTAAGTCCACCCCATCCCAGAAGTCAGCTGATCCTAGTCAAATGTCCCTCCTCACAGGGATTTAGGTGCCTAAGTCTGGAGATTAGACACCTAAATACCTTTGTGATCCAGGCCTCAGTGGCTAAGAGAGCAATCAAGGGAGCTGTTTCTTGGTACCAGGGTGGTGGTGTCTGAGCTGAGGTTTCTGCACAAAGAGACTGTGTGCAGCTTTGGCCATATCTGTTCCAGGTAAAGAGGACCCTTGATTGTGGCATCAGTGTTGCCACCCTCTTGATTTTATCACAAGTCTCCTATAGTTGGTTTTTCCTTAGCACTCCAGCTCCTGGAGTCATGTGATTGTGTGAGAATCTCTGCTTTCACTTACCAGAAAAAACAAAACTAAGTTTTAGCTTTTGTGGTTAGGGAGAAAGGACTGAAAACGTGACTGCTAAAGGCTCCAAAACCAGAAGGCAAATAAAGTGAATCCCAAATTATTATTTTTAAGTCAATCTCATGATTTCAGGGCCTGACTCATGGTTTTGAGTCTTTGAGGTTGGCCATACTGAGGGCTGCACCTGGGGCTCCATGATCCCCTGCTTCAAATAAATCACAGATACAGGTGCAGATGAGCCCCAGCTGCCTTAAAGGGCCAGCTCTCTCTGTGTCAGTGGCAGAGATGTTATTGCAATGCAGGAGATTGGATCTTGGGTTCTCCCAAGCAGAATGGCTCCGGAGACTGGGCAGAAAGGAAACAAGATTTGTAAAGCATTTAGAGATAGATCCACAGAGGTATTTCAGAACCTAACTGGCAGGGGCTAGCTCACGAGAGACTCTAGGAGTGGTGACACTGGGCTTCACAGAGCCTGTGTTATAGTCACCCAGGCTCCCTATACCTATACAATGAATGGGGAGAGAATCGAGAGATGCCTTAGAATGGGATTCACAAAAGCCAGCATGTTAGGCAGGGAGCCACCTAAGTTGGCCAATGGGAGATGCTGATCAGAGGGGTGTGTGCTAAGCCCCACCCCCTTTCAGAGTTCAGCACCTAAGTCCAGGCTGCAGGGAGGTGCCTAACCCTGCTGGCGATTCTCAGCTGGAAAACAGATTCCAAGTCAGGTGCCTAGACTGCTTCTTGTGAGAACAAGTTAAGTGCCTGCCTAACTCCATACAAAATGGCCAGAGGAAGAGCTGCAACCTGACTTCTAGCCCAGTGGTTCTGGCCCTAATTTGGGATGTGGAAGACCGAGATTCAATTTCCCCTCTGCCTGCAGGGAACAAAGGATTTGACAGGGGGGTCTCTCCCTCTCAGGAGAGTGCTGTAACCAGCCACTGAGCCCTGGGATATTCTGATGTGGGGCTCCTTCAGTCTCTTCTGAGGAAGCTGTGCCATTGCATATAAACAATTAAAGAGACTCGAGGACTGGCTCCCTGGGTTATAGAATCATGGAATATCAGGGTTAGAAGGGACCTCAGGAGGTCATCTAGTCCAACCCCCTGCTCAAAGCAGGACCAATCCCCAACTCAAACATCCCAGCCAGGGCTTTGTCAAGCCTGACCTTAAAACCTCTAAGGAAGGAGATTCCACCACCTCCTAGGTAACCCATTGCAGTGCTTCACCACCCTCCTAGTGAAAAAGTTTTTCCTAATGTCCAACCTAAACCTCCCCCACTGCAACTTGAAACCATTACTCCTTGTTCTGTCATCTGCTACCACTGAGAACAGTCTAGATCCATCCTCTTTGGAACCCCCTTTCAGGTATAGAATCATAGAATCATAGAATTCAAGATCAGAAGGGACCATTATGATCATCTAGTCTGACCTCCTGCAAGATGCAGGCCACATAAGCCGATCCACCCACTCCTTAGCAAGCGACCCTGCCCCATGCTTCGGAGGAAGGCGAAAAACCTCCAGGCCCATTGCCAATCTTCCCTGGAGGAAAATTCCTTCCCGACCCCAAATATGGCGGTCAGCTGAACCCCGAGCATGCGGGCAAGACTCTCCAGCCAAACCCTCTGGAAAAGGTTATATCATACCATTGACCCATTGTACTATTTACCAGTGTGGCACTTAATTGACCTATTGACTAAGCCCGTTATCCTATCATACCATCTCCTCCATAAACTTATCTAGCTTAATCTTAAAGTCATGGAGGTCCTTCGCCCCCACTGTTTCCCTCGGTAGGCTGTTCCAGTATTGCACTCCCCTGATGGTTAGAAACCTTCGTCTAATTTCAAGCCTGAATTTCCTGACTGACAATTTATATCCGTAGTTGAAAGCAGCTATCAAATCCCCCCTCATTCTTCTCTTCTGCAGACTAAACAATCCCAGTTCCCTCAGCCTCTCCTCATAAGTCATGTGCTTCAGCCCCTCATCATTTTGTTGCCCTCTGCTGAACTCTTTCCAATTTTTCCACATCCTTCTTGTAGTGTGGGTCCCAAAACTGGATACAGTACTCCAGATGAGGCCTCACCAATGCCGAATAGAGGGAATGATCACGTCCCTCGATCTGCTGGCAATGCTGATATTTATAGAGCCCAAAATGCCGTTAGCCTTTTTGGCAACAAGGGCACACTGTTGACTCATATCCAGCTTCTCGTCTACTGTAACCCCTAGGTCCTTTTCTGCAGAATTGCTGCCCAGCCATTCAGTCCCTACTCTGTAACAGTGCATGGGATTCTTCATTCCTAAGTGCAGGACTCTGCACTTGTCCTTGTTGAATCTCATCAGGTTTCTTTTGGCCCAGTCCTCTAATTTGTCTCGGTCCCTCTTTATCCTATCCCTACCCTCCAGCATATCTACCACTCCTCCCAGTTTAGTGTCATCTGCAAACTTGCTGAGGGTGCAGTCCACACCATCCTCCAGATCATTAATGAAGATATTGAACAAAGCTGCCCCAGGACCGACCCTTGGGGCACTCTGCTTGATACCGGCTGCCAACTAGACATGGAGCCATTGATCACTACCCGTCTCTCACATCCCAGGTCTCTCACATCCCAGGTGGTGGCCCTCACTACCAGGCTTGGAGTCTCTCTCTGTCGGTCCCAATGATGAGGTGGTTATACATAGTGGAACAACCTCTTCAAGAGAAATGGAGATGGGAGCTCACAGCTCAGTGGTTAGGGCACTTTTCTGAGAGGTGGGAGACCCATATCCAAAATCTGTCACCATCAGGTGTAGGGGGGAATTAAATCCAAGTCTCCCAGGTGAGCTCTCGAACCACTGGGCTGAAGGTTATAAGGGAGATGGCACCACCAGGTCTTCCTTTGGCCAGATTTTGTATGGGTCCTGATCTGGTAGGAGTGCTCTGAGAACACCTGTCAGATCAGGCTCCGTGGGTAAGACAGGCTACCGTATTTCAGGTTCCACAAAGAGGACACTGCTGGAGGGCGGGGTGGGTGGGGGTGGGGAGATGAAGCTAGAGAGGGTAATGGGGAGCTGAGCGTGGGTACTGGGAGGAGATATTTGGCGTGCTGGAGGGGGTGTGTGTACTGGGGTCTCACACCTGAGGTTGGGGGTGATGTTGCTTCCTGTCATGATGGCTGGCGCAGGCCTGGAACACAACTCCAGCCCATCAGTCAGCACCTCCGAGCAGGCCTCTCCCCCTCCCCAGGGCTGGGTGCTGGGGCCTGGGTGGGTGGGATCTGGCAGCTGTGGCTGCAGGGAAGGGACCAATCGGAGCATAGAGATGGCTTTTTCTGAGCTGCCATGTCTGCCCTGCAAAAATCTCAGACATTGCCTCTTATTCGAAAAATCTGCCCGGACGGAGGGTGGAAGATCAAAAAAGAGGCAATGTCTGGGAAAACCCAGACATAACCCTAGATAGGCATCTGGGTGTGTAGACTGAGGCAGAAGTGCACATGCCCAGAGGCAAAAACAGGTGCCTGGGGAACTTTTACTGCAAAAGACATAGGCATTGGGTGAGTTTAAGCACCTACAAGGTTAGCTGGCAGCCAAGAAAGGGTTTTGTGGATTGCAGCAGTGCCTAAAACAGACTTGGTACCTAAATCAGGAGTTTAGGTACCTATGTCCCTTTGTGGAGCTGGGCTTTACTGACTAGGCGGGAGCACTCAAGGGAGCTGCTCCTCGGTAGCAGGGCAGTGCCCAAGCTGAGGTTTCTGTGCAAAGGGCAATTGCCTGATGGCAGTTTTGGCCACATCTGTTCCAGACAAAGAGGACCTGTGCACATTCTGATAATAAATTATACGAGGAGATACCCTTCCTCCTCATCACTGAATTCTCTACCAGTAGGGAAATGACCTGCTGCAAGGCCCCCAGATCTGCTGCCATTCAGTGGAAGTTCAGGTGCCGTTCATTTAACGTCACATTTGTGTTTCCAGGTGAGACAGGATGGATCCCTGCTGACTAGTGAACAACAATGCCAGGGTTGGATTGTTTGGTGAGAGCTATAGGGGTGAATGCACTTGATATTTTCTTCAGGTTGAATGATTTGTTCTCCCTCAGCCTCACTCCATCTCTCAGTGTCAAAATCTCTCTTCAGAACATTGACTTCCAGTCCCTCTCTTTAAAAGGAAGAAAAACCCCCAAAACAGAAAATCACCCTCATTCTCTCCACATTCTGTCCCTTTCTAACTTTACCTTTCATTCCATGTTGCCTCCAGAAGCAGTAACTGGCCAGGGCAATGAGAATAGCCAGGATCACACCCAGAGCAACTATCCAGGGATTGACCCTTGGGAAAAACAGCTCTGCAAAGAAAGCGCCATTGTGACAATGTGGAAACTGTCTGTAATGTTTTTATGATTTTCTACCTATCACCTTGGTATTGCTACCCAGTGGGGGCAGAAGGGTTAAAATGCTGCCATTGGAACAAAGCATAAGACAGGAGATGTTTGTCTGGGGTGATCTGAATGGGTCGCTCAGGACTGGCTGGGACCAGTCCAAATCAATAGAAGCCTTGACAGAGATAGGAGACGTCTGAAGGACTAAACAACTGACACTTATCAATGGGAGTGAACGTGTGAACTCAGCACGGCTCTGCAGCAGGCCAACGATGGGCAGAGGTGACAGGAGGCAGTGGTAAGAACTGGGCTCACAGAGAAACAGGGCTCTCACCTGGAACTAAGACAAAGGATCAGAGACAAAGGAAGGACACCAAGATGGTTCCTACAGCTGCCTGTCTCATAGGATGTCAGCAACTAGGTCATGGCCTAATGGTTGGAGCAAGAGTTCAGAATACCAGTTAGAGCTAGATCCAGATGGGGTGGGCCTGGGATCAAAGCCAAGAGTCAGAGCTGGGAGTGAGAAGCCTAAGCCCAAGGTTAATCAGAGTCACAGTCAGAAGGCGCAGTGGAGGTCAGAGCCAGAAAGTAGCTGAGGGTGGAGCAGGAGTGGTTACAGACAGGTACAAAATGCACTGTGTAGCCACTGGATTGCTGACTGTTGCTACAAAGCTTAACCATCAGCCTGTTGACTCCTGCAACGCATCAGCAAGCACAGTCAATCAGACAGCTTGTACGAGGGCCACTTACGCTCATTAGATTGCCAAGAGACTGTCTGTGCTGGAGACTGGCCCCTGACAAGGGAGCCTTGGGGCCTGTATGGGCTGTGTTTTAACCTTGGCCTCTCTATACTAACCTAAGGGCTTCCTAATACTGTATTCCAGCTGACTATTAAAAGGAAAAGGTTGCTGGGTATCACTGCAGATTCTTACTTGCTGAAGTCTGTTGGCCCCTGAAGGGAGCAAAAGTCTCTGAAAGGGCGTCTTCCTCACAGTGGGCAGACCTCACTGTGAGAAGGAGGAGTGCTGGAGCCTGGAGGCTCAGTGGAGGCTCTGTTGCCTATTCTTGTGGCAAAATCTGATCCCTTGGTCGTATAAATCCATGACAGTTGGTGGCAGCTGGTGGAATACGAAATGCACCTGCAGTATTTTGCAGTGGCAATTCTGCAAACCCTGACAGACTAAATGTGGTCGTATTGTGAGCAAAGATGACTCTGTGTATCTGACTGGAATAGTCATTGGGGGCTACCTCTGGATTTCATGGTGAGCTATGGCCCTCCCACTGGTTTAGAAGCAAAGCATGAAGTCCAAGCCTTAACCTGCTTATGGAATATGGGGAAGGTCCCGTCCACATGGCAGATCTGACCTGTGTTGAAGTGCTGCTGGAGACACCCTGACACGTCCAGAGTTGCAGCGTCACTGGACCTTACATGGGCAGAAAATACATGGTCACGTTTTTGAAAGGATAACATAGGAACTAGTGAAACCAGCATGGTCTCTGAATCCTTGGGCTTGGTCTGAGAGGCAGAGGCAGATCCCCCTTCCTGCAACAGACCAGTGACATCCTTACGGGGAAGAAACAGGGAGCCCAGCTTGTTAAATATTAATCCCTCTGTGATGTTGGCAGATGAGATGCCAGCTCATGCCAAGGCCCCAGGCCTCACTGAACACTTACAAATGCATAGTTGAAAACCAGTCTTGCTTATGTGTGTGTTAGCATCACCAACTAAATAATAGAGGTTAAGTTGATAGGGATGTGTTTAGTGTTTTACAAAATACTTGTAGGATGCTGCATGCATTGTTCTCACTCAGCTCTACTCCATGGTATAAAGTGATAGCAAGCATTTGCATTGTAAACCTCTGTGACTATGTAACTCACCAAAAAGGGGAAAAGCCTTGTTGTGTAATGCAAATAAGGGTCTCTAACAAGAGGTTAAATCATGTTCATTACAGGCAAATGAGCCATTGTGTGAGACCAGGGATCAAAGACTTCGTTAAGTGCATTCCTTCCCCGCCCCGCGAAGAAGGGATCTTCATGGGAAGGGTTGCTGTGAGCTTGGCTCCTGTGAGAAGAAGTTAGAAGTATGGACACAAGGAAAAATTCTTCATCTCTGGACAGTTTGGATTCTAAGAGGACAGAATAACTGAACAAGGTGGTGGTGGTGATCCCCTGAGTTATTCTGGGTAGCCCTGAAAGAGTTTTTGGAAATTCACAGATTACTACATCTCTGCTACCTTTTGAAATTATAGACTGTGATTCACCTGTACTTATATTTTACCTATTTTAACTTCTCAGTAACTCTCATGCCTTTTTCCTAGCTGATAAACCTTTAGTAGGTTTACTATAGAACTGGCTGCCAGCGCAGTCTTCTTTAGAGTGAGATCTGGGATTCAAATCGATCTGGGTGAGAGACTGGTCTCTTGGGACTGGGTGTAACTTGAATATTTTGTGATTTTCACTGACCTGCTATGAAAACTGTTGATATTTTATCTTGGTTGACGAGTGGGTTCCTGACAGAACAGGACAAATTCTGGTTGGAATCTTCTGTTATAACAATAGAAATCTGAGTTTGAAATAGGCCATTGTCCGCCTTGGATATTTTTTCAGAGGCAGATGATAGCAGCTGCCCATGGCGATCTCTCCACTGAGCCTCAGGTTCTGGGTGCCATCCAGCCGACTGACACACAACCCGGATTCCTCCATCCTGGTGACCATCAACAGAAATATGGGGTCCGAGCCCATAGCTAGAGGAGAATGGAATGAACCTGTGTTAATTCCACACTTTCAGCAAAGCAGACAGGAGCTTAACCTTCAGGAGAAGTAGAAAATTAACTTTTTTCTCTGTCCCTAGCACCCACCATCAGAGCAAGCTATGTGGAAAACTCACTGCAGGTGTGTGTCATTGAGTGCTGGGCAGCCTGGTCCCTTCACTATGGCTCAGCGAGATACCAGAATCTCACTAGTGAACACACCCTTGAAAGCTGAACGCTTAGTGTGGACAGTGCATGTTAGAGGACAGGGCCTGGCCCAAAGCCCACTGAAGTCACTGGAAAAGGCCCTTGGTGATCTCTGGTCTGAAGCACTGAGCAGAGCAGTAACTAAGCATTTTAGCACCAGGAGCGAGCATATTTGAGGTCCCTACCATTTTTTTCATGTTTTTTCTGCACAGTGGCAACATGTATGGGGGGGGGAACATGGGGTCACGTGCCCCCACAGATTTTATAGTTGCGTCTCCCCCAACCCAGACAGGATGGGTAGCCTGCTGAGAGAGCCCCTCCTGAACCCAAGCTGCATGGGACTGGTCCAACCAAGCTCCGCCATGTGGGGCTGGCCCAACCGAGCCCTGCCAAGCAGGGCTTTACTAGTCGCCTCTGTTTCCACCCCATTTTTCCATCCCTGCAGCTTTGTGCCCTGGGCGACTGCCCCACTTGCTCTGCCCTGGTTATGGTCCTGGCACCTGGACTCCTAAAATTGCATGTTCAATCCCATCACACTGTACTCGGCCCTTCACTAGGAGATAGATTAAGTTCTGGCCAGTTTACTTTATTGGTATCTCAGCAATGAAATAGTCAATTATGTTTCAGAGTCAATATCCCAGTGAGATGATTGGGACAGTCACATCTCTTCAGCAATGATTTCAGGATGTTGCTGGATTCAGGAAGACAAAAGTGCTTCAGCTACACTTGTTTCATGTTTGAAAAGTTTCAAAATCACAAAAGTTTGCCATATAATTGTGTGGAAATTTCACAGAGTTGAAACTATTCTAACTGTCTTTGATTACTGTTTCAACCAATTTACTCAGTTCTGAAGTAAATCCAAGGGTCACCTCTAGCACCACATTTACTGATAGTTAAAACACTGGCTACCTTCCATTCCTCCAGTTGAGCAGTGATTTTAATGTTTGCATAATTTTGTTTGCAGCTCAGCCACTGAACTCTTAAATTCATATAACTGTTCTGAAGGAACTCTTGGTGATGCCTTGCTATTTAACTCATTAGTTTGTTCCAGCTTTTCTTCTTTTGATACATCATTCTCTGACAGTGCCTCACCTTTATTAGCTGAGAAGAGCAGATATCTCCTCTGTGCTGACGACTGGCACAAAGAAAACATTTAGCTTTTCTGTAATGTCCTTATCCTCTTTGATTGCTCTCTTTCTTCTGTATCGGTACACCTTACCCACCAACTCTCTGGCAGACTACCAACCCCTGATAAACACTGAAACAATTTCTTGATATTTGGTTTTGGCTTTGGCTTTTATTCTCCCCCTCCTAATTTATATCTTATGCCTTACATTGCACTTTCCTTCTATTGGTTTCATCTGGGCTGGGGTTCCTTTTTTATGGGGAAATTAATATTAGAGATTAAGTCAGAGTAAATTCATTCTGACTATTTTCATATATTTCTTCAGGTGACATATCATTTTATTTCTTTATCTAAAAATGATTTCACAATTCAATTTGTCATTTATATTGAGTTTTGAGCTATCTGTAGATAAAGATAGTGAGATACTCCGACAGCATCCTGAGATACTCTGACAATGTTCTTCCTGATCTTACTTCCTGAGCAGAGCTGGGCAGCAGTTTTCCTGCCCTGTGAAAATTTTCAAGATATATACAAAACATTTCTCCTAGCAAACTGAAACAAAAAATCAAAATCTCCAAAAACTTTCACGAATCAAAAATCCCCACAAATTTTTGAGTCAAATTAGTTGAAACATTTCATTTCAATTTTGACTACTTTTACTTATTTACTATAATTAGCTTACATTTTAAAACAAACAGTTGCTTTTAACTGGAAAATGGGTTTTCTCATGTTATAAATGTCAAAACAAAAATATTTTGGCAATTTTGAAACTTTTGGGGGCAAAAAATCAGCTGTGGAAAGTTTCAGTTTCAACAAATCAGCATTTTTTGATGAAAGAAAAGCTTTGTCAAAAAATTCCCGACCAGCTCTTTTCCAGAGGGGTATGGGACTATGAAAATAACAAGACAATTCCAAAAGAAGTTGATCCTATTGTACAACTCGAAAAAAATCAATTAATAGATATAGATCCAGATTGGCTCTGAGTAACTGCAGTTTCAGTGGCAGTCATCAGTGATCAGCCCTTCTTGAGGTTTAGCCCATAATGTGGAAGGGAAAGAAAAAAAAACCTGCTGGAAAGGTTTCAGATGAAGTGTTCTATGTTTAAATAGGCAAATGACAGACACCCGATATAAGCAGAACCCAAGGAAAAAGAGTGAGGGAGTGTCACAACTTTGTCAAGCACCCCTCTTGGCCACTCACCAGACTGCTGTGAGGATCCAACCATTGAATCCCACGTGTTTTAAACCTCTAGAGTCTGAGCAGAGTCCAGGCACAGACAAGGCCTGAGGACTCTCAGCCCACTCTTGGGGTGCAGATCCTCCATCTTACACCCCTTCAAGCAGTGAGTCCTCATGGTCCAACGGCCCAGCCCCTGCTGGGACCAGTGCTGTTCCCATAGGCAGCCCCCACAGCTTAAACACACCCTCGGTGTCCCAGAACTCCAGCTGTGTGGGCATTCTAGGTCCACAGGTTATGTGGTAGGGTTACCACCAGAGAGACTTTGCATAGGATTTGAACACCATTGCTCTTTTCTTGAAAACACATTTCTATAGAAAAATAATAGACCTACATTCATTCCCTCCCACAATTTCCTTACCACTCCAGAGTATTCTCTGGGCTGGGTCAAAATCCTCTGGAGGTGTCTAAGACTCTAAGGCACTTTTGCTGCAGCACATGGCTTGTCTTCTCAGCCAGAGAGCCTCCCTCTCCCAGACAGTCTTCTCTGGCCTTGGCTGGTCTGCGTCCTTCCTCTCTCTTTCTTGTTCCTGTCCCACTGATTGTCTCCAGTTTCTATGTCCCATCACTAACACCTGGTTCTTTTGTTCTGCTTCTCGTAATTTTCAACTCACCAAACTCCAGTCCTCCTACAGACCAGCAGGAGGAAGTGGCTTCTTCCCAGTTCCAGCTACCATCCTTAGCATACTTATTGGCAGGTCAGAGTAGTTAAAGCTAACTACCCCCCATTGTAAATAGTCTGGTGTGTATGTGCTACGGTTTGGTCAGTAATGGTAAATACACGTAGACATATAGACATTCTATGATACAGCAATTCATAAAAACAACTTCATAATATCAAACAGAATTCATAAGTCCTCAAATCATCACAGTGGGTTTGTTTATTGCCAGAGAAATATTTGAACTCTATACTAGTCTGTTTAAAACAAAATTTAGAAACTGCCCCAAGTACAGAGCACACAAGCAAAATTCTTCCATTTTTCCTCAGGGATTGACCCTGCTATGCAATAATTGGGAGCTAAAAGAGAATTCTGGATATTCATGTGTGAATGAGAGCGATCGAGAGGTAAATCACAATGAGCGATTACTCCATTTATTATACTGCTGGCAAATCAAAACAATAAAACACAATAACTGACCTGATACCATCAGCTCCAAAATGGCTTCTTCATAAAAGATCTTGTATTGAAAAAAGCATGTGTACTGCCCATGATCAGAGAGCTTGACCTGGTGTATTCTCAGGGAAACACTCCCATTAGTGATGCCATCTTTCAGCAGTTCTGTCCTCCCATGATATTCCAGCATCTGCTCTTCATACTTATCCTGTCCCTCCTGATACAGGTGGACAACTGAATGATATTGGAATCGGAACCATCGCACCTCCATGTTCTCAGCACTCATCCTGGGGGAGAGGTGGCAGGGCAGGATGGCCTCCCCACCTACATAGGTGGTGATTGGATGGTCAGGTCCAGTCACTGTGAACTTTCCTGTGAAATGTACCAGTAGAAAAAGGTGATTAAGTCAGAGAGAAACTGAATTAATTTAGGTTCAACAGTGTGGCCGGGCACAAAAGTGGGCAGGGTGCAAACAGAAAGAGTGTGGATACAATGCAGCACTGGTGCTTACACTAGAGCAGCCCTCCTGTTCAATGAGCAATCGTTCAATTCTCTAACACAGCCAGAGGGTATGAGACTAGTACCCACAAGGGCGAAGAGGCAGTGCCTGAGGCAAAATGCACTGAGGAAATGCCAGTTTATCATCATTAGTAAAGCATCTTCGTCACAATTTGTATGAAACCTTAATTGCACCCACTTGTGTGTGTTCATTATGCTACAGTCTTTAATTACTTGAAAACATGGTATTTTTCCATGGGAGCCCTCACTCATTCAGTGCACAGGGTGGATCGTGCTCACTGAATTAGCAGCTATTCAATGCTTTTATCCTAATCATTCAGTGAGGGCTCCAGGCCATATTTACTGCCACCCTCCAAATCCTGCACTAGATATAGAATTATATTATCTACTCAAGAGCTTTTCTGTGGTGCTCATCCCTATCTGAGCGTGTCAACTCATACTAATGACTTTAACTTCACAACATTCTTTTGAGGTAGGGAGGTTTCGTTATCTCCATTTTCCAGACGAGAAACTGAGGCACAGAGACACTGAGGCCAAAATTGTCCACTACCCTGAGACACCTAGGGCCTGATTTGCATTCTTATGGCATGTTACACGTTCACACCACACTACCCTGGAATTCATTGGCAGTGGTGAGTGTTTTCACTTTTGCAAATCAGGCCCCAAGCACTCACAGGATACTCCTGTGCCAGGGGCTGCAGGGAGCAGTGCTGGGCTGTTAAACCAGCCATGTGTCCCTCAGGGAAATGCCAACCCCAAGAGGGGAACATTCTTAACTGGGAGGACCTGGCAACTTTCCAAAGTCATGGCACTAGAATGCACACAAAAATCTGGAACCAAGAGACCAGTTTCTGACTTGCATGATCTTCCAGAGTGAAAAGGCATGGTGAATGACATGAGGCTATAATGTGAGAGAACTGGTACTTTTAGAAGGAGAAGGTATATGAGCAGGCAAAATCTCATGGATAAACAGGAATTCCCACCTGATGCAAAACTGTGAATGTGCAGAGCAATGAAGAAAACAACATATCCAGGCAGAAAGGAGCTCACAGTGAAGCCATGAAAGAATGAGAAAATCGTCCTCTTCATTATAACTTATTCTGAACAAAGACAGAAACAAACAAAATCAAACCCATGTTAGCAAACTGCTGGGATTACTCTACAAGTGCAGCGAATAAGCTGCAGGACACAGAGTGTTGCAGTACGAAGGCAAGAAGCTTACAAACATCCCATGCCATATGAAAACAAGACTAAACGTATCATTAAACCTTAGGCCTTGTCTACACTACAAGACTATTTCGAATCAACTTAGTTCGAATTTGTGGATTCGACCTTATGAAGTCGAATTTGTGTATCCATACTAAATACACTAATTCGAATTTCTGAGTCCATGTTCACGGGGCCAGCGTCGACTTTGGAAGTGGTGCACCGTGGGAAGCTATCCCACAGTTCCCGCAGTCCCCGCTGCCCATTGGAATGCTGGGTAGAGCCCCCAATGCCTGCTGGGGGGAGAAATGTGTCGAGGGTGGTTTTGGGTAAGTGTCGTCATTGAACCATCAATCACAACCTCCCTCCCTCCCTCCTTGAAAGCGCCTGCGGGCAATCTGTTCGTGCACTTTTCTGGTCAGTGACAGCGCGGACGCCACAGCACTGCAAGCATGGAGCCCGCTGCGATCATCGCCGTTTTCTCCTCCTCGCACTTTATCGTCCACCTCTTCCACAGTCAGCTGATGAGAAATTGGGCTACTTTTCAATGGTGCTGCAAGCACTGGGGGACCATAGGGGACGTTTTACAAACATCAACGTCGGGTGGCCGGGCAAGGTTCATGATGCGTGTATTTTCAGGAACTGTGGGCTGCTCAGACGCCTGCAGGAAGGTAGTTTCTTCCCGGACCACGAAATAACTGTTGTGGATGTGCAGATGCCTATAGTCATCCTCGGGGACCCAGCCTGCCCGCTAATGCACTTGCTCATGAAGCCCTATACAGGCGCCTGGGACAGCGACAAGGAACTCTTCAAATACCAGCGAGCAGCGAGCAGCGTGACCTGTGACTGTTCAGTTTCTTTACAGAGAAGCTGAACCTGCCCCTGTTTCTTTACCCAGTTACTGTTGACTCTCCTCTTCGGTTACATACCCGTTCACCCGTTACCCCCACTTCCAGCACACGTGTAAAATAAAATACATGTCCCATTATTACTTAACAAAGATTTCTTTATTCATGACATTTCGTGAAAGGGTTGAAACTGGAACGCAGGCTGTGCTGGGTAGGGTGTGCGGTGATGTAAAGACCGCCTCTAAACTCAAGGAATGACAGGCTCCTGCTCCTAGAGCGGTCCGCAGTGCCGGAATGCTTCTTTCAACGGAGCCTGCCATCCCTCTTTATGGAATTCTGTGTGCGGGAGGATATGTGACCTTGTGGTGGAGGAGGACGGATACAGATTCCTCAGCTGCGTGACTCAGCGGTCCAGGACAAGGACCGCTGTATAAGATCTGTAACCGCCTCCCCGCTGCAAAGTCACATCTCCCCGCCCACACTGATCCTGGAAACCACCTCCCATACCGACCAGGGTGCCTACTGACTGCACCGTGTGTGTGACCCGCTGCTGATCCTGCCCCCATGTCTGTACCCTGGGAAAGGTGACTGTCCTATGCAATTAACCACCCCCTTCCCCACGCCCCCCATTCAAACACAGTCTTCTTTGAAAAAACATAACGGAAACAGTAATTAACAGCAAAGCATTTTTATTAATTAAGTAGACAGTTAGGGGATGGGACTGGGATTGGGACTACTGTGAGTCTGGAAGTGAAGGACTTCGGCAAATGTAGGGTATGAGAGCTTTTGGGTACTTGAGCACTGTGCTGTGGTGCAGTGACAGTATTCACGTCCCCGGCCGCCCCTCCTCCTGATTATTTTCGATGAGGGGGGTATGGGACTTTGTGGCGGGGGAGTGCGGTTGCAGATACACTGCAGGGTGTCTCTGTCCTCCTGCGGTCCTGCAGAACATCCACAAGGCGCCTGAGCGTGTCCGTTTGCTCCCTCACTAGTCCAAGCAGCGTTTCAGTCGCCTGCTTGTCTTCCTCACGCCACCTCTCCTCCCGTTCGCTGTGTGAGCGCTGCCACAGAGAGACGGTCTCCCTCCACTGGCTCTGCTGGTCCACCTCTGCTAGGTAGCAGCCCATACGTTCCTCGAACATCTTGTCCCTTGTCTTTTTCTTTCGCCGCCTAATCTTTGCCAGCCTCTGCGAGGGGGATGCTGTGTCAGGTCTGGAGACAGTGGAAGCTGTGAGATGGGAAACAGGGAGTGAATTCCTTGCAAAGATACATTTTTGCGAACAATTAACTGAGTCTAGGCTGTCTCTGTGAATTCTGGGTTGAGACCCCTGTGCCTGCTGGGGCACAAATCATTTTCATGGTGGATTCTGGGTAAATGTCGCCAGTCATTACTTCCTCCGGGAAAGCAATGGCAGACAATCATTTCAAGCCCGTTTTCCCAGAATTGCCCTGGCATACGCCATAGCGTGGCAACCATGGACACTGTTTTGCCTTTTGTGTATGTCACCGTATGTGTACTAGATGCCGCTGACAGAGGCGGGCCAGCAGCGCTACACAGCAGCATGCTTTTGCTTTTGCATGACAGCTGAGATGGTTACCAGCCATATTGTACCATCCACCATACCATAAATTGGTAATAAGATGGTAATAAGATGGGCATGGTTACCTGTCCTTTTGCACTGCACCATTTGGTGCTGTCATAAGTGCCCCTGGCCGAGCAGCCAGGGGCGCAAAAGCAAAAATTGGGAATGACTCCCTGAGTCAATCCCTCCTTTTTGGTATCTAAAAATAGAATCAGTCCTGCCTAGATTATGGGCAAGTGTACTAGAGAACCACTGTATCATAGAACCAGAGAGCACAGCTGCTCTCTGTCCGATCCTGCATAAATTTGGAGCTGTATGCTATTCACAAGGGGGTGCTCCTGCAACACCACCACCTGTTCATTCCGGCCTTCCCACAGCCTTCCTGGGCTACCATACCATTGTCCCACCACTTGTGTGATGAAGTAATAAAGAATGCAGGAATAAGACACAGTGACTTGTTTGTGAGAAATGAGTAGAAGGAAGCCTCCAGCTGCAATGATAGTCCAGGCAGGACATTAATTACTGTGGATGAAGGAGCCCATCATCCCTCTGCTAGTCCCGGGGCAATTCAATCTTTTCTTTACACAGGAAGGGTGGGGGCTGATGGAGCTCAGCCCCCTGTTGCAATGATGAGGACGGTTACCAGCCATACTGCACCATCTACCATGAAAAATTAGGGCCAGGCGCCCTTGATCAACCTCACAGATGCTAGTACGCATGGTTACCAGTCCTTTTGCACTGCCCCATGTGCCAATAGGCTGATGTTGAGGACGGATACCCATCTTTTTGTACCATCAGCCATCCATAGCGTGGGGGGAGCAAGGATGTTGGTGTTGAGTACTGCACCATCGCGTCTATCTGCAGCATTCAGTAAAGATAGGGTGACATGTAAAAGAGTCAACAGAGGATTGTTTTCACTTCTGGTGGTGGGTGGGGTGTGTGCGCAAATTGCCGAACTATGCCCTGACCCACCGCAGACACTGTGTTTGACCCTAGAAGCATTTGGAGCTCATCCAAGAATGCAAATACTTTTCGGAGACAGCAGGAACTGTGGGATACCTTGCGTCCTCATTCCCCCCTCCCTCCATGAGCGTCCATTATATTCTTTGGCTTTCCGTTACGCTCGTCACGCAGCTGCGTGCTGAGTCTGTGCTATGCCGTCTGTCCGTAGATTTTTTAAAAATACTTTGGACCAGGCGTAAAATTACAGTAATTACCCTAATTAGATGCAGGAGTCTCCGAGCGAGATCACCCTGAGGAGGGTCACTGAAGGAGATAGAGAGCGCATGCTGCGTGAAAGCTAGCACGAACCAGGGCCCGATGCAGCCGTGCTCGGGGAGGCAGTGCTCCCTGAGTTCCTCATGAAAGCCTTGCGCGGAAAACTGTGCTACCACGGAGCACCCAATAAGGCAGCTCTCCCAGGAACCTCCTGCTGATGCTTTTCGATTAACGCAAGGAGAGATTCGTGGAGATCTCCAAGGATGATTTCTGTTCTATCCCCATATCTAGAGAGACCTCCTTTTCACACAGTTAAGATTCCTGTTATATTAAGAATAAAAGTTAACATGGTTAAAGCACTTACCGACTGCTCCTTCCCCTGATTCAGGGTCCGGGTTAATGGCCGGGGAGGGTTGTTGGGGGATCTCCGTGACGGTGATGAATAGATCCTGGCTGTCGGGGAAACCAGCGTTGTAAGCACTCTCGCCTGCCTCCTCCTCCACAAACCCTTCCTCATCTTCCCCGTCCGCGAACATCACCGAGGAACTGGCCGTCGACACTGTCCCATCGTCAGAGTCCACGGTCACTGGTGGGGCAGTGGTGGCAGGCTCCGTAGCGTCCGTTTGCCGCTTTGATTTTTTGGTAGCCTTGTCTGGGGTCCTTGATTTTCACGCGGCGCTGCGTTGCATCCCGCCTGTATCCTCTGTCTCTCATGGCTTTGGAGACCTTCTCGTAGGTCTTCGCATTCCCTGTTTTGGAGCGCAACTCCGAAAGCACAGACTCCTCGCCCCACACACCGATCAGATCGAAGAGTTCCCAGTCAGTCTTTGCTGGGTCCCTCTTTCTATTCACAGATAACATGAACTCCTCTGCTGGAGAGCTCTGCATCGTTGCAGGTGATGCGGAGGTCGCCCCGATGTCCAGCCAGGACGTCAGATTCAAAGTGCCCAGACAGGAAAATGAATTCAAATTTTCCCGGGTCATTTCCTGTGTGGCTGGTCAGAGAATCCAAGCTCCGACTGCTGCCCAGAGAGTCAACAGAGTGGTGCACTGTGGGATAGCTCCCGGAGCTACTAAGTTCGATTTGCATCCACACCTAGCCTAATTCGAGCTAGCCATGTCGAATTTAGCGTTATTCCACCTGTCGGGGTGGAGTACCGAATTCGAACTAAAGAGCCCTCTAGTTCGAATTAAATGGCTTCCTGGTGTGGACGGTTGAGCGGTTAGTTCGAATTAACGCTGCTAAATTCGAATTAAAGTCCTAGTGTAGACCAGGCCTTAGATTCTTGTATACATTGTTGCATGAAGCTGGCCAGATCTTTGATGTTACCCGGGTCCCTTTGTGTCTTCCCAGCAGTGCAGAGGGGCCAGAAAGCCAGTGTTGGCATCCAGCTGGGAATTCTGTCAACGTAGGGGAATCCTCAGATGGTGTAAAGCCACCAGCTCTAGGTCACCCCCTTGCAGCCCCTCCATCTCTCCAGGGTTGTTGGGGTGTGGTGAGATGGAAATGGTGTGACTGAGGTGCTGCCGAACTCCACTGATCCCCAGCAGATATGAGGGCCCTTGGGGGCTGCTGCCTGCTGAGGCAAGATGGAGAAACCCTGAGGCTGCTTTTCATAATGCCTGGATCTGAATTGGCTCCTGGCAGCCCCAGGTACTGGGGCAAGTGGAAAAATGGTGAAAAGCTACTTTTGTCCTTCCTTCCCCCATGTAGGTCCAGCACTCAGAGCATAGTACAGCTCTCAGACTATCAGCATGAGTATGTAGCGGGGTGGTTACCCCACTCCTACCCTGAAGGGCTTGAAACAGCCCTGGGGGAGAGCTGTGGTAGGAGAAAATCTGGGTAGATTGGGGAAGTGGCTGCAGCTGGTCCCTGCCCCATCAGGCCCCAGCTGGCTTGTATAAAAAGGCTGTGAGTCATAGGCCCAGAAGCCCAGTCAGTCTCTCTCTCTGCATTCAGAGGGAGAAGGGCCTGGCTGCAGGGAGCTTAGCCAAGTGCCTAGAGTGGAGCAGGGCTGGGGAAAGGCCAAGGGAGCTGGGGTGCTCTGGCCTAGGAAAGCTGCAGGCCTAGGGTAAGGCTAAAGAGGCACTTGGGTTGCAGGTAGGCAAGGCAGAGGCAGCAGGTCCAGATCCCCCTTGCCCGTGATGAGTGGCTGATACACTGCTGTCTGCCCCAATGAATGGGGGCTAAGTGGTGACTGGCAGTAGCCAAGACTGAGATGGGGATAGGGGGTGGAGGGTTCCTAAGACGCTAAGACCCCTGGCCATGCACCCCCAGATAACAGGGCACTGGGTCTGGGAAGGACATGAGGGCTAAGCAGCAAGGGGGGACACTGGCCTGCAGAGGGCGCTCTGGAGGCATGGAACTAACTAACTGAGCCAAGTTAACTCTGACATGAAAACAGGCGCTAACTTTTGTTTTTCCCAGTGGATGCTCTGGCCCTGCTCTGCCCCGAGGCCCTGCTCCCATGGAGCATCGTACCCCAGGTCCTGCCCACACTCTGTCTCTTTTAACCCCTACTCTGCCCCCTCCCCCGAGGCCCCCCAGCCAACTAGCAACTTTGTCCTCTCCATCCTCCACAAGCCTCCCTGCCCACCCATCAGCCTCTCGCTCCTCTTCGCCCCATCCTGCAGGCACCTCCCACAGCTTCTCGCTGATCAGCAGCCAGCCCCAGGACCTGCACAACAGCTGATTGGCAGCCAGCACCAAACAGCTGTGGCTGGTGGGTGCTGGGCACCTCCTATTTTTTCCATGGGTGTTTGGGCCCCAGAGCATTCACCGAGACACTGCCTATGCTACTAGTGCAGAACACAGCCCCCAGATTAGATACAGTAGGATGAGGAAATAAAACTTCTTTTCCAACTACCAGAAAACCCAAAGCAAAGAGGTGACTCCTCTGAGTGTTTCTCTGCAGACCATGAATCGGGAAGCTGCTGCATGTCTCTTCAGATACCAGCTTAAAGCAACCTGACTGTAAGCAACAAGCCATTGTCCATGTCTGACTCAGAGCCCAGGGAACCGGTCTGAGTGGTTTGCAAAGAATTGTACAGAGGTGAGAAGTTCACACAAATAAATGTTTCTGCTAAGACTCTAAGCTCCAAAATGCTTCACTAGTAAATATTTTGCATGATTGCCACATCTGGAGCAGTCAATCAATTAACGACACAGAAATTTTGTTTTTAAAAACTTTCTCTATACATAGACACCCCCATAGACCTCAAGTACACAGAGAGCAAACAGACACAAATACAAACAGAGAACGTTACACACAGCTGTGTCCTCTTCCTGATGCTCAGGGAAGTCATTCCAAAGGTCACGCCTCATGGATCTAGGTGTTCTCCTTGGTAACACTGATTCCAAAGTCACAGGGACGTTCTGCAGAAAGGCGCCACGGCCTGAGGAATCCTCTGATTCCACAAACAACAAATTCACCTCGGCCATGCCACCAGCATCCAGAATCTGAGCTTTTGGCCCAGCCCACTATGGCACTGTACGGGGGCCATTAAAACTTGTCTCTGGCTGGGGAAGACGTTCACCCATACAGATGCTGTGTGACATAGCTGCAGGCTCTGCATCAAAGGGCCCCATTCTGGGAGTGAAGCTTGGAGTTAGCAGGGCTGGTAGGGAACGTGCTGCAGGCAGAAGGAGGTCTGTCCATACTGTTAGCAATGGACATTTTTGACAGTGCTGCCGCCCATAGGCAGCCCACACTGGGCTCCTGTGACTTAGGGTAGCTCCCCTGGCTACCTTAAATTACACGGGGGGGGGGGGGTTATCCCCTTCCCTCACCACAGAGCAGCCTGGAATACCAAGGATGCAAAAGTGGTGTGAAGCAACCTTTGCCATCTCCCCCAGAGCTGTGAGTTCTGTGCTGCATGTCCCAGAGGCCCGGCACAGTATCGCACCCTCTGTTTCTAGACCTTGTGGTTGCAGAGAGAAACCTGAAAAGGAACTGAGTGTAGGTGATGCAATGACACCTGCCTGAGTCTGCAGAGAGCCTGAAACAATAGCGCTAAGAAATGGGAACTTCTCCATTCCTCACAGCTCAGTGGACTCATGATGCCACAGAATTCACAGGGTGCCGAGTTTTATCTTCTGTGTCCCTGCCCTGCTGCAGACAGGAGTAGGGGGAGCTGTAAACGAGTGGCATTCCCACCCCACTCCAGAGTCTGCACATGCTGTGTGGGGTCAAACTCACCCCTGCCCTGGGACTTCCCTTTATTCACAGAGTAACTCACAATAACACAACGGGAACTCCAGTCCCAGCTTTCCTCCCAGTCTGGCTTTTCCTAGGGCTCCTCCTGTGGTGCCAGCAGAGAATGGGTGCAGCACGTCCTGGGGTGGCTGACAATGGGACATGCTCACTAAGATAGAGCACACACAGCGGGCGAGGGCCATAGCTGGCCCCTGGCTGCCCAGAGGGAAGGGCCTGTGAGCTTACAGAGCTGGGCACAGGAAGCACAGTGGGGTCCAGGTCTAACAGAGGCACATGTCCCAACCAGTCCTGCCCATGGAATTTTACTACGGGACAGAGTTAGGAAGGTACAGCGGTGCCTACAGAGGCAGACAGATGCCTAGTGGGGTTCTCAAAAGAATCTAAGCAAGTAATATGCCCAAGGGAAATCAATAGGAGTTAGGTACCTAAGGGTTATTGAAACCAATGAGAGTTAGGTGCCTACAGACTATTAAAATCAATGGGAGTTAGGTGCCTAAGCTGAGTAAGCACTTTTGACAACCTCACAAGGTACCTATCTGCTTCTTTAGGTTCCTAAATACCTCTGAAAATCTGACCTTACAGCTCTGCCTGCTTACCTAGAGGAAGAATTATACAAACCAACCCAAACACAAAACCAGAAATCGCATCCAGAAATCCTCCTCTGACATTCCACCCAGAGATCTGTCACAGGCCAACTTTCCACAATGGAAACTAATCCAAACCCAGCTCCAGGAAGGAGGACTGACGACTCCTGACTTGAGGACAGTGAGGAGCTGGAGTGAGAGCTGGAGGCTGGAGCAGAGTGAAGGAAAAGATTTTATTTTGGGGTTTACTTGGACTCAGAGCGGACCCCAGCAGGGAACTTTTCTCTCAGATCTGTTAGACTGTGAAGTGTAATTTTAGGAGTGCTGAAGAGGGTAAGCTGAGGCAAGATACTTGCCAAGACACCCTGAAATGGCTGAGGGTGGTACCTGAGGGCACTACCTCATGATAAGTCTACAAAACTGGAACCCATTTAACAGAACTGCTGCCCCTTCCCCATGCAGACAGAGCCTCACTCTCTACAGTCTGTCTGCGAGGGCTCCTCACCGCAGCATCTGATCTCAACAGAGCCTGCAGCACACAGTGGGAACCTGGAGCAAAGCACAGGGTTTGGGCACCCACCTGGCTTCCAGTGTCCATGTCCCAGTTCCCTGGCTGCTCTCGATCCCCCACAGCCTCCAGCTCCCCCTGTCCTCAGGCTGCCTCTGCCCTGTCCTGTTCCCAGGGCCCAGCATGGAGACATCAGGGTCACTACAATCCTGTCTACCACACCCAGAAGACAGGCACAGGATGGGCTCAGGGAGTGGCTGGCCCCACAATAGGACCCTCGTGCCCCATCCCCCAATGTTTGCTGCTGCCCTTGCTGGGCCTTGTCTGCACTCAGACCAGGAGCCCTGTGGGGGCGGCAGCCCCTTGTTCTGTCTCTGCAGTGCCTGGCTCACTCGTGGGCGCTATATCACTTATAATCACTCACTGCCCAGCCCCTAAGGGCTGCATGACAGCGCAGTGCCTTCCCCATTGCACATGGGGACCCTGGGGCACAGGAAGCCCTGGTTACTCTGCCCCACACATTCACCCTGAGACTCCCCCAAGCTGCCGGACCAGGGTCACTGGGGTCAGAGTGCAGGCAGTCAAGTGGCACTGACTGGCCTGGGCTGCTGGGTTAGGTTAAAGGAAAGGAAAATAATGTGCTGAGCCTGCGAGTGCAGCAGCAGAGGCAGCGGCAGAGAGAGGGGCTCAGCCATTGAGAACAGCAGGGTCTCCACCTGCAGGGGAGGGGTCAGCACTGGGACAACAGGCCGGGCTCGGTCAGGGGGCTGGGGATGAGGGGTTCGGGGTGTAGGAGGGGGCTCAGGGCTGGGACAGAGAGTTGGGGTGCAGGACAGGGTGTGAGGTCCTGGCGGTGCTTACCATGGCTCTTGGAAGCAGCTGCCAGGTCCCTGAAGCACCTAGTTGCATGGGTGGCCAGGGAGGCTTTGTGTGTTGCCCTCGCAGCTGCAGGCGCTGCTTCTGCAGTAGTCACAATTCCTGGCCAATGGGAGCTGTGGAACCGGCACTCAGGGTGTGGGCAGCACACGCAGCTTCCTTGGCTGTCTATGTGCCTATGGGCCGCAGCGACCTGGCGGCTGCTTCCAGGAGCCTGTCTTAGCCTCAGTTCACCACTGCGCTGCTGACCAGACTTTTAACGGCCCGGTCGGCGGTGCTAACCAGAGCTGCCAGGGTCCCTTTTTGACTGGGTGTTCTGGTCGAAAACCAGATGCCTGGCAACCCTAAACCTGTCCTGCCCCAGATGTTACATTTATTTGTTATACACCTCAGACACTGCACAGATTAACATGGCCCAGAGAGCAGGGCTTCCTGGCTCCACATCACGACTCTCTGTCCCTTCCATACTGATCCCTGCAACTCCCCACCCACCTATCCCTCTTCATCCCCCGACCTCTGCACAGACACACACCTTTAAGCCCCATCCCCTGCCATAAATCCATATGCCAGGGCCGGTCTCCTGCCCTACTGCACATTGTTATTTGCATTCTAGTAGCATCTAGAGGTCGCACTCAGAGCTGGGCCCCACGGCGCTAGGTCCTGTACACACACACTCAGGGCCAGGCCCTACTATGCTAGCTCCCATATGTACACACTCTGAGCTGGGCCCCACAGTGCTAGGTCCTGTACGCACAAGCTCTGAGCTGGGCCCCACGGCGCTAGGTCCTGTACGCACATGCTCTGAGCTGGGCCCCACGGCGCTAGGTCCTGTATGCACACACTCAGGGCTGGGCCCAACTGCACTAGGTCCTGTACACAGACACTCAGGGCCAGGCCCCACGACGCTAGGTCCTGTACACGAAAGTGACACAGGGCAATGGGGAGGAGGTAACAAGCCTCGCTGTTGCCTACCATGCACCAGAAGAGAAGGAATTTCCCCCACAGTCCTCGTCTGCCCTGGCTCTGAGCAGGGTTAGATGTTGCTGTGATTAAAACCCAGAACTGCCAGAAGCTAATCCATACCACGGCTGAGACCTATGGAGCTCTCTGCTCTATTTAGATTGAGTATCAGAGGGGTAGCCGTGTTAGTCTGGTTCTGTAGAAGCAGCAAAGAATCCTGTGGAACCTTATAGACTAACAGACGTTTTGCATCTGAAGAAGTGGGTATTCACCCACGAAAGCTCTGCTGCAAAACGTCTGTTAGTCTATAAGGTGCCACAGGATTCTTTGCTGCTTCTATTTAGATTGTGTAAGGACTTGGGGAGCAGTGTGGAAAATAGGCACTGCAGGAAGTACCGCCCACTAGACCCAGAGTGACAGTACTCTGCAGGCCTCTGATTGGCCAAATGCCCCTACTTAACCCCAGGGCTTGCCCCAGGAAGATGTCTGGACAACCACCCAGACCTTTGTCTACTATGCTGGACTTTGCCTTGTCTTCTGATCTCTGACCAGCCTTTTGATTCTAACCTGGTAGTACCTCTGGTATCTGACTCTGACCCTGACTCTTGTTTATGGACCCTGGCTTTGTGATTTCTCTAACTCTGGCCCAATGACTCCCATCCCAGGTGAGCAGACCTCAGCCCAGCTGTGACCACTAGGCAAGATTGCCTATGGCCTAGTCCCTTAAACCTGGGCAGAGATGGTCTCTCACTATTGGTGTATCCAGCTCCCAGCACAGTGGGGCCCCATCTGGCTGGGGCATTTAGGTCCTACCATGGGACATATTAGGGAAAACAAGCCAGTGCAGGCAAAGCCTTTGAATGGGGTATGAATGGCCACTGATTGCTGTTGGGGAAAGTGGCCCCATATCCCAGCCACACTTGTCCTAGGTGAGGGGTCTCTGGGGATCTCTCTATGAGCAGATCAGTCCCTGACCCCACTGATTTTGTGTGTCAGTGACCCACCCTTGTTGCCTCCAGCACTGGTGCAAATGTCAAAGAAATTCTGATCAGGGTCACCACATCTCTGTGCCCCCTGAGATCTGCACCATTTAAACCACTCTCAGGGTACGTCTACACTGCAGCTGGGAGTGAGCTTCCCAGCGCTGGTAGACAGTAGTGCTAGCTCTCCTTGAGCTAGGATGCTAAAAATAGCAGAGTAATGGGGTAGCCCAGGCTTCCTGCCTGGACTCCTGGGGTATGTACTTGGGTGGCTAGCTTGAGCTGCCACCTGTGCTATCCCTTGCTACACTGCTAGTTTTAGTGTACTAACTCGAGCACAGCTAGGATGTGTCTATCTAAGCACATTGGGAAGCTCAGTCCCAGCTGCAGTGTAGACGTACCCTTAGAAACAAAGAGCTTTAGATAAATGTTAAAGTCACTCATGGCTCATGCTCCACCCAGCCACGTGGCCCCTGCCAGGCTGTGCAGTGATGTCAAGTCCTCCCAGGAACCAGGCTGTGTCTGTAACTTCCCCTAGACTGGGACGGCCACCATGTTACCCACAGAAAGGCCAGCACTGGCCAGGAAGGGAGCCTGACCAGGGCTCCAGGACACAGACTCCCGACCTCCCCATGTGATTCCCACTGACAGAGATCTGGGAGGAGGTGAGGGCCTGCTCTGGCAGAAACCTGTAGGATGGGTGGCAGTGGTAACAGCACCTGCCCTCCCTCAAGGCAAGGGCCCTGCAGACTTGGGTGGGGATGGGAGGAATTCACTGAATCTGGACCAAGGTTTTTCTTTTTTTGTCTTTCAACCACGCACTCTGGAATGTCAGGTTAGTGACAATAACAAAGGGGAGGAGGGGGAAGAGAAACACAAATACACAAACACACACACACACACCTGTCACAAAGGAAGCCCAGCTCTGTGCCAGCATCCCAGTCTGTGTTCAGATGCAGAGAAATCTCTGAATTTGCAGGGACATTCCCACAGCCAGGTTTACTTTCAGAGTCAGGAGGTGCCGGTTTCTCCCTGAGAATCCCTTTGTTAGCCAAATAGGCTCGTTCCCCCTGGAGCGTTCCCAATTACCCCAAGGAGGCACGGAGAGACAGGGGGACGGTTACCAGATTCTTTATTCGGTCAGCTGAGCGGGTGTCTTTCTCGGCTCGTGCCTGAGAAGGAGCACACCATATAAGCATAAGACATGTTCTTTTATACCTATGAACAGACAATGTAGCGTGTCAAATTCTGCTAACCTATGCATTCTCTAATTCTGCTAACCTATGCATTCTCTAAATTTGTGTCTGGTAGAAATTAGGGGCCATCTATTCGCCTCCCCCTTTCCCTCACATACATCCTCTCCCATGGGTAGGCACATCTGTTTAACTCATTCCCTTTTTAGGTATACATCATATATATCCTGTGTCCATGTAACTTTAGACATGGATAGCGACTAGAAAAACAAGCGGGGAAAATGACAAATGCCTGAGCATATATTTGGCTTAAGCATATATCTGGCCCTTTTGTCTAACAATTCCCCCCTAAAAAGCAATTTGAGAGCCTTACGGCCCCCAGTCCTCAGCTTTTACTGGGTGATACATAGCCATCATTCGTTGATGTATCATTTGATTCACCACTCGTCGGACCAAGGTAATTACACAGGGAGCGAAGCAAGCTAGGGTTAATAGGGTTGTAATAAAAAGCACAAAGAGAAGAAAACCTTCTCGCAGCCATCCTAGTTGCGGCAACCAGGACGTAAACCAATCCGTATTCCACCCACCCCAGGTTTGGACCGGGACGTGGGCTAACTTCCTCAATTCCTTTGTTATTTGCTTTACTGCTTTTCCATTATCATCTATTTGTAAGCAGCAATTAGACTCGTTTAACTTTGCACAGATTCCTCCTTCCTCTGCCAACAAATAATCAAGAGCTAGATGGTGCTGATAGATCACATTTCTCATCTGAGTGGACTGATCGGCTAAGAGATCAAGGGCCTCAGCCGTCTGATTAGTTATTATTTCCAAGATAGCTTGCAACCTGATTATCCGATTTAAGTTGTAAATGGGCTCTCTTGCCCCTGCGATCCATTCATTTGGATTCCATGTAGCTGGCCCATAATGTTTTATAATTCTCTCAGGGGGCCATTCCTGAGCTCCCCACGTTTGGGAGCTTCCAACGGTCAATGAGGAATCCACAGACCGCCTCCCTAATCAGATCATCGTACACCTTGACTCCCAATTTGCCTCCTTGTACCTGGGGTAGTAGGAAGAACAAGGGCCTAATGTAGCCAACGTAACATATTCCTGACCAATTTGGGGGCAGTCTTCGATAAGCATATTGCCCACATATCCAATAGTGACCCTTTAGGGCCCAATTTCCTTTTGCAAAGGGGCCTCCCAAGTCTCGGGTAGTCTTCGGGCCCGGCTCTTCGTAGTATAAAGAGTTACCCATCTCTAGGGGACCCCCTAGTACGATGGACGTACCTTCGGGATTGCAATATTCACATTTCCACGCCCCAGCCCCTTCCCTCCAACCACAATTACAACCGAATTTAGGGCTATTGGTTGTAGACCAGAAATGGTTGAAATGGGTTACCCGAGTTCCATTAGAGTGTTGCCATGCCCACTGGTACCAGCGTACCACATGGTCCTTACTGATGGTGTTGTCGCGCTGGCAACTTATAAAGAGGGCATCAAAGAACCCATCTAGTCCTACGGCCTTACAACCCTCGCCAGTATGCTGTTGGTAGGAACATTGTACCCAGCTATGATTAGTGAGTTGTACGTGGGTGTCGCTCCATCGCCCTTGATATTTAGAACAGTCATACGTATGGCAACTAGGGTGATCGTGGCAGTCAAACCCTAGAGACAGGGTCCAATCACATCGGCTTTCACCCACAGACACTCCTTCTTGTCGAGTCCGATTGAGACAAAGGATCCCTACTCCAGAAGAATAGAGGCGCCAAGGACTGCTATCCTCAGTCCAATGTCCCGTTCCATCATGGACTATACTCAGGTTACTAATCCACCATTTAGCTTGTACTGGCTGGGCTACCCAAGGCCACTCATTCCAATCCCCTGGACCCCCACAAACCCAGCAGCTGCTAAGATTAAAGGAATTAGCTATTGTCTCCCCTAGTTGCACAAACCTATTCTCCCAATCAGAATAACAGTGCGAATATACAAACAATAGTATTAATAGTAAATGCATCATCGTTTTCTCTTAAACAATCCTTTTAGTCCGTCTAGTCCTTGATATTCCCAGACGGTGTTCGCCGTGCCACCCCGGGCCTCCGGAGCCGGGGCGGACAGAGGGCTGATGTCCTCTTCTGTTGAGTCGGCTTCCAGGTTCGGGTTCAGGAACCGCTTAACCCGTGTGTGGTGTGTCCATTTGTCGCTCCCGAGGACTTTAACCGCGGCTTGGCTGATGAGCGAAACAGTGTGTGGACCGTCCCACCTCGGCGTGAGAGGGTCACGCTTCCACTTTTTGATAAGGACCTGGTCACCGATCTGGAATGGATGCACGGTCTGGTCCAAGGGAAGGGCCTGGAAAGGCGCCGCGTATCGATGCAGCTGTAACAAAACAGATTGCAACCCGGAAACCTGTTTCCATAGTAAGTCATTTCCCACTTCCCAGGTTACGTCCTCCCGGAACCCTGGGATAAGTACTCGGGGAGGAAATCCAAAGACCAGCTCAAAGGGTGAAAGTTTAAGACCCTTTCAAGGCCCTCCGAATGCGGGTGAGGGCGAGTGGCAAAGCATCGAGCCACTTTAAGTTAGATTCTGTGCATATTTTAGTAAGAGTATCCTTGAGAGTTCTATTCATCCTTTCTACTTGACCCGAGCTCTGCGGCCTCCAGGGTGTATGTAGTTTCCATTGTATGCCGAGAGCCTGGGACACCTGCTGGACCACTTGTGAAACAAAGTGGCTTCCCCTATCAGATTCAATTACCTCGGGGAGATGGAAGCGAGGGAGTATCTCCTGTAACAGGGCTTTGGTGACAGCCCGGGCCTGACAATGCCGGCTGGGGTAACATTCCACCCATCCGGTAAGTTGATCGACAAAAACAAGCAGGTATTTATAGCCCCTGCAAGGGGGCACCTCAGCGAAGTCCACTTGCCACCTTTGAAAAGGGAACATAGCCCATGGTCGGCCTCCCATCGGGGCAGGAGGGCCACATCCCTTCTGGTTTGTTTGCTGACAAATGGCACAATTACTAACAATTCTTTGGGCTTCCATGTGCATACCTAGTCCCTTCAGGGATCTGGCGGCCAAATCAACCATTGCCCCAGACCCCAAATGTCCCTCTTTATGCAAGAGCCGGAAGATTTCCTGGAGTACTGGCCTGGGGACAAAAACCTCTCCCCCAGGCAGTCTCCACCATCCAGAGGAAACCTGCCGGCCTCCCGCAGCCTGGGCTTGACCTATCTCCTCGGCCGTGTATTGGGGAGGAGGGGTTTTAGCCTCGGTATCCTGAACCATGAGAAGCCATAAGGCCCCGTCTCGGGCGGCCTCCTTCGCGGCCCGATCAGCTAGCTGGTTATACCTCCGCTGTTCGGCCTCTGGGGCTTTCCCATGGGCACGCACATGTATCACGGCAACCCGGAGAGGGAGCATTAGGGCCTCGAGCAACGTTTTAATGAGGCTCCCATGTGCAATCTTTTGGCCTGAGGCCGTAATGAATCCTCTTTCTCTCCACAGGGTCCCATGTGCATGCACTACCATATAGGCATACCGACTGTCAGTATACAAGTTAAGGGTTTTCCCGGCTCCTGCCGGAGAGCTTCAATGAGAGCCACTAGTTCTGCTGCCTGAGCAGATAAGTTGGGGCTGAGTTTAAATTTGTGTATCCCTTTATCCTTAATCACTACTGCCGCCCCAGTAAATCGCTTGCCATTTACCACATAACTAGACCCACAACATATCCTCAACATCGGGTTGGGCCAGGGCAGGTCTGAGAGATCAGATCGGGGTTTGGTCTCTTGTTGTAAGACTTCAATACAGTCATGAATAGGACTGGCCTCAGAGGAGGCCTGAGGGTCGGGCAGTAGAGTGGCCGGGTTAAGGGAATTGACTGTCTTAAAGGTCAGATTGGGGGCCAGCAGGAGCCCCACTTCGTATCTAGTATGTCGACTGGGGTTTAGATGCTTTTCCCCAGCACCAGTTCCCAGTATCTGAGGCACCCCGTGGGGGACCACAACTTCAGTATCTCCACCCAGGGTTAATTTTTCGGCTTCCTGAACGAGGAGGGCGGTCGCTGCCACGGCCCGTAAACAGGCAGGCCATCCCTTGGCGACGGGGTCCAAGACTTTTGAATAGTACCCAATGGGTCGCCAGGTTGGCCCTGACCTCTGGCACAGGACTCCAGCTGCCACCCCTCTCCTTTCATGAACGTATAGGGTGAATGGCTTTCGGGAATCTGGGAGAGCCAGAGCAGGAGGCTGAACCAAGGCTTCTTTAAGCTCTCGAAATGCTTTTTCCATTTCCTTGGTCCATACCCAGTGAAGCAAACCTTCCTTAGTTAGGGACTCATATAATGGTTTAGCTTTTCCCCCATAGTCAGGAATCCAGAGTCGACAAAAGCCGGTCAGTCCCAGAAATGCTCTTAATTCTCGGGGGTTCCGGGGCTGAGGGCTGTCGAGTATAACCTGAATTCTTTCTTTCCCCAAACTGCGACTCCCTTGGCAGAGGTGATACCCGAGGAAGGTGACCTGTTGCTTAACTAATTGAGCTTTCTCCCGTGAAACCTTATATCCTTGTTCCCCAAGGTAATTAAGGAGCTCTATTGTGTGTTCTTTACATGCTGCCTCTGTTTCAGTGCTTAAGAGTAGATCATCACAATATTGAACTATGTTACATGCAGGGTGGTTAGCTAGGAATGGAGCCAGGTCCCTTTTTAGCTGGCTGCCAAAAATCTCAGGCGCGCAGGTAAGCCCCTGTGGGACAACGGTCCAGAGATATTGGGCCTTGTAGTGGGTGTCCGGATCCTCCCATTCAAAAGCAAACAACTTTTGAGATTCTAAATCAAGGGGAATGGAAAAGAAGGCGTCTTTTAAATCTATTACCGAGAACCAGCCGTGGTCTTTAGGTACTTGGCCTAAAATCGTATGGGGATTTGGGACAACTGGGTAGGGGGCTTCTATTAGTTTGTTAATCTGTCTCAGGTCCTGGACCAATCGATACTGTCCATTTGGCTTAGGCACTCCCATTATCGGAGTGTTGTATGGGGATGTGCCTTCTCTTAGCCATCCACACTGCAGGAATTTTTGAATCAGAGGTTTCAGCCCGATCCGAATGGTTAACTTAAGGGGGTATTGTCGAATTCGGGCCGGGCTACTTCCCGCCTTAAGGGAGATATGGACTGGGGTAGCATTCTTAGCTCGGGCAGCCCCTCCTCCCTCCGCCCAAACTTCAGCGTTAACCCCCGGCAGCTGGCTCTCGCCACTCTCCTGACATTCCGAGGAGTGATTTCCAGCACTTATGAGAGCCATCTGGTAGTTAGAGGTTTGTTGTTTCGGGATTCTAACTTCCATTTTCCCGTTCTCGAACGAGATCTCCGCCTGTAATTTAGTGAGGATGTCTCGTCCGAGCAATGCTATGGGGCAAGAGGGACTGCAAACAAACTGGTGAGAGATTTGTTGATCCCCGACTTTTACTAGGAGAGGGAGAGTTTTTTCCAAAACTGTGATCTGCCCCTCAATCCCTTGAACAATTGCACTTCCCTGTGTTCTACCCCGGGGAGCCTTATTGAGGGGGAGTAGACTAAGGGTAGCCCCAGTATCGATTAGGGCTTCAATTGGGCGGCCCCCCTCCACTTTAATTTTTACCGTGGGATCCAAGCTGGCAGCTTGTGCTGCCAGGAGGGGCCGCTGGGTCCCCCGGCCCCCCTATGGGGAAGATCTCTCTCCTGAAAGTTCTGTACCGTTGTAGTAAACGGGGGAGGGAAAAACCCTGTCCGTGTACTCTTTTCCTTTGGCATGTCGCCGGGGGCATTCGTTTTTCCAATGTCCCTCCTCCTTACAGATAGCACATTGATTTCGCCCTAAACGGGGACCCTTTCCCCTACTCTTACTCGGTGGCCCTGGTCGTCCTTTAGCCTTGCCCCCCTTCTCCTCATTTCCCTCCCTTAGGGCCAGTGCCAAAATGCGGGCCCCTTTCTTTCGTTCCTCATCGTCTCTGCGATCATAAACCTTCATTGCAATCTCTAAAAGCTCCCTTATATTTTTACCCGATGCCCCCTCCAATTTTTGCAACTTTTTCCTGATGTCCTCATAAGATTGTCCAATGAAGAGGGGAATCAACACCTGCTTTCCATTGGCACTGTCCGGATCAATGTCTGTGTATTTCTTACAAGTGTTACACAGACGTTCATAAAAGGCAGCTGGATTCTCACTCTTTTCCTGTCGAACATTATACAGCTTAGCCCAATTTGGTGTTTTTCTAATACAGCGCTTCATGCCCTGTACTACAGCGGCGGCATAGTTGCGGTGCTTATCTAAGTCATTGCTACCATGCCCCCAATCAGGAGGGCTTTCTGGCAATAGTTCTGCCAGCTTGGCTGCATTTTTTTCTGTCTCTTCTAGCTGTTCACGGGCTTTTAAGAAGACTAAACGCCTTTCCTCGGCAGTGAGTAGGGTATTTAGAGCTACTCTCATATCGCCCCAGGTAGGATTATGGGCCGAGATCAAGGTCTCGAATACTGTTGTTAGCGGGGCTGGATCCTCCGAAAACGGGGGATTCTGGTGCTTCCAATTATATAAATCACTGCTAGTGAAGGGGACATAAAGCATAGTAAGTTGACCGTTTGAGGTCAAAGTCTCCCTTAAGGGCATCGTGTACGAGCGAGTAAGGGTTACTTGAGTGTCCCCAGGTGTATAATTGGGTGCCATTTTCCGCACCCTCTTTTTGGGGGTCATTGTGGGACCAGGGTAAACCGTCACCTTGTTTTCAGGGTTACAATCGGGAGCTGAGCTCCCGTCCCTCTTCACCTGGATTTCTCCAGAGTCAGCTCCACTCTTAGGCTTGTTCCTAAGGCGGCTGGCAATTGGGGAGGGCTCCTGATCGGAAAAGTCCTGATCAGAGTTGGTATCCTCTCCTGTGTCTAGGGAATTACTCGCAGGGGGTGGGCTGTCTGCTATGACCGGGAGGCCAGGATACAAAGGGGGAGGAGGCATATAATCAGGGGCAGAAGGAATTATAGTTGGCGGACAAGATTTCTTAACGGGGGGACCGGGCTTTTTAACGGGGGCACGGGCCATCAGAGTTTTAAGAGTTCGTGTTTTACATTTTTGCAACCATGGGGGAGGGTCGGCCACGAGGTCCTGCCAAATATCTATATAAGGATATTGATCCCAATTGCCTTTTCGGGTTACAGTGCTATGCACAGCTTGTACGATTTCTGGTTTAAGTGTTCCCCCCTCGGGCCATTCCACCCCGAGTGCTGCCCATTCCAGAGTACAGAACTTTATAAGATTGTCCTTACATAATACAATGCCATAATCAGCCTGGCGTCTAAACGCTTTCCAATTATTCAGCATACACCCTAGGGGTGTCCCAGGAAAGGTGCTTTGAGAGGACCCCATTATATTTTGACCTGATCTATTAGAAAGAGGGAAAGGAGAGGAAGAGTATCATTCATTCAGATTCCCACTGGGTCATGAGGTTCGGCTGACCCCCCTTGCGATCAAGATTTTCCGGTCATCGAGTTTCCTCTCGCAGAAATCTTGGGGCGGCTAGGATTAGCTTAAGTCCCAGACCTCAGCGGCATTCACTCCTTTCATACACAGGTTTCCTAACAGTCTGCTCAAGTGATTATAACTTCGGTCTCCAATATAACATTAATAGAAAGAACAAGAATACTGTCGTTAAAAACAGGATCAACCCCTGGGGTTGTTCTAAGTCCCAGTAATTGTCCAGAACAGCCCACGGGCTGGTGGAGTTAGTCATTGGCAAGTAATTACTTAACAAGAAACATTACACATTTGACGTAACACATAGCATACTGCAGTCCACTATCCCATGCACGTGCTGCCTAGAGGGTTCCCGTGTCCAACCTACACTGCAGGGGCGCTCCTGTTAGGCATCATACATCGAACCCGACAGGCAAACGCACTTACCGCCTGGAGTGGCCGCGTCCGGCCGTTGGACTCCCCTCTGCTTCGTCCGCCCTGCTTCCGTGACCTGTGGAGTTCTCTATAGAGGGGGCGCAGCCGTCCCGGCCGATTGAGGCGACCTGGAGCTCGAGCAAACCACAGCCCGAGGTGGCCACTCTCCTAGGTCGTCCTCGGCCGCCGGTCAAACGTCCCCTACAGGGAGAGAAGTCCTGCCGCGGTCGCCATTGTTAGCCAAATAGGCTCGTTCCCCCTGGAGCGTTCCCAATTACCCCAAGGAGGCACGGAGAGACAGGGGGACGGTTACCAGATTCTTTATTCGGTCAGCTGAGCGGGTGTCTTTCTCGGCTCGTGCCTGAGAAGGAGCACACCATATAAGCATAAGACATGTTCTTTTATACCTATGAACAGACAATGTAGCGTGTCAAATTCTGCTAACCTATGCATTCTCTAATTCTGCTAACCTATGCATTCTCTAAATTTGTGTCTGGTAGAAATTAGGGGCCATCTATTCGCCTCCCCCTTTCCCTCACATACATCCTCTCCCATGGGTAGGCACATCTGTTTAACTCATTCCCTTTTTAGGTATACATCATATATATCCTGTGTCCATGTAACTTTAGACATGGATAGCGACTAGAAAAACAAGCGGGGAAAATGACAAATGCCTGAGCATATATTTGGCTTAAGCATATATCTGGCCCTTTTGTCTAACACCTTCAGTGAGGCCCATTGGTGCTAACAGCCCATCTGAAGGACCTCAGTGCTGTGTGTCCAGAAATCTCAGCTAGAGCCATGCAGCTGGGGATCCAGAGCCTGGAGCTCCCCTCCCTGCTGAACCCTGGAAAGAAACTTTGAATCAGAAAGTCTGGAAGGTTCCACAAAATTCTACAAAGGTCTAGAACATTCTAGAAGGTTAGTAAAAAATTTGCACACATAAGGAAAACCCAAAACAGTTTACTTCAAACATTCAATGTTTCCTTTTATCGCTAACAACAAACACAGCCCCCCAAGCCCAGGACCCCCCCAAGCCTGGCATCCCAGGCAGTCATCCAGGTTACGTGCCCCTAAATCCGGCCCTGGTCCCCATGTCACTTACTGAGGCTGCAGCACCAGTTCCACACACAGGGGTCATGAAGCGGGAGGGTTTGAGACCCGACTCTTCATTGTTATTTTTGTTACATTTGTAGCTGAATTGACTGGGCTGAGCTCCCCCCAGTCTGGGCCTTCCACTCACTTCAAAACTGAAAGTACAAAAGTAGTAGGTAGTTGAAGTAATGGTTTGTGTCCCTGGCTGTTTGGGGCAGAGCAAATTCCTCATAAAGAAACAGCCCCACCCACAGGGCACGGAGCTGGCGGGGGTGGCCCTGGTAGGGGCAGTGTGCCAGTGTAGGGGTGTCAATGCCAACCCCCCGCCCCCGAAGTTGTTATTCCTGCTCTCTAGGGATCGTTGGGTTCTCAGTAATTCAGATAAAATATGGCCAATATTTCTAACCTCAGATACAATGTTACTTTTGTTCCATTTATGCTCTCCCCTCCTGCTCTTTCCACTCGCTTCAGAACAGAAAGTACAAAAGTAGCAGAAACTTGTCTTAAAGTACTGGGCTGCATCCCTGGCTGTGACAGAACAAGTCCCTCTGACAGTGACAGCTCTACCCAGGGCACTGAGCTGGCGGGGAGGGGCCTGGGGGGGCAGTTTACCAGGGGTGCCAGTGCCGGGGGGGGTCAGTGCCCCCCCCAGCTGCTATTCCCGCTCTCCAGGGGTCGCTGGGCTCTCAGCAATTCCCCTGCCCAGCACCACCCACCACAGCTTGCTCCAGCTGCGGGGATGAAGCAGCTCCTGCAAAAAGCATCACCCCGTTTGCACCCTGCCCTGGGTGCTGGCAGACTGAGGAAGGTGGAAGGGAGAAGAGGGGGGTTGAAATCCGAAGTCACTAATTTGAGTGTGAATGGAACGGGGGTGGGAAGCAAAAACTGATCAATGGGGGGGGGGAGGTGTCAGAGCGGAGCTGAATGTCATTCAGGAACTGCCAGGCTGTAGATGGCTCGGCTCCTGCAGGCACCAGGGCACGGCAGGGAGGGCAGCAGCTCTGGGACTCTCAGACCCCCGCCTCCCCGGGAGCAGGGGAGGGGCCGTTGGTGCAGAGTCATTTTCCTGCCCGGCCCCAGCCCTTCCCCCGGGTCTCGGCCCTCACCGGCAGGCTCCGGCTCAGGGGCTACTTCCAGCCAGTAGAAAAAGCCCAACGGGCTGGATTCTGGTAAATCACATGAGTTCCCCAGCCCCGCCCCTTCCAAAACAGGAAACAAGAGCGGGACGGGGAGCAAATAGCTCAGATAGGGCCGTGTCCCTGCTGCCTAGTAGTACTCATGCTCCCAGCCACTGACACCCCCCTGCAATCCCCCCAGTACCCCTGACACCAACATAATGATTCAAACGGGAAGGTTTGCAGGATTCGGCCCTACTTGTCTCTCTCTGATATTATTGCTCCGCATTTCATACAGCAGGAGGCAATTAATGAGGAGGGTCTAAGTGAAGGCACTGGGACTCCAGATCTGTAGCCTCCGGGGAAAGGGGCTGAGATCCAGGCAGCTGGAGCTGGTCAGTGTGTCAGGAACTGCTTCCCTCAGAATTTGCAAAGTAGCAAAAACCTAAACTCACTTGGAATTTACCTAACTGTATGCTGTAGCAGTCCCCTAAAAGTGCCTGTGTTTCCTGCTCCACACATGTGCAGTGCTGCCCCCACCCCGCCCCCCTAGACACCCACACACCTGTCTCCTGTCTAATCCCTAGCATGACCCATGAACCTGGGGAAAATAGGTCATCCTCCACTTTTATCTTGCCTTCAGGGCTCAATTTAGCAGGTCTGGTCCCATTCAAAATCTGGCCAGAGGAGGACCTACCTGCCTTATCACTTTCAGCCCGGTAATTAGAGCACTTACCTGCAATATGAAGACACTATGGGTGTGGGTGAACCCCCTGTTCAGGGAGGCTAGCCCCCTACTCTGCCCCCCCATCCAAGGCCCTGCTTCCCCCTTGCCCACCACCAGAGCCAGAGTAACCCCAACCACCCCTACCATGGCCTGAGTCCCCCCAAACCCCTGGCCAGCCCAAGCCACCCCTTGCTGCCAATTGGTCCACCCAAGCTATCCACTGCCCCAAACCACCCTTGCCGGCCAACCAGCCCAAGTGCCAAGCTCCCCGCCTGAGATGAGCCCCTGTTTGGAGGGAGAGAAGAAGCAAGGTTGGGGTCTCAGGGCAGTGCCACGGCCTCAGTTTGGGGAAGCTTAGTCTCCCCTGGCCTATTATACCCACCACCCATGAAAGAGATCCAGGTTTACATCCCCTCTGAGGGAGAGAAAAGACTCGAGCTGGGGTCTCCCACACCACATAGGAGAGTGCTCTATTTGTTCCAGTATCTTTCCAGGTACTGTAGTTACGCTGGTTGGTCTAAAATTCCCCAGGTCCTCTTTGTTCCCATAAAGCTAGGTACAATGTTTGCCCTTCTCCACTCTGGGGGTCCTCCTCTTTCCTCCATGAGTTCTCAGAGATCATCATTAATAGCTCTGAGATAGCTTCAGTCAGTTCCTTCAGTGCCCACAAGTGAATTTCATCAGGGCCCCACCAGCTTGAATACACCTAACTTACCTACATATTCTTTAAGCTGTTCCTTCCCTATTTTGGGTGGCATTTCTTCCCCCTTGCTGCTGATATTAATTGTGTTGAGTATCTGATCACAATGAACCTTTTTAGTAAAGGCTGAAGTAAAATAGGCACTAAACACCCTGGTGTCAGTGACTGGAACATAGGCAATCATATATAGGGATCAGAACTAGAGTCTAGCCAGAGCTGGGTTAGCTAGAATAAAGCAAATCAGGGGTAAGGCTAGAACAAGGCAGGTGCTGTCACAGCAATGCCTGATGCTTTGACCAGCCTTTGAAGTGGTGCTGGTGCTGCTGGGCTTAAGAGCTGCTCTGCTGACTCTCCCAACCAATCAGGTGCTGTAGCCAATCAAGCAGCCTAGTACAGGCCAGCTGTGCTCATTAGGTTGCCCAGAGACTGGCTCTGCTGGAGGTCTTGGTTCCTGACATTCAGCCTGCTTGAGGTTGTTGGTTATTAGCGCCATTCTCCTTCTTTGCTAAGTAGGGGGCCTGCACTTTACTTCATCTTTCTCTTGCTCCTAACATATTTATAGAACCTCTTCTGGTTGCCTTTTTGTCCCTAGCTAGGTGTAGCTAATTCCTGCAGGAACAGTGACCTGCAGCCACTGGGAGCTACAAGTGGTCATACCTGCGGACACTCAGGTAAACAAAGCGTCTCGCAACCCACCAGGGACTTACCCTGAACAAGCTGCAGCCCAAGGTTCAGAACCTCTGCTGTAAGTGATTGCTTAAATACCCTACAGGTTGAACCTCCCTGGTCGGACACCCTCAGGATCTGACTGACCTCCCCGTCCAGCAAATTCCCTGGTTTGGGACCAATGTGAGCCCTATCGCTCCCCAACGTTGTCCCTAGGGCACCAGCCCCTCTGCTCCCCAGGGACTTGGGGACTCCACTGCTGGCCCCTGGCCCACCAGGGCTCCACTCCCCAGGAGCTCAGCTACCAGCCTTCTACTCCTCCAGCCGCTGCCAGCTCCACTCTTTCCTGGTCCCACAACACTCCTGCCCCAGCCCGTCAGCTTTTCCCTGTTGAGTGTTGCAGCCCCGGAGCACCCACTGGGTCACTGACGATGCCGGACCAGAGGTGTTGCTGGACTAGGGAAGTCTGGATTAGGGATGTTCAACCTGTAGCATCAATTATTATTTTCTGTGATTATTTTGTAAGCAGAGTCAGGATGAGCTATACCCTGACATCTGATGGTAAATTGTGGGGAGTGTGGAAAGAATTTCAGTTATTTGCATTGGTACTCCCACCCCACTTAGCATAACACACAGCAGTCTGGGATGGTTATTTTCACAGCTGTGGGATCCCCAATTTCTTTGTTATTGGGGCAGGAGAAATAAAATGTTGTCACCCTGATTAAGTAAATGAGGAACTACAAAACTGTCTTATGATAAAGGGTTTCATTATCAACTAAATAGCACTTGCTAGACAAGGGACATGGGTTCCAAAACCCAGTGATTTGAGAGAGGCTGGGGGCAGGTATCTGTACTTGGTGGTGCAGGTGCCCTGTGTGAGCCAGAAGCACCAGTTCCACCTGTGCCTCTCTCCACTGTGGACTGTCAGAGTTAATTTTTGATTCCCTTAAGAATCTAGATACAGGTTACTGAGCTGAACTCATTTTGGACCAGTAGTGCACTGGCACTGGGCTCCCCTACTGTGAGTTGAAATCACTAAGAGCTGAATTCACAAAAGAGCTGGAATTGCTGAGCTGAGAGCACTGAGTACTATGCTAACTAGTGGGGGAGCCTGAAGGTATACTGTGGAGCAGAGCAGTTGGCAGAGTGAAGCCGAGCAGTTTCCAAGGACGGCTGGAGCGGATCACAGGACAGCTGGTGGACCAGAGCAGCTGGCAGAGCGGAGCATCTGTGGGATGGGTGGAGCAGCCCACGGAGCAAGCGGAGCTGAGCTGTTTGCGGGGACGACTAGTGGAAGCAGAACCCCACGAAGAGGCTGGGCAGTTGGCCCCAAACCACGTAAGGTGCTCCTTTCTACCCAGGCTGGGAGGGGGACCTCTGCAGAGAGACTCTCGAACTCTGGGGCTGCACTGACCGGGGACAGAGACTTTTGGATTGTGGGACTTTTGGGACTGTGGGCGATTTGGGGGTTGCTGGACTCAAGAGACCAGAGAGAAGGACACGGCCCAATTTCTTTGGGTGGGTCTTTGCTCACGGTTTGATCTATGAACTCTAGCTGAGGTATTTTCCCAATTTAATGCTTATGGTTTATCTAATGTAATTAAACCTTTTCTGCTACACCAAGACTCTGTGCTTGCGAGAGGGGAAGTATTGCCTCCTCGAGGCGCCCAGGGGTGTGTGTAAGATTTTCCCAGGTCACTGGGTGGGGGCTTGACCTGGTTTTGCACTACATTGTAGGGAAGGGACCCCTATGTATTGAACCCGGCCCTTGCTGCTATTGTTTTGGCCTGGCAGAAGGGTTACATTTTATTATTAAAACTGTACACTGAGCAGCACAATGGCATCCATGTGCACAATGTTAACCAAGGCCTGCTAAGGAAAACAGGAGTAACCAAAACACTGCTTTTAAAAAGGAATTAAAAATAAATAAATAAAATGGAGTGAAGTTGTGTTTACAAAACAACAAGACTCTCTGTTCCTTTTTACTGCTCCAGACTAACTTGGCTGCCCCTCTGATAGCTGCATTTACAGTGGCTTATAGGAAACAGAGTAACTCTCAGGCCCTGGGAACAGCAGGTCAGAGACACATCAAGTGACAATGAATTATTTTATGTAACAAAGACATATGGGGCAATGGGCTTTAACACCACAGCCCTGGGGGAGGGGTGCTGAGATGGGGCAGCAAGGAACACCAGCTTCTCTGCCACATGTCTTATTTTGGCAACCACTGCAGATGGCTCACCCCACTGTGGTAACCGTTATCCCCTCTGCTCCTAGTAAGTCTATTTTGGCTTCTTTGTGTACTAAATTACAGTACCTATTCGTTTCTTGAAGTTGCTTTTTGGGGGGCTTTTTGGGGCTGTGGCTTCTGCCTTTTCTTTGGTGGGGGTGGGGAGTGAGATGGTGTAGAATATCCTGTCAGAGCATGTGATTGGCTCCTGGTTGCATGATCTAAAACTTTAAACGGCTGCTTTTCCTTTTGCTTTCGGGTTTCCTGTGGGTGTGGTTGGTTGGGCTGCTGGCTGCCTGCAAAGGGCAGAGAGAACAGACACCCACCCACCCAGCTGCGATGGCCTCTCCAACTACAGCAGGGGACATAGAAGATGAAGCTATTTGCTCCATCTGCCTGGGGTATCTGACAGAGCCGGTGACTATCATGTGTGGGCACAACTTCTGCCGAGCCTGCATTGCCCAGTACTGTGCAGAAAAGGGAGCAGGGACACCCCTGACCTGTCCCCAGTGCAGAGCCCAGTTCCAGAAAGGGGAGTTCAGGCCCAACACCCAACTGAACAACATTGTACAAAAGCTCAAACAACTGGGGTTAAAACCAGGAAAAGGGCAAAAGGAGGAACTGTGTGAGAGGCACCAGGAGGCTCTGAAACTCTTCTGCGAGGGGGATCAAACTCTCATTTGCGTGATCTGCCGAGAGTCCCGGGCTCACCGCACTCACACAGTGGTTCCCATTGAGGAGGCTGCCCAGGAGTACAAGGTAGGAAATGCTGTTGACTTTGCATAATTAACCCCCTTAAGGGCACAAGGTTTATTCCCCCTTCCCAATCCAAGGACAAACTTTCACACCTGGCTGCCTAAGGTTAGGCACCTAAACGAAAGAGGCCTGGTTTTCAAAGGGGCGAGCACTGGGGGTTGTGGGTAAGGGAAAAAAATCCAGACATTTTTTGCCCCAACACTGCAAGTTTCAATGTCTGATAGAGAGAACAGGGCTGGTGGCTCTTTGTGCACTTGTAACCCATCTGCCAGGTGGAGTGGGCAGCACGAAGGTCCGGGTTCAATATCTAGGGGTTCCTTTTCAACAATATAACCCAGAACCAGCTCGTGCCCCCACCCAGTAACCTGGGCAAACCACACCCCACCCTGCGCATCTTTGAGAGGTAAAACTTCCTCTCTCACAAGCACTGAGTCTGAGTGTAGAAAACACAGGCGCTGGCTTCCTCATTTCCCCAGCGGTGCTCAACCCCTGCTCTGGCTTCACTCCTTCCCTTCCCCCAAGACCACACCCCAACCTAGTCCTGCCTCTTCCTGCCCATTCTGTCCCCTCCCTGAGTGTACCCCACCCTTGCTCTGACCCCTCCCCCACAGTGCCTCCTGCATACCATTGAACAGCTGATCTGTGGTGAGTGGGAGGCACTGGGAGAAAGGAGGAGGAGCTGATCGCAGGGCCGCCAGCAGGCAGGAGGTGTTGCGGGGGGAGGAGCTGATAGGCGGAGCCGCCAGTGAGTGCTGAGCACCCACTATTTTTTTTCTGTGGTTTCTTCAGCCCTGGAGCACCCACAGAGTTGGTGACTATGGTAGAAAAGAAACTTTAAATGAGAGGAGGGAAGTCACTGGGCATTAATTAAGGAAAATGCCACAAGCAGGATTCATAAACATAAAACCATGAGCAAAACACCCACCCAGAGTGTGATGGGCAGTGTCTTCTGCTTCAGGTTTCTGAGTTCTACAACCAAGAGTTTCCCTCTCTGCTCCCTCACCACACCCCAATCACAATGGCTGTCCCTGGTCAGTGAAGACTCAGAGTTCACAGGTGCACCTGGGGAGGGGGTGGGGAAGAAGGCACCTTGCTTGCTCCTCTGTCCAAGCACTTGCTCTGGTGTCACCACCGTGCCACACACCCAACTAGTCCATTCCACTGTCCGCCCTGCCAGCTGTCACCTGCTTCTCTATTATAACCTCTGCCGATCAGTCTTTTGAGGTTCTACTCTGCTCTTAGTGATTGTCAGCTCTTAGGCTTTGTCTACACTACAAAGTTTTGCTGGCAAAAGTTATGCCTCTTTAATTAAAACTACTGTTGCATTTGCACACTAGCTCCTTGTGTGGGCAGAGAACATTCACACTAGCAGCTCTTACCTCCACACGGAGAACAGTGCACTGTGCAACTGGATGCAGGATGCTTTGGGAAAGGTTTGCAATTCCTCACGGGGCAGGTACAGCATCACATGATGCAGGTTCTCAATCACATCTTTCCAAGGGGCATCCTTTTCCACCTGAACTGTGTGTGTGGGGGGCATAGGCACCAACTCCATAGGTGCTCCGGGGCTGGAGCACCCATGGGGAAAAATTTGTGGGTGCTCTGCACCCATCGGGAGCCCAGCTCCCCTCACCCCCTGCCCCACCTCCTCCCCTGAGTGGGCCGTGTCCCTGCTCCTCTACCTACCTCCCAGTGTTTCCAGTCCAGCCACCACCAAACAGCTGTTTGGCAGTGTTAGCAAGCTCCTAGAGGGAGGGGGAGGAGCGGGAACGCGGCACACTGGGGAAGAGGCAGGGCCAGGGTGGGGATTTGGGGAAGGGGTTGGAATAGGGGCGGGAGGGGTGGAGTTGGGGCAGGGACTTTGGGGAAGGGGTTGGAATGGGGGCGGGGCAGGGGTAGGAAGAGGCGGGGCTGGGGGCAGGGGGCAGGTCAAGCAGCCACTGGAAAGCAGGGAAGTCGGTGCCTGTGTGTGGGGGGAGGGAGAGGACAGTGGTGTGTCTGGGGCAGGGGAGGCAGCAGGCTGCCCGACCTATCCTGGAGGAGGGGAACACCCCCCCCCTCCACACACACACATCAGTCCCTGGCACTGCTCGGCACAGCAGTCTCTCCCAAAGCAGCCTGCTCTGCCTGCCCACCCATGGTTCTCTGTGGTTCCTTCTGAGTTCTCCCACAAGCCTTGTCAGCTGCTGAGAGCAGCATCCTGAGCAGCTCTGTGAGCTCTGCGTGCTGAGGAATGGCAAAGCAGCACAGCAGTCTCTCCCCCCTGCCCATGACAGACGTCTGCTAGCTGCTGTGTTCCTAGTGCCCCGCAGAACAGGAGCATGCCAATGGTTTGCTCTTTGTTCCCCAAAGGGAGCAGCACACTCAGCTGTCAGATACCTCCTGGAGCTTTGAAAGGGGAGGGGGCAGTCTCAGATCAAAACATGGAGCAGAGTGATCAGGGCAGGCATTGTGGGATACTGGTGGAAGCCAGTTCTGGCGACAAAACAAACAGCAATGTCTACACTCAGGGCCATCCCTACTCCACCCGCTCCCCCCAGACCCATCTCTTCCCGACCCTGCTCCACCCTCCACACCCCCATTCCACCCCTTCCCCCAAGTCCTTGCCCCTGCTTTTTTCAGCTTCTGACCCCTCCCCCGAGTGATGCCAGGAGCCTGCGGGATGAGACAGAGGAGGTCGTACTGGGGCACTTGCTGCTGCCAGTACCAGGTCCCCTGCTAACCCCCCCTCCCAGGCCACCCTGGACCCCACGTCCCCCTGCAGCATGGGGCCTGAGAGCATTGTCTTGCTCCGTCCTATGGACTCTGTATAATCTGACACTTTGTCGATAATAAAGGGAAGGGAAAAGAAAAAAAGTCTCTCATAGTTGTGGAAGTATTTTGCGATCACTTAACAAAACAAAAGAATCCTAATAGAGCCTTAATTACAGTCAGGCCTCGATTTATACGGGTTTTTTTACATGGTTTCAGTTATAAATGGTCAATTAATTGTGATCCTTTATTTTTGCACACGTTAGGGATTCACTTTTACACAGTGCAGCACGGTGGCCAAGATGCCTAAATCAGTGGCATAGCCAGGACCCAACCCTGGGTTGGGCGGGCAATGATGGGGGTGGGGGAGGGAAGGCAGGAGGGATGGAGCAGGAGGGATCGGGGTGCCTCCTCCAGCCAGCCTTGCAGGGGGCCATGGAAACTCTGGTCAGGGTCCCCCCAGTCCCAGGAGTGCACCAAGGCCATGATAGCTTGTGCCACTCTGTGGCGCTCCTGCTGGGGAGTGGGGTCTGGGGCTCACCCCGCTCTGCCCAGTGCTCCTGCGGGTAGCTGGGAACTAGGGCTTGCCCCATTCCACTGCCTGGTGCTCCTACTAGGGAGCAGGATCCAGAGCTCGCCCAGCTCTGCCCGGCGCTCCTGCTGGGGGCTCGCTCTGCTCCGCCCAGCACTGCTGCCAGGGAGTGGGGTGAGGGCACTGGGGGCTTACTCCACTCCACCCTCCTGGCATTTATCTTATGAGCCTGGAACCAAAACCCTTATTTCCCATAGACCCTTGGCATCTTTTTACATGATTTTCTATTTGCACAGTGTTTTTTAAGAACATAACCCCAGTGTAAATCGAGACCCAACTATAGTTCTATCTTTCAACAGTGGGGAAGAGCAAGTTAAACCATGTCTAGGACTCTTGGGTAAAGGCCACACCTCCCAGCAGGCACATTTGTCCCCACCCTGTCTTAATCTTCACAGGGCTCTGGCATCCGAGCCCCCTGCTTAGAGAGTTCAGTAAAGGGTAACCCCCTAATTCAGGGCAGGCTAAGCACAGCTCTGCTGCCCTTTACTCATACAATTAATATAACAACATTGATAACTATATTTCACTATCCCTGCATCAGTATGAAAGTGATTTGTAACCCAACACCTGCCAAAGTTGATCACTTTGCAACAACAGCTCTGTCTGCTGGATACCTAGGCAGAGTGGGCGTGTTCATGTAAATACAGTCTGGTCCTGAAGTCTTTTCACCTCCCCAGCTAGCTGTCAGGGGAGAGCTCATTCAGACCCTGCTTACACACAGGGCCGGAGCAACCACTAGGCGGACTAGGCGGCCGCAAACATTTTTTAAACAGCGGAGCACAAGGCTGCCACTGCTCCCTGCCTCCCAGCTCCAGAGGGGCTGCCCGCGGCGTGGCCAGGCCCTCCCCCCGGGGGAGCAGCCGGCAGCGGGGCACGGTAGGGGAGGGTCTAGCACTAGCAGCTGCACCTTCTTCCCCACGCCGCGGGCTGAGTCGGGCTCCCCACTGCCCCCCGGGCTCTCAGTGGTGGCAGCAGCAGGCTCGCGCATGGGGAGGGGCTGGCTGCCTGTGCCACCACTGAGAGCCCCGGGGGCAGCGGGGAGCCCGTCTCGGCCCATGGCATGGGGAAGAAGGTGCAGCTGCGCTCTGCTCTTTGGGCAGAGAAACTGGGTGTCTACTCTGCCTGCAAGGTACCTCGCCCGGCCACAGGGAGCCACACGGGCCCACAGAGCGCCCAGGGAGTGGGCAGGTCCAGTCCCTGGCCTGGGGAATGGTGTCTGTGGGAGCAACCCGGGCACCCCTCCCCCAGCCAGCACCACCCCCTCCAACACCCAGTGACCAGCTACCTTCTCCCCTTTGCACCCCCAGCCCCAACAACCCACCCTGTCCTGCCACTTTTGCCTCTGGGCAACCTCCACCCAGGAACATACCCCCCCTCCCCCCGCCAGCCAGTCACCTTCACCCCTGCATCAACCTCAGGACCGCCCCCCCCACCTGCCATCTCCCTTCTGCCCACTCCTCCCTTGTGCAAACTCCTCCGTGCCACCTTCACCCCCCTGCAACAACCCCGGGCACAGACACACACCCCGCCTGCCAGCCCCTTGCCACAACCCCCTCTTTCCCACTTCCTTGTGCCACTCCCTCCCTCCCTGCCACTGCACCCACTGCAACGAGCCCCTTTTGCCTCTGTGGAATCTCTTCCTTGCCACTACACCCCCGCCCCCTCCACCTCTTGGCCACCTCCACCCCCTGCAACAATCCCGTGCACCCCCCTCTCTGCCACCTTCCCCTGGAAGAGCCCCCATACGACCCCCCTCTTTGCAGCTCCCCCGGTGCCCCCTGTGCTTTGTGAGCATCTGGGACCCTGTGGGGAACTTGGCTGTAGGAAGGTGGGGGCTGAACGTCAGAGGGGGGACACAAGGTGGAAATTTCGCCTACGGCGCAAAATATCCTTGCACCGGTCCTGCTTACACACCAAAACAATCTGGACCCTGACACATCCCTGAACGTCAGTAGCACAGAAAACCACAGCTGGTATCTGTGTCCTGCTCTTCTTTCTCTACATATCCCCCTCTTCTCTCCTCTTTCAGCTCTTCCCTGTCCAGCAGCCCTGCTCCACCTATATTAACTCTTGCAACCATTAGCCCAGATAAAGTTAGTAGGATGTGGGCTGACCTTACAGCTTAGATACACCATTTACTATACACCAGGGTGAACACACCATGGTATTATAATTGTCTGGCAAAGTTGGGGCCATCTGTGCTCTAACATGGTTGGGTTTTGGCAGCATGGGTGAGACAATGCGTTTCTGGAACAACATTAAAGAAACATGTTAGTGCTCCCATCTCCCATCTGGGGCTGTGTCTGTGCTAGAGAGTGGGAGGCTGGGGATGAGACACTGCTGAAATTCCCTGCCCTCACCCCAGGAGATGGGAGGACATGGGCTGACCTTGGGTCTCTACCCAGGGTTGTAGATGGAAGGGAGGGAAATGGCCTGAATTCCCTCCCCACAAGGACCAGACTCACTGACAATCTCAGTTTGGCCTGAACTGTCCCAAATTTCTGCTCCAAGTCCCTCGTCCATGGAGCTGCTTCTCTGCCCCAAGAACTCCAAGGCCATGTCTATGCTACTAGATGCTTTAGCAGCACAGCTACAGTGCTACAGCTAAGTAGCTAGGGCGACCTGTGTGGTAGGGTAAGACCAGGCCCAAGACTCTGTGCTCACTGACAGGGCTCAGACACAGCCAGGAAGTACTGGCACTGTCTCCGAAGTGACTGCCTTGTTCTCCAGGATCTCAGCTTTCACTTTGTGTTACACTGACTCTCCAGCTGTTCTGGTTGTGAAGAAAACCTGAAAACTGACCCACGTGTAGGGGATGCAGAGAGCTGGACCTCTGAGAGGTCTGAACTGCCTCAGTCCCTCAGTCCCAGCTCAGGTGCCCAGGGATGATCATTCAAATATCAACATTGTTAAGGATTTTGTTTCCTGTGTGAGAGCGGAGAGGGAGAGTCACAGCTCAGCACCTTTATTGCCAGTGATGCCTCCTTAATGCCACAAGCAGATGATGTTTGGGAGATGCCACCTTTTATTTTTTTCCCAGTATACAAGGACCCAGCCCAGGGAGTCCAGCAGATCCCAGGGGTATATTCTAGCCCCATGAGGGGAGCCAGGCCCCAGGATCCTCTTGGAGCCAATCAGCAACTCCATCCTATTTTGAAGATTGCACCATCTACTGCGAACAGATCATGGTGTCTCCTTTTGGTGACTCTCATGGGCGGAGCTTATTTTGTGGGTGGAGCTTCAAATAATCCAGCCACCTTTGCCCCTTCCACATTCTGATCCCTGCTCATTTATGAAGCTGTTTTGCTGGATGCAAAGGCTGCTTTTCCACCTCCTGTCTCTCACTAGCCCCGCCTGGCTCCCTCCCTCACTGCTTCCCTGCAGCAGCACTGCAGGGGTGTCATCGAACAGCTCCCCAGCTTCAGCAGCAGCCTGGGCCCTTGGGCAGAGAGGGGGAGAGAACTCGAGGGCCCAGAGAAAAGAGAGAGAGTGAAATGGGGAGATCTCGGGGGGGGGGCTGAGCAGGGGGCTCTGAGGGGCTGCCAGGGATGCTGCACATGCTGTCAAAGGGGAAGAGAGCCCTGGGTTATTACAGCTCTGGAGCAGTTATAATTATGGGTGGCACATTCCCCCAGACCGAGTGTTCCCTGTTCCTCACTCATCTCCAGCCACATCACAGCTTCACCCCGTTAATGGGACTGCGCTGGCTCAGGTGCTCAGTTGTTGCCTGAGGGAGGCCACATGGGAGCCTGGACAGATGAGAGCACAGTGGCGTCTTGTTCCTGGCCTGGGTCTGGGTACAGTGCAGTGAGGTGCTGCCCCAACCTCTTCACTGGCACCGGCAGGAGGGATCGTTCAGAACCTTCCCAGCTGTTTCCCCTCTGGCCTGTGCTCAGTGATGTGAAGCTTTAGCTCAGACACAGGCTCTGAGAAGTCCTGAGTGTCTGCAGGGAGCAGAGCCCCTGCTCCGAGACTGGCGTCTCTGCTCCCATGGGGCCTTTGGGGCCGGCAGAGCCCAGTCTCCTGCCTCCTTCCAGGGAATTTACTGCTCGTGTATGAAATGCCAATATGGACAGTACTGTCCAGCCATCGGACAGGCAGACTAATGGCTGTTTATCACATGCGATGTCCCTGCAGGTGAAACTCCAGGGAGTCCTGGGCCCTCTGAGGAAGGAGCTGGAAGAGGCCCTGGCTCTGATGTCTAAAGAGGAGAAGAAAACCACAGAGTGGCAGGTGGGTGTCCGGGTTTCCAGGAATGACGGGGCTGTAAAGCTCCAGGAGGAGGTTATGAACCTGCTCTGGTTGTTTGCTCCATTGCACAGTCTTGGTGCCGGCCATGGACAGCACAAGCCTCCGGCACTTGGGGAGGCCGGGTGTGAGTGCCGGATCCTCTCCGGTGCCCGGATCATCAGCCTGCCCACTGCTCCACCCCCATCTGTCCTCCTCTCCCCGAGGTCCCACCCACGCTCCCCTCCTGCTCTGCCCCATGCCCTGCTCCCACTCAGCCCCCTCCCCAGAGGCTCCCCGCTCACCGTTCAGTTTTGCAGCTCGCGCCTCTCCCCCACCCCCTCCCTCAAGGCTCCCTCGCCTGCCGCTTGATCCTTTCTGCCTCCTCCTGCCTTAAGGGTGACTGACGGGGGGGAGGGGCGGAGAGGAGCAAGTGACAGGGCCCCCCACACAGCTGACGGGCAGCAAGCGGCGGGTGCTGTCAGGGCTGGCTCCAGACCCCAGCGCGCCAAGCGCGCGCTTGGGGTGGCATTTTGCCGGCAGGGCGGCAGCCGGCTCTGGCGGACCTTCCGCAGTCATGCCTGCGGGAGGTGCACCGGAGCCGCGGGACCAGCGGACCTCCCGCAGGCATGACTGCGGATGGTTCGCTGGTCCCGCGGCTCGGGTGGACCCCCTGCAGGCATGACTGCGGATGCTCCACCGGAGCCGCGGACCAGCGAACCCTCCGCAGCTGCGGGAGGTCCACTGGAGCCGCGGGACCAGCAGACCCTCCGCAGTCATGCGTGCGGGAGGTCCACTGGTCCCGCGGCTCCAGTGCACCTCCCGCAGGCATGACTGCTTGGGGCGGCCAAATTCCTAGAGCCGCCCCTGGGTGCTGTGGGCTTCAGGGGAAGAGCGGGAGCGAGGACTCTGGGCAGAACACAGGCAGCACTCCAAAGGCGGCAGGTCTGCAGCATCCTCCAAAAGGAGGGGCGCTGCATCCTGTTTGGGGAGGCTTAGTCTCCCCTGGCCTATGGTACCTGCCATCCAGGGTGCTGGCAGCATCAGGCTGTGTCTCTGGTGGGGATCTCAGTGCAGCAGCTCCTGTAGGTGGAGGAGGGGCAGTTCCTGGCCCTTGTACAGTGGTGCAGACCCACCGCTGAGATCTTTGATGGGGGCAAATTCTCCATATTGGGTGCAGTGTTTTCACTGTTACATGGGTCCTGCTTCCCTCCTGTAGATGGGGATGGTGTGTCCGCTGCTACAGCCAGCGGTTTTCAGTGGTCTCCATGACAAAGCTCTGCAGCTTCTCTGCAGCCTGGAGGAAACAGATTGTTCCTTCTCGCTCTGCACCCACAATCCCTGCAGTGAATCTGCCCAGTGCCTGAGCCAGACACTAGAGCTGGGAGGATGATTTGCCCCCCGTGGGTGAGGTTCAGAGTCACTCAGCCGGCTGGGCTGGGGCCATGCTGGGAGTTGAGCTCTTCTGAACATCAAACCCCGTTGCAGGTGTGGAGCTCTGTGGAAAATCTGCCCCCCCAGGGTGCAGCTATATGGCCCGAACAGCCAGCTGCAGGCTAGTGACTGAGTAACACCCAGGGTCTGGGTGGGTGTGTACAGCCCGTGCTGCTGCAGCTTCATAGCTACCAGTACCCAAGCTAGCCAGATCAAAGCTACCTGGGTGTATCTACACATGGTTCTGTGTCACCTTCATTGCAGTGTGGACACCTCCTGAGTGAGCAGAGCCAGGAGCAGGTCAGAGTAAAGCCAGGCAGCACTCAGCCACTTCACAGCCTCTGTTGCCATTGTTAGCCAAAAGGGCTCGTTTCCCCCTGGAGCTTACCTAATTACACCAAGGAGGCACGGAGACAGGAAGACGAGTACCACACCCTTTATTGATCGGTCAGCTGAGCGGGTGTTCCTCTCGGCTAGTGCCAGAGAAAGAGACACACCTTTCATGGCCAAACGGCCTACCTTTATAGCCGGTAACAAACAACTTAGCCTACGTTTGTCTACGTCATTTGGTTGACCTATAAACCCTGTGGATAATTGGGTACGCAGGATACATATATCATTTTGTGGGGGCTACAAGAGACATACAGCTGTTGAGGATACATTTGTCATTCTGAAGGGGACACAAGATACATCCGTTGACCCTTTGTACTAGATACTTTGGATGCATACATGTGAACGCAGCTGCAAACACTTGGGGAGCCAACATATACTTGGGGAGCCAAACAAAACTGATAAGCGAAATAGCTGACTTAGGTAGATACACGGCCTTCAGTCTAATGAGTTCTGTAAGCTTTCCAACACAGTTTGGACAAGCATAACATAACTTTGGTTTACTCAGGCCTAATACGGAAAGGCTTCATTAGCACTATGATTTTTCCAACAACTCCCCTTTGAGAATACTCACCAAACCTTTTGGCTGAGTTTTCTCACACTTTGAGGCCAAAAGCAATGAAGCTCTGCAGAAATATTTACAACTGCTCTTAAGCTTAGTCACCCCAACCCAGGAATGAATGCATGGACAAAAGAGTGGAACCTTGTTCATTGAACAACTAAGGGATTGGGGCACTGACTATAACTCAGGTAGGTATACCTAATGGTTTAATTTCCCAGATGTCTCAGTGAATAATTTAGTCCCATATGCATCCTCCCCATGGACCCGGCAGGATTCGGTATGTGGGAGCCCACATCCACCCTAACCGGTCCATATGCTTGGAAGGAGCACTGTAAATGTACACACTTTCATCCAGAAAGTGTCCAAATATGTTTCCATGACCACAGATCAGATGGTACTTCAGATGTGTCTGTAAGGGCAGTGGGCCAAGTCTGGTGCTCAAGATTACTCCAAATGGCCATCAGCTGGTCATTCAGGAAATCCTGGATTTCTAAACATACTAGATCCCACTGCAATGCCTTCCCAGTCTTAGTGATATTTAATACCATCTCTGTCTTCAAAAATAAGGCTAGTGGCCTTTTCTAGTTGGCCCAATTTCTTAGCATATTCTTGGCTTTGAAAAATAATTCAGATGACTGCAACACTATTGGCCCCAGCCCACAGGGATCTGGTCAATTCCCCTTTCTCCAGAGGAAATAACCCAGGCTCTTTGTTGTGCTAAGCTAATGGCAGCCCCTTGTGAGCAATCTGGGTATGTAAAAGTGATCTGAAAACTGGATAAAGACAATGTCATTTAAAATCCAATTAGGGAGGGCAATACATACTAAAGGATTTATCCAAAACACAGGGCGCAGCCTGTAGAATAAACCCCAAAATTCAATTAATACCACATTTCCAAACAGGATCCCACAAGTTTCTTCCTGCCAGTGTAGAATTTTTGTTTCTTTACCAGGGTCAGTTCTCAATGTCCTTTTTAGTCAGGAATTCCTGGACTTTGGCAATGTCAGTGGAGTGAGTGTTTTTTTTTTTCTTCTTTCCCAAAACAATTGTAGTTTAGCATTCTACGGGGAGAGATTATCAGCACATCACCCTGTAATGGTTTTTGATTCTTCTAGAAAAGTTCAAAGGCACAGTAGGTCTGTCAGCGGACAAGGGAGAGGTTAGCTAGCACGTCACCTTGTCCTTTTTCCCTGCTGTCCAGAAGGCACAGTGGAGCTAGAAGAAGGAATAGCTAATCATATAGGAGAGTTCTCCTTATGTGGACGGGTCTTTTTGCAGTGAGAATCATGGGTCCAAGCAGTCAGTCTTTGGCACATCACAGCGGTGTTGGTAATCAGCAGGACTCAATAAGGGCCTTTCCAGCGTGGAGCCAAAGCAGTCTTTTGTTGGTGGACCTGTACATTGATCCGGTCTCCAGGTTCCATGGAGTGGGGCTGCTAGGGTCTTCGGGTAGTGCGTCTTTACCTGTGTAAAAAGGAAACCTAACACATTGCATTAGTGTCTTTGCAGATTGTACAGCCCCCCTTTTCTGGTTGTTAGCCAAGTGTCCTTGAACGAAGTCAGTGTATTTTTTTTTTTTTTTTTTTTTGGACTGAGCTTGCTAGTTAAAGTTTTTCTCATTTAACTCGTTCTTTTTCCTTTTCCCCTTTTTGGCTTCCTTTTTTAACCTACAAAGGAAACTTTTACTTTTTACTTATACACCTTTTGTTAACAATGAACACATACACATTGCTGTTATACAGTACATTAGTCTTATTATTTAATGTATGCCACATATACCCTTCTACTAAAATAACCTTATTACAGAGCTTTGGAACAACAAGCCAGGATAAGCACACCCACTTTGATGAGTTCATTTAATACAAGCTCTAGTTCAATAGCTTCCCACCATCCCCAGCCCTCTGGCTAGAAATCTGAGGTAGCCAGAAGGATCCCATGTACAATATGGGGAGTGGGTTAACTTTTTATGTCCTTGCTTCCAAAGACTGTTAGTATGCAATTTGGCCAATGCAGTTTTTTTCTTTTACTTAAGAAAATACATAAGACTTTAGTATATTACATTTTTCTGATGTATCCAAACACTTTGTATTTTAAGTTGAACAAAACAAATATCTGCATTTCAATTCAAGCCTTCTGCTTTATTTCAACCAGACCATCCCATGAAAATATTAAACAACAATTCTGGCCACTTGAGACAGACACCACAAGACAGAACATAAACACAAAACATAATTTTTACTCTGCCAGTAAATCATGGTATGTTGTATGCTGTTTAGCTGGCATTAGTTTTCTTTGATTATCTGAAAGACAAAAACAAAGGTCTACCCCTTCTGGGCAGTCAATTATTGCTTAAAATATACAAATACCCTTGTTGATTTTAGGCAAAACAGGGGAATTACCCCATATTTTCTTGTATATGTTTTATAGGCAGCCCAGGTTTCAGTGGCTTTTACCTTATCAGTTAGATAATTTGCATTAATACAGATGCTTTCTGGCTTGCTTTTACTTTTAACTCCTGCTTTTAAACACTGAAAGAAAACATCACCACTTATAGTGCCTTAGAGCCTAATAAATTTTCATTTACATAGCACTGTATACATTCTTCAGCTAATTCAACAAAATTGTTCATAGCCAAATGATTGCAATCTAATAATTTCTTTGCCTGAATTTATTTACAAACATTTAAAAAAAACCAAGAACTTTTCTCTTTAGCATTTTTACAAAGTTCAACTACTATTCCCTCCAGCAACTACAGAGTTAACTTTTCACTCTCCTTCAAATCACTTGCTCTTTCCTTATATCACTTGCTTTGTCTTTCAACAGCCACTTACCAATTCAAATCACCATTCCAAATATCCTTCTGAGTATTTGAAATCCCCATGCTTATACTCACTTACTTCTTCCTTCCACGAGACCCTCAAAAGTTTCCAACCTGTTCTCCAAGCTCTCTGTCTGTTGCCCGCCCGCCTGGGCCCGATCCTTTTTTTTTTTTTTTTCCGCTGAACCGTTTCTTTCATGGGCTTCTGCCCCCACCCTTCTGGTCTTTTCCCAAAACATTTTATTCACAAGACGACCCGAGTCCTCCCTCGTGAGGCTTGCCACCTGGGCAAAACGCATGGCCCACTGGCGTTAACTATTTAATTGCCTCTTGTAGCAAACACACTGCTGTTACAGCATATGCTGAGCACGAATGGTTACATTTTAACAAGCCCCTGAAGGACTGGTACTTGCTTAGCCAGGGCTTCCTTTTCTCCAACTACTCTATTGCCCAGTCCTGCTACGACTGGGGGTAGATCCTTTCACCTGCCACCCTTCCTGGTCAACCAGGGTGGAGAGAGGAATGCTAAACCCTTCTCCAGTTCTCAGACTTACTGCAGCTGAGAATGGGCACATCTTTAATTATGCAATCCTCAACATATAACACCAACAGAACCAAATAAAACAAACATAAAACAACAAGGGTAAAACAAATAGATGGTGTAAATTCTACAGGGTTCCCCCATTCTCTATTGCTCACCAAACTGTGACAAATTTCTGTTACCAATTTATGCCTCATGTCAGGTGATCAAACTGACACTGCAGGACGTTGCAGGAGGATAGAGAAAATACACCATATAACCAAATTTTAAAGCTTCATTAAAATGATAAAACAACAATGGAGAGTGTTGGGAATGCTCCCACATCACTCAAGAAAGATATAAATGCCCCATACTTACACATATCCAGACTGGCCACGTCTGTATATAACATTCAGAAAAGGGGAATAGGTGGACGGGAGATTATCCTGTATACAGCTTGTTCAGAATTTCCAACATGCTTTCGCTCTTGGGAAGGCTGTTCTTTTACACCCTAGAATCTCCTGCGGTGTCTCTTTCAGAGATTCTAGTCCAAGTCAGCTACCTGTGGCTTCTCCAGTGTCACCAAGCCACACCAGCACCGGCATCCGTCACAAAGTCAGACTGTTGGATCTCACCAAACAGTTAAGCTTTGCAAATGTAATCTCAGTTCTGTAACTTGTACTGCCTTTGGTTTGCTTGACCTTGAGCATAAAACAACTTTCTCTTTTTATCTCTGGGCGAAGCTGAGTTTTAAATTAACCCGTTTCTAGACAAATTGCTCACACTGTGTCAGAGGCTTTTCTTTGGTGATTAAAAGCTCCTCTGAGATATATGATCCTATCTAGATTAAAGGTACCTTTTAATGGGCATTGTTTAGATGGATCTTCACGCGTATAAAGATTCCAATTCTCTAAATACCTGCAGGTTTTAGAACCATAATGTACGTACATATAATATGCTGGGGTACCCTTAGGGGGTGAGGTGGAATGTTTAGACTGTCCCTTACCCACACGGAAAAGAAGGGGGGGGAAGAGAAGATGGGTTCACACGCTCCTAGACCCGATTACAGTTTTGGCTTCCAGCATACCAATAGAACAAGAAACAAAAGTACCCCTACCAAAAAGAAAAGCCAGCCCTGGGGCTGCTCTAAGTCCCAGTAATTGTTCAGCACGGCCCACGGACTCGTGGAGTTAATGGAATTATTCATTAGCCGTGTCTGAACCTAGGTACCTTAACCAGAAAGCTTTTACCCACACACCTTCCTATTTGTGGGTTCCTTTACCGTTAGGGGCCCAAGGTCCCAACCCTCACTCTTCGGGGGCGTTCATCCTCAAACCCAGGAGGTAACGCACTTACCACGCCCGGAGTGGCCACGTCTGGCAGGTGGACTCCCCTCTTCTGGTACTGTCTTGCCTCCGTGTCGTTTGGAGTTCTCTATGGAGGGGGCGTAGCCGTCCCGGCCGATTGCGGCGACCCGGAGCTCGAGCAAACCAATAGCTCAAGGTGGCCACTCTCCTGAGCCGTCCTCGGTCGCCGGTCAGCGCCCCCAACAGGGAGAGAAGTCCCTTCGTGGTCGCCATTTGTTAGCCAAAAGGGCTCGTTTCCCCCTGGAGCTTACCTAATTACACCAAGGAGGCACGGAGACAGGAAGACGAGTACCACACCCTTTATTGATCGGTCAGCTGAGCGGGTGTTCCTCTCGGCTAGTGCCAGAGAAAGAGACACACCTTTCATGGCCAAACGGCCTACCTTTATAGCCGGTAACAAACAACTTAGCCTACGTTTGTCTACGTCATTTGGTTGACCTATAAACCCTGTGGATAATTGGGTACGCAGGATACATATATCATTTTGTGGGGGCTACAAGAGACATACAGCTGTTGAGGATACATTTGTCATTCTGAAGGGGACACAAGATACATCCGTTGACCCTTTGTACTAGATACTTTGGATGCATACATGTGAACGCAGCTGCAAACACTTGGGGAGCCAACATATACTTGGGGAGCCAAACAAAACTGATAAGCGAAATAGCTGACTTAGGTAGATACACGGCCTTCAGTCTAATGAGTTCTGTAAGCTTTCCAACACAGTTTGGACAAGCATAACATAACTTTGGTTTACTCAGGCCTAATACGGAAAGGCTTCATTAGCACTATGATTTTTCCAACACCATCACGTGGCCACTTCATTCCAGTCACCTGTTACTGTGACTTTACCTGTGCTTGTCTGTAGCCAGGTGATAAACCCAGGGGACAAAATGTCTGTTCAGATTCACCTGCATTTTACAGTGAAACCCCTGCAGAGAGCGTGGGGAGTGTGAGGAAGACGCCAGCAGCAGGGATGAGAGGAGATGTAGGTGTCCCGCTATTCAGATAAAAATGGCCATTTACAAGAGCTGAAATGCTCAGAGCTGGGTGCCTCTGGTTCTGCATCTGAAGCCGTATTTAGAGCCCGGCGGAAGTGGGCTGATTTCCAGAGGACAGAACTGCAGCAGCTCCCACTGCCCGCACCGGAAGCAGCTGGTGCTCAGTTCCTCAGACAATAGAGATTTAGGTGCATAACAATTAACACCCAGGTTTGAATATGTCCGGCAAAGTGCCCAACCAGCACCATGGAGATGGCTGCACCTTGGGACAGTCACTGGTGTGGTTCTGAAACAATTGATTATTGCCCAGTGAGAGCGAGTTACGTCCTTCATCACCAGAAGTCACGGCCCCATGATCAGTGTCACTTGGCAGAGTAGCTGCAGCCCCAGCGACTGAGAGACGAGGCCCCACAGGGGTGGCCAGTCACCCACTGAGAGGGGCTGTCATGGGCCTGAGCCAGGCGGGGAGTATCCCCATGGATGGGAGCAGGGCTGGGAGGTGACAGGCCCCATGAAGGATGCGCTGGCCGTGTCTGATGTGGGGAGATATTAGGGATACGATAACGCTGCACCACTCGAATTAGCTGTAACTCAACAGCTCCCAGGGGGCAGGAGGAGAAGGAGGCTGCAGGCCTACGGCCCTTTGCAGGGTCCAGGCCATGTGCACAAAGCCTGGACCCTGGCAGGTGCCAGCATGGGCTCCTGAGGGAGCTGGCACTCTGGGGACTGCTAGTGCTGCACCCGAGTTGTCTGAGTGCCCTGTGGCTGCAGGGCTCCCAGGGGCAGGGTGGGGGTGGTCTGGGGGATGGGTCAGTGTCCAAACCCCCTAAGCAGATGGGCCCAGGGGTGCTGGAGGGCTGCACTGAGGGCTCGGATTAGCCAGGGCAGAGGTAGGAGGTGGAAGTTACAGCATTCAAACAGCTGCCTCTTCGGACAGACACAGAGCACGGCCCCTCCCCCATCACATAGCTGAACCCAACAGACAGATGGGTTAGAGTCCTGCACAGGGAAGGGGACGGGGGTCAGGACAGGGCAGAGGTTGGGGTGGGTGGAGGATCTGGGGCTCACGTACTGGGGTTTCAGGGAGGAGGGCTCTGGGGGCAGGGAGGAAAGGGGTTGGGGAAGCTGCTTAAGCCCCTGGCCATGTTGGCATCTCAGGGAGCGTGAGAGGGACTTTCCCCAACCTCACTGGGGCTGAGTCACACTGGGGGCAGGCTCATCCCAGGATCACCCAGCACCTCTTGGCTGAGCTGCAGGGGAGCTAGAGAGGCCAGTGCAGAGCAGCCAGCCCCTCCCCGTGCCAGGCTCAGCACCGGCTCAGCATCGTTCCCATGGCTCCTTTCAGAGAGCAGGTGGGGATACAGCTGGCATCAGCCAACCCGCTGCTCTGGGAGCCTAGAGGGCTGCGATCCCAGGGCACTGGGCACTGGGCATGGGGCACTCATGCAGACTGGGTGAGGCCAAAGCCAGCCCTGACAATGCCTTGGGTGCCCAACACCCCTGTGAGCCCCAGGATGGCACCCAAAGGACTATTAGCACCAGCCCTAGGTCCTGAACTTTGCAGCCCTGGGAGCAGGTTGTCAAAGAAGGAGCATCACCCACATCCTGCTGTGACGGCTCCCCTGGGTGTCTGAGTGCCCAGCACTTGGCACCCAAATCCCCCCACGGACACCCTGTGGCTCCCTGTAAATCTCTCCTGTTCCCTTGATTTCTCCCCACTCCACTGTGTCCATCCCATGCCATCCCCAATAACATACTGTAGCTTTACAAAGCACCCTTGACAACCGTGCTATAGAACTGGCCATAGTAACTCTGAACTAAAACAAACCCTTTATGGTACATTTCCCAAAGAAGTCAATATCCTTACAAACCTGATACTGATCTAATATCCCCTGCTTCATGGACAGAGGTCCTGTCATAAATATAAAGGGAAGGGTAACAGCCTTTCTGTATACAGTACTATAAAGTCCCTCCTGTCCAGAGGCACCAAATCCTCTTACCTGTAAAGGGTTAAGAAGCTCAAGTACCTGGCTGGCACCTGACCCAAAGGACCAATAAGGGGACAAGATACTTTCAAATGGGTGGGGGGAAGGCTTTGTTTTTGTCTGTTCTGTTCTGTGTGCTTGCCGGAGACAGATCAAGAAAGCAAGCAATCCGAGTCCATTAGCATTCATTAGTACTAGCGAGGGAACGCGTTAGCTTACTTTTATTTTGGCTTGTGATTTTCTCTGTGCTGAGAGGAAGGTGTATTCCTGGTTTTCTTTTTGTAACTTTAAAGTTCCTCTGTGTTTTGAATCTGATTGCCCTGTGAGATTATCTTCCGTTCTAATTTTACAGAGGTGCTTCTTTTACCTTTTTTCTCTCTAATAAAGTTCTGTTTTTTTTTAAAGAATCTGATTGTTTTTTTTAGTGTCCTAAAAAAACCCAAGGTTGGTTTGTGCTTATCTTGTTTATTCTCAAGCCTCCCCAGGAAAGGGGGTGTAGAGCTTGAAGGGATATTAGAGGGGAGTAAGAACTCCAAGTGGTCCTTTCCCTGAGTTTTGTCTAATCACTTGGTGGTGGCAGCGTTACCTAATCGAAGGTACAATGGAGAATTTGTGCCTTGGGGAATTTTTAACCTAAGCTGCTAGAAATAAGATCAGGGGGTCTTTCATGTGGGTCCCCATGTCTGTACCCTAGAGTTCAGAGTGGGGAGGGAACCCTTGACAGGCCCAGTCCATGTAACTCAACATCTGGCTCACATTTTCTCTGTGCCTTTCCTATTTTTCTTTCTCAAGGGAAAATAAAAATAAGAGAGAGATGATTGCAGGTGAATTTAACAAACTGCACACACTGCTGAGAGAGGAGGAGCAGATGCTTCTGCAGAGCCTGGAGGAGGAGGAGAGGAGACTCTGCAGAGACTAAGGAAAATGTAACCAAACTCTCCCAGCAAAGCTCCTCTCTGCAGCAGCTGATTGCAGAGATAGAGGAGAAGTGTCAGCAACCGGTTGCTGAGCTGCTAAAGGTGAGATGGCATCAAAATTCTCCCCCCATCCAGAATTATAACTCAGATCCCTGGGTCTGGATTCCAACTATTAGAATAAATGTCTTCTGTGGTTTACTGACAAACAGAACATCAGACTAAGGGTTCCATCAGTTCCATAATATCATAGTTCATGTTAGAGGGGAATTCTCATCATGGAGACCCAAGGAGGCCACAGGAGATTAAATGGATGATGCAAAAGTGATACTGAGCTAAACCCATCCCTGCTCTGACTCCAGAGCATTGGACCCAACACAGCTGATAAACACAGATACTGATGGGTTGGGTCCCTAGAAGGGAGAGCCCTTTAGCTAAATTCCTGTCTCACCTATATAAATGAAACAAGTGTTAATGCAAAATGGTGTATGAGATTTTACCACAAAACAGTGAAGCCTGGAGGGTTGGTCTGTTTTCTAGATCAGGGTGGCCAACCTGTGGCTCCAGAGCCACATGCGACTCTTCAGAGGTTAATATGCGGCTCCTTGCATAGGCGCGGACTCTGAGGCTGGAGCTACAGATGCTCGCTTTCCAATGTGCTGTGGGCTGCTCACTGCTCAATCCCCTGCTCTGCCCCAGGTCCTGACACCACTCCCCACAAGGCCCTGCCCTTTCCCCCGAGCCTGCCATGCCCTCGCTCCTCCCCACCAGAGCCTCCTGCACACTGCAAAACAGCTGATTGCGGTGGGTGGGAGGCATGGGGAGCGAGGAGGAGGCGCTGATTGGCAGGGCTGCCAGTGGGCCGGAGGCACTGGGGGCTGGAAGGGGGTAGCAGAGGCGGGCCGCTGACATATTACTGTGGCTCTTTGGCAATGTTCACTGGTAAATTCTGGCTCCTTCTAAGGCTCAAGTTGGCCACCCCTGTTCTAGATGAAAGTTTGATGCCCAGAGTGAAACTCACACAGTTTTATGCACATTGTGTAAATACAGAACATTGATTCTCTTTTTCCTTTCAGGATGTGAAAAGCACATTGAGCAGGTGTGTTTCCTATTTTTATTGCTCTTATATTCGTGGTGGTGGTTGTGGGATTATGTGTGTACAGAACAGCTGAGTGATGATGGGACATTTTCTTCATAGGAGTGAGAATGTGAAACTCCAGGAACCAGAAGCTGTTTCTACTGACCTGAAGAACATGTATAAAATTTCCCTTGACATGAAGGAAGTGCTGAAGAGATTCGGAGGTGAGTGGATTCTACTGGGACATTCCACTGTGTTGTGCCTGGGGATCTGGACAGAGCCTGGGGACCCCAGGACACGCTTGCACCCAGCTGACAGGCTTGGAGCTGTGTGATAGTTGGAGCTGGAGGCTGATGCGCTGAATGCTGGGCAGTTTGCCTGCTACTTACAGCCACCTGCTGGTACTTGCTCAGGTATCTGACCAGGCCCCGTCACTCTGACATCCTGACCCCTCCATGGCTGAGTTAATGGGTGTCACTGAGCCAGGTGAGGCCTGGACTGGGCCCATCATGCTGGGAGCTGCACAGACGGGTAACGGATGACGTGTCTGTGCCTCTCTCCTGGGACATGTGAGGGCTGCGTTGTGTGGGCACCGCTCAGCGCTGCCCCAGCCCCCGTTAGTCAAGGCTGGCCCAGCTTTCTGAGCTGGAGAAGAGGCCAGTCTGGCTACTGCGGTCTGACCTGGGCCATGTGTTACTGGGTAACAAGCTGAATCCTACGGGCCCCTCGTCTGCTCTGAGCACAGCCCAGTGTGAGGTTGGGTCAGTGGTTTGCTGCTTAGTGAGTGAGACTCACTCACAAGAGTGTGACCCTGTCACAACGGCTGAGTGTGAGCTGCTCCCATCCAAGACCCCAGCGCGGAGACCGGGGGCAAGGGCAGAAACCTGACAGTGAGGAGGGACAGAGAAGAAACTAAGGCAGAGGAGATGGGGATTGGGAAGGTTCAGTGAGCTCGGGCTGTGATTGTTGAACTGGCCCTTTCATCCTACTCCCGCCGCTCCTCTCTTCCCACCCACCCCCAGCAGGGAGCAGTCGAAGGGGCCAAGCAGGGTGTGTCTGTCCCAGCCGATGGAGGCTGTGCTGGCTGCAGGGTCAGGATCTCAGGGCTCCAGGGAGCAGGAACCACAGACTGTGGGGAAATCAGCTTCCTCTCTGTGACGGGCTGGAGCCAGCACATCCCTGCTCCCCTCCCCACTTGCTGCTCCCAGCCCAGCACAGTCTGTGGTAGGGTGACCAGATGTCCCAATTTTATAGGAACAGTCCCGATATTTGGGGCTTTTTCTTATATAGGCACCGATTTCCCCCCAACCTGTCCCGATTTTTCACATTTGCCATCTGGTCACCCTAGTCTGTGCCCACTCGACCCTGAACACGGCTGGGCTCTGGCCCATTCCACACCCCTGGCCCCTGAGCCTGTCGGGATCCTGAGCCAGTGACCTCAGTGCCTTGTTCTAGGGGATCACCAGCCTCTGGGGAGCCTCCTGTCACCCCACCCCCCCGGAAGCCCCTTCCTGGGCAGGGTCCCAGGCCCTGAGAGACTCGCTGGCTGCTCCAGGCTGGCCAGGCCCAGGGTCACCAGCAGGGCTGTTGGTGCTGGCACCGCACTCACTGCTGGAGCTCCCAGCCCCTGACCCAGCCCAGCCTGTTGTCCCAGCGCTGACCCCTCCCCTGCAGGTGGGGACGCTGCTGCTCTCAATGGCTGAGCCCCTCTCTCTGCCGCTGCCTCTGCTGCTGCGCTCGCAGGCTCAGCCCGTGCCAGGGCCAATGCAGCGCTGCTGGGGCTGCTCCTTCCCTCGGCACCTGGGTTCTCTGTGTCTGGGACACATGGCAGGTGAGTGGGCAGGGACCTGCTCAGAGACACATGCCCTGAGCTGCACCCAGAGGGCAGAGACCAGCCAGGGCTGGGCAAAAAAGTGCCACTGTGCTGGGATTAACCCTTTCCTTCCCCCCACCCCAGCAGCCCCAGCTGGTCAGTGCCAATCGACTGCCTGCGCTCTGATCCTGGGGACCTGGGTCTGGCAGCTCCAGGGAGTTGCTGGGTGAATGTGTGGGGCAGAGTAACCAGGGCTCCCTGTGCCCCAGGGTCCCTGTGTGCAATGGGGAAGGCCCCACACTGTCACACAGCCCTTAGGGACTGGGCAATGAGCGTTATTATTGATATAGTGCCCATGAGTGAGCCAGATGCTGCAGAGGCGGAACAAGGGGCTGCCAGCCCCAAAGGGCTCCCGGTCTGAGTGCGGACAAGGCCCAGCAAGGGGAGCAGCAAACGCTGAGATGGTGCAAGGATCCCACTGCACCCATGGGCCTCTCTGTCTGGGTCAGACAGAGTATTGTAGTGACCCTGCTGGCTCCATGCTGGACCCTGGGTCATTCTCAGTTTAATATCCAGCTAGCAGGGGCTCAGTACCCCCAGGGCACAGGCAGCCAGAGGGCAGGAGGAGCAGGCTCAGAGACAGCTGCAGGGGAGGCACTACCCTGTGTTCAGTTGCTCCAGGTTCTCACTCAGGGATGCAGGCTCCACTGGGCCCAAGCAGACAGACTGGAGAGAGCAAGGATCTGTCTGCCGGGGGAACGGGCAGCAGTTTTGTTAAATGGGGGCCAGTTGTGCAGACTCATCAGGGGGTGGCTCCCCCAAGTTCCCCCTCAGCTGACTCTGGGTGGCCCTGCAACTGCCTGCCTCTGTTTACTCTCTTCAGCCCTCCTTAAACTGCTCCCCAGAGTCCAAAAGGGCTGAGACAAAGTCCCCTGCTGGGGTCCACTCTGAGTCCCAGTAACCCCAAAATAAAATCTTTTCCTTTACTCTGCTCCAGCCTCTGGCTCTAATTCAAGGGCCTCACTCTCCTCGAGTCAGGAGCCCCCAGCCCTCGATCCTGGAGCCAGGTTCTGTTCAGACTGTACCTTTGTTCCCTGCAGCCCTCACCTGCAGGGCTCTGTCCTCATACAGCTGCTGTTTCTATCAATGTCATTTCTGGCAGCTCCTCCCCCTCAGAGGAGTTCTTCTCTCTAGGCCAGTGGCCCCCAACCTTTTTGTGGCCAGTAGCACATTCATGTTTTCAGAAGAGTGTGGCGGGCGCCAACAATTTTTCAAGGCTTATTTTGTATTTGTACATTAAATAATACGAAAAACATAATATTTAATATCACATAATATATGAATCCATAAGATAAAAAGGGTAATTTTACATGTAAAAGGTATTAAATTATTCAACAATTACTCTTTCACCTTACCATGTGAATTTGCTCTTTTTTTATCTAGCTGTAAGAAAAATTAAGGAGTTTTTACAAAATAAATATCAGAAACAGATTTCATCTTATTTATTTAAAAAAAGTAAAATGTTGAACTGCTGTTCCAAATATAGTTATAATTCTTACTTTAACATAGAATGAAGCCTGCAGCCCCGGAGTTCTCTGTCCCTGGCAGGGGCGGGGCCGCAGCTTCTCTCCGGCTTCTCTGGCCTGCAGCCCCAGAGAAGCCGGAGAGAAGCCGCGGCCCCGCCCCTGCTGGGGACAGAGAACACCAGCACCCACATCCTGCAGTCCCGGAGAAGCTGGAGAGAAGTCGCGGGGACAGAGAACTCGAGCTGCAGGCTGAGGGTGCTGGTGTTCTTTGTCCCCGGCAGGCGTGGGGCCCGCGTAGTGCCCAGCAGGGAAGAGAAGCCATGGCCCCACGCCTGTTGGGAACAGAGTACTCCAGGGCTGCAGGCGCCGGCATTCTCTGTCCCTGGCAGGCGCGGGGCCGCAGCTTCTCTCCAGCTTCTCTGGGGCTGCAGGCGCTGGTGTTCTCTGTCCCCGGCAGGCGTGGGGCCGTGGCTTTTCCTCCAGCTTAAGCCACGGCCCCGGGCTAATACTTGGTTATGTTCTGCAGCCAGGGGGCACTTCCTGCCCTTCTGCCACAAGGAAATCTGCAAGGCCCTTGGCCATATTTTTATTCTCATAACTGAATTGTGAAAAAATGAAGAGACCAGGAGTTGTGTTCCCCACAGTCCTGTGTAGCTCATGTGACAGGCAAAATCCCCCATAGTCTTCAGCATGGCCTAGTTCAGAACAACTTGTACTCTGTGGGTACGTCTTCACTACCTGCCATATCGGCGGGTAGCAAACGATTTCTCGGAGTTCGATATATCGCGTGTCACCTAGATGCGATATATCGAACTCCGAACGCGCTCCCGTCGACTCCGGAACTCCACCACCGCGAACGGCGGTGGCGGAGTCGATGGGGGAGCCGCGGACGTTGATCCTGCGCCGTGAGGACGGGTAAGTACTGCGAACTAAGGTACTTCGACTTCAGCTATGCTATTCGCGTAGCTGAAGTTGCGTACCTTAGATCGAACCCCCCCCCTCCCCCCAGTGTAGACCAGGCCTGTGAGTCAGGCCCTCTGGCCACAGCAGAAGTAGGCAATAGCACCGGGCTTCCACCATTGCCGTCATGCTGCTGTAACAGGTATGGGCTGGCTACAGAGCTTCCCCCAGAGCCAGATACACACCAGATGTGCTCATCACAAGGCCCTTTAATGCTCTGCCAGGTATGGCTGAGGTTAGCATAAATAAGGTCTGTTACACACAGCCCCATCTTACTACAAGGTCCCTCCAACAGCTGCCTCCCAGGACACACTCACACACGTGCCTTTGGAGTTAAGTTTGTCTTTCATTCAGAGAGCTCCGGATTAGCATCTCTAATTATTACTGAGCACAGCTTTTTTCCCTGCAGCCTTCAGTAAATGAGCTCTGGGAGCACATTTCAGATCCTCTTCTGTCCACATAGCTGGGTGTAATGTTATCAGCTGGGAAAGTGCCTTTCTGCTCCCCCCTTTTCCTGTAGGGTGGACTTCATTGTAGCCCAGCTCTGGTTTGGGCTTTGTGTTGCTCTTTCAGGTCTCTGTGGGGAGAGGTCCCCAGTCTCTTCGTTTTCTATTTCAACTTCCTCTTGGACGTGTGTTTTTATGGTGGCTTTTCCCTCCAGCAGGTGGAATCCCCACCTCAGACAGTCCATCTTCCACGCGATGGGCCTGTACCTCTGCACCCACCACAGCACTGTTCTTGTCTCTGGCTGGTGTAGCTCGCTGCCCAGCTGCTCTGTTTTCTGGAGAAGCCGCGCCTGCTCTCTGACATAATTTCATCTCTTTCCACAAGGCCTCTGGGCTCTCCTGCTTTGTATGCGTCTCAGAGCTGAGCTTCGTTCCACACTTGATCTTAAGCTGGTTCCGGAGATTAGTCAGCTCCTTCTGTAACAAACACTGCTGTTCCCCGGTCACCTTCCCATGCTGAGACGAGCTCTTTCCAGAGCTCCTGCTCCCGCTGGATGGCTTGGGCTGAGATCCAGTCCCTCGTCAGTGCATCTCCTCTAGCTCCTGCAGGACCTCAGCCTTTGGGCCTGGAGGGTGCTCAGCTGTGCAAGGCCTTTTGTCCTGCTCCCCTCAGCTGCAGCAACCTTTTCTTCTAGCTCTTCCCAGTCCATTAGTGGGTGGGTTTGTTGGGTCACTGTAGAGGACACTGCCACCAGTGCAGCTTCCTTTGTAGCCAGCACCTCTGTATCTGTGCCCTTTGACATCCAGCCCTTCAGTGTGTGATCTGCTTTTTCTGCTAAAAAGCCTCCCAGGACACCCGCAGCATCACTGCACTCCCCTGTGTAAATGCAGCCTCCTGGTGATTTATTGCTGGGCTCGCTCTTATCACACACACCAGAGCCCTCAGCCTGCACCTCTGCCCCCTCCTGAGCCATCAGCTTTTGTCTGTCTAGTTCTTTAACTTATTCCAGGAGCTGTTCCTTCTCCTCTTTTAGCAAACATCTACATTTGATCTAAGAGGTGTGATTGCCAGCTCATGTAGACGTAGCTGAGCTAGCATCTAAAAATAGCCATGTGGCCAGGGAAACACAGATGGCAGCATCAGCTACTGCCTGAGTAGAAACCCGCCCAGCCCCCCTTGGTACGTACTCAGGCAGCTGGCCCGAGCTGCCCTTCCTAGAAGCAGTGTAGCCTGGCTATTAGCATGCTAGCTTCAGTGTGCTAGCCTGAGCAGAGTTAGTGCATTTACATGAGCTGGCAATCACACCTCTTAGATCAAATGTAGATGTTTGCTAAGAGAGGAGAAGGAACAGCTCCTGGAATACATTAAAGAATTAGACAGACAAAAGCTGATGGCTCAGGAGGGGGCAGAAGTGCAGGCTGAGGGCTCTGGTGTGTGTGATAAGAGCGAGCCCAGCAATAAATCACCAGGAGATTGCACCTCCCAGCTCAGTTGCAGACACCCTCTGTTTCCAGTTCTTCCTTTTGGGTGGGGGCAGGTTTCTTCCTTCTAACCGGTGTGGCAGGCTTCTGTGTCCCAGCAAACCCTGTTCTAGTTTCCCAGCCACACCCCTCACATCCTGCAGCCCTTTCTGGGCCCCTCTTTGCAAGGCTTAAGGCTTGTTCAAGCCCTTATGGTTTTGGTTCCTGGGTAACTTTCCTCTGCATGGCTCATTTCCTACCTTGGCTGCCTTGAGACTGTTGTTCCCCAGCTCCCTGATACTTTGCACCTCCCTTGGCTGAACTATTCCTGTCTCCAAGTGCTGCTTCTCCTCTAGAACCAAGGGTATTGGCAATTCCAACTGCCACTTCCTCCCTGTGGGATGGTGCCTGGTGCTTGGTACATTCAGCAGCTGTGAATTTCTCCTGTATTTGAATAATCTCATCAGTCCTTCACTTACGCAGGTGCTGGAGCTTTATCTCCAACGGCTGGGCTCATTGGGAGCTAGAGCAGAATTTCTTCTGCCGAAAGCCCTGTTCTTTTTTCCGTGCCTTGACCTGTTTGCTCTCTGTAGCCACAACCTGGTGGCTTCTCTCCTGCTCTGCGAGTAGCTCCTTCCATAGGCGGCAGGTTTGTATAATTTTTGGTGGGGCCCAAAATGGTGGTGCCCCCCCGCTCCCGCCCTGTAAGCCGATATAAAATGAAGCTACAACGCGTCAGTGCCACAAGATTACAAGGGTCAAATAAAAGTGGAAAGTCAGAAGCAGCACTTGCCTACTTCAATATACAGTATTATATTTTGTTGCACCTGTTGTGATGAAGTGGGAATGTTCTTAATATTTTCTCTGAATACTGTGTGGATGCCTCAGTTTCCCCTGCAAGATGCCAACTGAAGGTGTTGGGGACAAAGAGATCAGGTGGCCTCCTTGTCCGGAAGAGACACAGAGGCCAGAGGAGGGAGTGTCAGTTTGGAGCTGGCTGGGGAAATGGGGAGAGACCCAGAACTTGGTTCTGGGCTCCCCACCCCCCAAGATGGACCTGACAGAGGGGTTCTGTTTTCTGTACCAACAAGCTCTGTTTAAACTGTGTTCCCGTCATCTAATAAACTTTCTGTTTTACTGTCTGGCTGAGAGTCACATCTGACTGCGGAGTTGGGGTGCAGGGACTTCTGGCTGCCCCAGGACCCCGCCTGGGTGGACTCACTGCGGAAAGTGCATGGTGTGAAAGGGCATGCTGAATGCTCTGAGGTCAGACCCAGGAGGTGTAAGCTTCTTGCCCTGGAGACAGTCTGCTTAGAGAGGAGGCTCCCCCAGAGTCCTGACTGGCTTTGAAGGAGTGGTTCCAGAGCATCCCAGCATCCCCTTCCACCCCATGCACTTCCCAGAAGTCCGCACAGGCACTAACACTCCCTCCTCTGGCCTTTGTCAAGAAGGCTAACAGCATTTTGGGCTGTATAAGTAGGGGCATTGCCAGCAGATCGAGGGACATGATCATTCTCCTCTATTCAACATTGGTGAGGCCTCATCTAGAGTACTACATCCAGTTTTGGGGCCCCACATTGCAAGAAGGATGTGGAAAAATTGGAAAGTCCAGTGGAGGGCAACAAAAATGATTAGGGGGCTGGAGCACATGACTTATGAGGAGAGGCTGAGGGAACTGGGATGGTTTAGTCTGCAGAAGAGAAGAATGAGGGGCGATTTGATAGCTGCTTTCAACTACCTGATAGGGGGTTACAAAGAGGATGGATCTAGACTGTTCTCAGTGGTAGCAGAGGACAGAACAAGGAGTAATGGTCTCAAGTTGCAGTGGGGGAGGTTTAGGTTGGATATTAAGAAAAACTTTTTCACTAGGAGGGTGGTGAAGCACTGGAATGGGTTACCTAGGGAGGTGGTGGAATCTCCTTCCTTAGAGGTTTTTAAGGTCAGGCTTGACAAAGCCCTGGCTGGGATGATTTAGTTGGGTTTGGTCCTGCTTTGAGCAGGGGGTTGGACTAGATGACCTCCTGAGGCCCCTTCCAACCCTGATATTCTATGATACTCTAAACTGACCACCAAATTTAAGTTTTCCGTCAGGTGAGGACTCTGGAGCAGGGCTGGGGATAAGGAACTTGGGGTGTAGCCAGGCTGCCCCAGGGCTAGGGCCAAAGAGGACTCCCCTCCACCCTCCCTGGCAGCAGCAAGCTCCAGGGGAGGGACCCCTCCTCTCCCCCACAGTTCACTAGGGTCCCTCTCAGGTCCAGAAAGCCCACTTGCCTCCCCTATGGTGGGTACCGAGGGGGGAGGTTGCCATCACGTGTGGCCTCCCCTGCTGCCACCCCTCACCATAGCCTCACTGGGGATGGGGCTGCCCCTTGCCCAGCATGGTGCAGGAGTGGGGACTGCAGGGTGGTAGCTGGGGAGGGGCACAGTATCACAAAATTCACCCAAGCCCCAGCTGCACAGGTCTAGGAAGCTCCCCTCCCCAGTGGTGTAGCCAGGTTCTAACATCAGGGGGAGCGAACACGTAAAAAAAGGTGCCAGCCAACATATCCAATTACTAATCAGGTAGTGCTATAACAAAAGATTATGCTATTACCATTATCCAGTCAGCTTGCACGCTACTATTTTGAATTAGTGATAATTCAGAGAGAGAGAAAGAAGAAAGCTGAATTTAGAGAACAATTATTAACCAGATTCCTGGTTATCCACCAGCCACTTTGCTCCAGCCCATGGCACAAAGCACCATAAACGCAGTAGAATCTGGCCAAGAGACTATTCACCTCAAATTGGCATCTGCTACACTTCCCCCTCCCCCGCCCCCAGTCCCCACTATTCAGGATGTACTGAGTGAAAAGGTGGCATTGTGGAAGCATTTAGCAGGCAACTGAGAACTCCTACAGCGCACTGTGCAGCCCCGACCTCTACCACACCATGCGCTTCCCGAAAGTCTGCACAGGGCACTGACTCTCCCTCCTCTATGGCCTTTGTCTCTTTTCCAGGCATTAGGAGGCCACCTGATCTCTTTGTTCTCCACACCTTCAGTTGGCACCTTGCAGGAGAGCGGCCCAGGCCATCAGTTGCCTGGAGACAGGGTGTCGGCCATTCTCTGTGCAGACAACATCACACTGGCCCTCTAGGGCTTTACAACAATCACACCCCCTTATCCCACCATCTAGAGCCTTAAGAAATGCATTGGGGAAACTGAGGCACCCACACAGTATTCAGAGAAAACATTAAGCACATTCCCACTTCGTAACACCTGTATACGACCAGTTACATACTTTGAAGGGTGTAAAATAATCAAATATTGTGCTAAATACAATGATACTCCAAACTGACCACCAAATTTAAGTTGCATGTTTTTCCCCTCAGGTGAGGGTTCTGGGGTGGGGCTGGGGATGAGGGGTTCACAGTGCAGGAGCGTGCTCGGTGCTGGGGGTGCAGGCTTTGGGGTGGGGCAGGGCTGAGGATGAGGAACTTGGGGTGCAGACAGGCTGCCCCAGGGCTAGGGCCAGAGAGGACTCCCCATCACCACCACTGGCAGCAGCAAACTCCAGGGGAGGGACCCCTCCTCTCCCCCCCTGCCTCCCACGGCACACTCACTCTGCACCACAGTCACTGCACATGCTCCTAGGGCCCCTCTCAGGTCCAGAAAGCTCACTCACCTCCCCTATGATGGGTACTGGGGGGGGGGCACAGGTGGCCTTCCATGTTGCTGCCCCTCACCATAACTTCACTGTGGATGGGGCTGCCCCTTGCCCAGCATGGGGCAGAAGTGGGGTCTCAGGGTGGTCATGGCTATGGGGCGGGGGAGCAGGGTGTCATAAAATTCACCCAAGCCCCAGCTGCTCAGGTCTAGGAAGCCTCCCTCTCCCATCCCTCCTGTGGCAGGTGGGTTAGTGGGTGCTGGGGGAGGGGGCATTGCCTTCACATGTGGCTTCCTGCCTCCCCTGTGCAGCCTGCTGCGCCTCACTGGGGGTAGGAGTGGGGGCTGGGGCTGGGGGGGAATCATAGGATCAAACACTGAAACATAATAAAAAATCATAGGGTCAAACACTCACGGAAGCCCCAGCAGCTGCTAAGGTGAGTGATGTCCGTCTCCTGGCCGGAAGTCCCATTCGCGTCTCCTCCAGGTAGGGGCAGGGGAGGGGAGCCAAGCACAGCACGGCCCCCTCCCCTCCCCCTCCTGAGGTGCTACAGCAGCAACTAGCATTGCTCTTATGCTAATGCTGCAGCTGTGGCCCTTAGGCGGCGGCAGCAGCAGCAGCAAGGGAGAGAGACGCACACTCTCTTTACGTTCAGGCAGGGAAGCTCCGGGGAGTGGGGGAGAAACCTAGCTCCAAATATTGGTGGAGCAGAGCCCCTGACTGTGAATATTCCTGGGGCTTTAGCCCCAGAAGCCCATATAAGTTGGCGCCCATGGCTCCTTCTGCCTGTCCTCTGGTCACTGGGTTTGCTCCTGTTGCTTCGCCAGTTTCAGTAAGAAAACCCGCACAGGGGCCTGCAAATTACAGAGCTGTTCACTAACCCTGTCAGAGCTCTTGTCACACCCCTCTCCTGGAACCACCAGAAATGCTGAATCACATTTAGCTTCTGCCTCCGCTCCCCTGGCCCAGAGAGCCGGCTGTGTACTAGAGCTGCTGGTTGGATCATTTTCCAAGGGAGTCCTTTCAGGTTCTTGGGGGAAGCTACTCAAACGCCCCCAGTTCCCAAGCTTTGAAGCTGGGAGGGAGGCTAAGGTATCCCTGGTAAGCAGAGGGACGTTTGAAACCCATGACTGGCCTCTCCCTCTGAAGCTCATACCCCAGGGCCTGCTTTCTTAGCAACCCATTTTACCCAGTACTAGAAACTCTCACTGCCCCATAGCAACAGCCCCTCTGCCCCAAATCCAAAGTTCTGGTAGATCAGCATCTTTTTATGTGTCCCTTTTCCCTGCAGTCAAAAGAAATTAACCCCGGGGGGGGGGGTCACTCTTTCCAGCCCAAAATGGGGTTCCCACAGTCCTGGGCCTGACCTCCCCATGGTACATGGGTACATTTATTTGTATTTAATAACCTGAGACTCCCCTGTTCCCCGAATGTTCTAGGAAACCAGGCCAGTCTCCCTGTCCTTGCTCCTGGAGGCAGCCCCATATCATGTGACCGTCCTGCCCCCAATCAGTGCACAGCATTGGACCAGCCCTGTCTGCGGTGGGTCAGGGTGATGCTTTCCAGTCACTGGCCCTCCTTAGTGCGCCGCTGTGGGTGCCTGGGCACTTCCAGCAATGGGAGCTGGAACACCCTTGGCTGTTGCTGGCCCTCCAGACACCAGCTTGGGAGAGTGAATGTCCCTCCGGCGTGGAAGGTGTCTGTGTCGTGCTGCTCTGTCAGCCCTTCTGGGCGAGTCTCAGAGCCGGGGTGACAGACATGGGCTTGTGGGGTTTGTGCTGCAGCATTAAACACAGCTGTGTAGATGTTGTGTCTGGGGCTGGAGCCTGGGTTTGAAGCCCCCACTTACTCCCTGGGTTTCAGAGCCCCAGCTCCACCCTGAGCCAGAAGGTCTGTATGGCTCTTTTTAGCGCCATAGCAGGAGCCCCACAAACCTCAGTCTGTTCTCCCGGCTCTGAGACTTGCTGCCATGGGCTGTGTAGACGAACCCAAAGTGTCTCCAGAGTCTGGGTGTGAAAGGTCCCAGAGTGTCTGACCCAGGGCCGGTTAATGAGAGTGAGGTGGGTGGCTGGCGCGGTTGTTAGATGGAGACACCTGAGCTCTGGGGCTTTGAGACGGGCTTGGTGACTGTTATCCTCTCTGGGAGATGCCCAGGTGCAGCTGCAGAGGGTCTGTGCTGCTCGCAGAGTCCAGGGGACAAATCGCTCTGAGCAGAGAGTTCAGGCTGGAGCTGAGACTCCATTTTCAGCCTGGTTTTTGGGGTGAGATCAGGAGCTGCGGGGGGTGGGGAATCTTCCTACCCAGGGCAAATTTAACGGCAGCTCTGGGGTGTTTCATAGCCAATGTCCTGAGCCCGTAACTCTGCATTGCTGGGGATGTTGACAGTCACTCACTGCAAGTCACTGGGGTTTGGGCTCCTAAGTTGCTCAGACAGGTTTGAAGTGGAGCTGGGTGAAATTTTTTAGACAAATAGTTTATTTGCTGCAAAATATTATTTTGGATCAACTGAAACTTTGCAAATCCATGTTGAGTTTGCTGAATGGTTTGAATGAACAGAAGGTGCCACCACTTCCCTTGTAGCCTTTAGCCCAGTGGCTGGGCCCTCCGCTGGGAGCTCCAGGTTCAATTCCCCCCACTCCTTGATATGTGGGGCAGGAATTGGAATGGGGGTCTCCCCCCCTCAGGTGAGGGTTGGAACTGCTGGGCTCTTGGTGTCTGACATGGGGCTCCCTCAATCTCTCCTGCTGAAGACGCCCCCTGTCTAAACACTGCCATGGGCACTGGGCCAGAGCGTGGGAGTGAGAATGACTCTGCAGCCCAGTGGGTCGGGCTCCATCTGGGAACCCAGAGTCCAGCTCCCCTGCCCCAGTGACCCTGTAATTATTGACCCATAACCCCAGTGAGGGGAGGGGTTACAGCCCCTGGCACAGCAGTGCCTCAGGCATGTCGGTGCCCCCGTGCAAACCCCTAGTGCAGGCACGCTGCATGGGTGTGAACTGGGACTGGCCCCTGGTGCAGCTTCTCCCAATTGGAAGGGGCAATGCCCCCTCCCATCCCCACTGCCCCGGCCTCATTAGTAATAGCTCCTGTTCCCCCCATTACTCAGTTACACCTCCAAGCATCCCCTCATGCCCATCCCCCCACTGTCTTGCCCCCACCCAGGATCCACTTCTCATGGCCTGGGGGAGGGGCTGGGCTTGGCGAGGGAAGGGGCCAGCTGTGGGGTTTGCCTGGCTGGAAGGTGGTGCCCGTGGGGCCGGCCGGCATGGAGACTCCCAGCTCCACCCCTGGGGCAGGGCTGCCTGGCCAGTGTGTGTGGGGACGGCACCGACCTGCTCTTAGTAACAAACCAACCACACACGGCCCCAAAGCAACAGAGATGCCCCTTCAGCCCCCCGTCACCTGCCAATCTCATCGCCCTCCGGCCCCTAGCTCTGGCCCCTCCCTTCCCCTTCCCTCAACCTCTGTGCCCCCCTGGCCCCTGCTTTTATCCTCCGAGGCTCCACTTTGCCCCACCCCTTCCCTTCACCCCCTTTCTGCTCCCATGGTCCCCTCTCCACCCACTTTGTCACATGCCCCTGCCCTCCACCTACCTCTGCCCTCCTGGAGCCCACCCCCCTTCTCACCCTGCCCTCCTGGGCTGGCACTTGCCCCCTCTTCCAAACACTCTTTGCACCTGGTGCCCACCCATCCCTTCACTCCCTCACTCGCTGGCCTCTGCTCTCCCCTTTCCCTCCTGCTCATGAACCCCAGCTCTCCCCTCACCCCCATTTCCTCTAGTGCCCACCCCAGCTTTCACCCTCCTCTGTTGTCCTGGCTCCTGCTCTTCTCACTCCCCTCAGCCCCCCGGGCACCTGCCCCTCCCCATCCTCTCTGCCCCCCTGGCACCCACCCCTGCCCGCACCCCCCTGTGCCCAGCTCTCCTCTAGCCCCACTCTGACCCTCTGGCTCCTGCCCCTTCCCAAGCCTGTCTCCTAACACCTCTACTCACCTGCCCTGCCTCTCTCCTCACCCCTCTGCCCTCTGGTGCCCACCCCTCCCCCTCAGCCCTCCTTGTGTCTGCCCCTCTGCTCACCTCCCTCAATTCCCCTGTCACCTGCCTCTCCCCTTTCCCCCTTCCTCTCTGGGGGCCCCCCCACACCACCCTCTGCCCCCATCACCATGACTCCATTCCCTGCCTTTCTGGTGCCTACCCTACTTTCACACCATCCTGCTCCTAGCACCCACTGCTCCCCTCCCCCTACCTTCCTTTTGCCTGCCCCATCCTTTCCCCCTTCCGTCCCCAGCACCTGCTCCTCTGGCACCCCCTCTTACCTTGCCCCCTGCACCCCCCAATGCCTCCTCTTGCCCCTTGTTGGCCACAGTGCCTGCCCCTTTCCATGCCACATGACTGTCCCCCCTGGAACCTGCCCCTACCCCTGCCCCATAACTGCCTGCCCATCTGCTTGTCCCCTCTACCCCTGACTTTCACCCCTCTCCTCATGCCCCTCTAGCCCCTGGCACCCGGCCCTTCCCTTGCCCTCCCACCCTGTGATGACCACCCTTCCCTCAATCTTCATGTGCCCCAGTGCCTGCCCCATCTCATGCCACCCCACTGCCCCCCAGTGCCCACCTCTCCCCCACTCTGTCCTGTCAGTGCCTGTCCCTGACCCCATCCCTCCCCTCACCCTCTGGCACAAGCCCCTTCCCTTGCCCCATCCACCCCTGGTGCCTGCCTCTTCCCTTGTACCCCCTCCCCTGCCACCTTCCCTTAGTTCTTCCTGCACCCCTCCTGTCGCCCCTCTGCCTCCCTGATACCTGCACCTCACCCCCTCTAGTGCCCTGGTACCAGCCCCTTTGTTCACTCCTCTGCCCCCACCCCTGAGGCCCATCTCTACCCTCGCCCCATCTGCCTCCATGGTGCCTGCCCCTTCCCTTGCCCCCTCGGCCTGCCTGGAGCAAACCCCTTCCCTTGACCCACTTTGGGCCCCCTGGTGTCAGACCTTCCTTCCCCCATCTCTGCCCCCTGGTGCCCACCCCTCTCCTGTCTCCTCCTTACATCTGCCCCTGCATCTCTCCTGGTGACTAGCCCTTCCCCCGCCCCACCAGCACCCACCCCTACCATCATGCTCCTCTCCCCCTTGATGGCAGCCCCTTCTCTCTGTCCTCTGTTTCCCTCTGGGGTCTGCCCCACACTTTTCCCCCCATGGCCCTCTGTCACCTGTCCTACCCCTCATCCCTCTTCCTCCCCTTGTCACCTGCACCTTCCCCAGCCCCCTGCTTTTCCCCAGGTGCCCGCGTCTCCTTCTACCCCCCTCTGCCTTCCCAGTACCTGCCCCACTCCTCTTCCCCACCCCATTGGAGCTCCCCCCAGTCCTTCACACCCCTGGTGCCCGCCCCTTCCCTTGCTTCTCTGTGCCCCTGGGGTCTGTCCCCTTCTTCTGCGCTGGCGCCCACCCCTTCCCTCCATGGGCGCCGACTTATATGGGCTCCTGGGGCTTTAGCCCCAGGAATATTCACAGACAGGGGCTCTGCTCCAGCAATATTTGGAGCTAGGTTTCTCCCCTGCTGTGCGCTGCCGGCAGCCCAGAGCCTTTTAAATCCCAGCCGTGGCAGGGAATCAGAGGGCTCTGGGCTGCCTGCAGCGGGAGCCCAGAGCCCTCTGATTCCCGGCCGCGGCTGGGATTTAAAGGGCTCTGGGCTGCCTGCAACCGCGGGGAGCGCAGAGCCTTTTAAATCTCAGCCACGGCTGGGATTTAAAGGGCTCTGGGCTGCCTGCAACCGTGGGGAGCGCAGAGCCTTTTAAATCTCAGCCGCGGCTGGGATTTAAAGGGCTCTGGGCTGCCTGCAACCGCGGGGAGCGCAGAGCCTTTTAAATCCCAGCCGCCGCCGGGAATCAGAGGGCTCTGGGCTGTCTGCTGCGGTGGGCAGCCCAGAGCCTTTTAAATCCCAGCCGCGGCTGGGATTTAAAAGGCTCTGCGCTCCCCGCGGTTGCAGGCAGCCCAGAGCCCTTTAAATCCCAGCCGCGGCTGAGTTTTTAAGGGCTGCGGGCTCCCCGCGGTTGCAGGCAGCCCTGATCCCTTTAAATCCCAGCCGCGGCTGAGATTTAAAGGGCTCTGGGCTCCCCGCCGCAGCAGGCAGCGCAGAGCCCTCTGATTCCCGGCCGCGGCTGGGATTTAAAAGGCTCTGAGCTCCCCGCCGCGGCGGGCAGCCCAGAGCTCTCTGGTTCCCGGCCGCGGCTGGGATTTAAAAGGCTCTGGGCTCCCCGCGGTTGCAGGCAGCCCAGAGTCCTCTGACTCCCAGCCGGGGCTGGGATTTAAAGGGCTCTGGGACCCCGCGACTGCCAGCAGCCCAGAACCCTTTGAATCCCAGCCTCTGTCCGCTGATTGCCCCCTCCCCAGACCCCTGTCCCCACTGCCCCCCAGAACCTCCACCCCCTATCTAAGCCCCACTGGTCCTTGTTCCCCGATTACCCCCTCCCGAGACCCCTGCCCCTAACTGCCCCTTGGGACCTCAGCCCCTATCTAAGCCTCCCTTCTCCTTGTCCCCAACTGCCCCCTCCTGAGACCCCACCCAACTTCCCCAGGACCGCACCCCTACCTGTCCCCTGATAAAACTCTTAGACTCCCATGCCTATCCAATTGCTGCCTGTCCCTGACTGCCCCTTCGAACCTCTGCCCCATCCAACTCCCCTGCTCCTTGTCCCTTGACTGCCCCCGGAACTCCCTACCTCTTCTCCAACCCCAAACCGCTTACTGTGCCACTCAGACCAGCGTGTCTGGCTCCGTGCAGCTCCAGACAGTTGCTGCCATGCTCCCCATGGAGCCCACAGCCCTCTCCACCCCAGCACCTGCCTTCCAGATTTGAACACCTCAAAATTCAGGAGTGCTCAAGCTCGGTTTGGGCAGCTTTACTTCATTTCTCCCAAATCAGTTTCCTGCAAGGTGCCAACTGAAGGTGTTGGAGAACAGAGAGATCAGGTGGCCTCCTAATGCCTGGAAAAGAGACAAAGGCCGGAGGAGGGAGTGTCAGTGCCTGTGCGGACTTCTGGGAAGTGCACGGTGTGGAAGGGAATGCTGTGATGCTTTGGAACATCTCCATACAAAGCCAGTCAGGACTCTGGGGGAGCCTCCTCTCGGAGCAGACTGTCTCCAGGGCAAGGAGCTTACACCTTCCTGGGTCTGACCTCGGAGCATTCAGCATGCCCTTCCACGTCATGCACTTTCCAAAGTGAGTCTGCCCAGGCTGGTCCTGGGGCAACCAGAGGTCGCTGCACCCCAACTCTGCAGTCAGATGTGACTCTCAGCCAGACAGTAAAACAGAAGGTTTATTAGATGACGGGAACACAGTTTAAACAGAGCTTGTTGGTACAGAAAACAGAACCCCTCTGTCAGGTCCATCTTGGGGGGTGGGGAGCCCAGAACCAAGTTCTGGGTCTCTCCCAATTTCCCCAGCCAGCTCCAAACTGACACTCCCTCCTCTGGCCTCTGTGTCTCTTCTGGACAAGGAGGCCACCTGATCTCTTTGTCCCCAACACCTTCAGTTGGCATCTTGCAGGGGAAACTGAGGCACCCACACAGTATTCAGAGAAAATATTAAGAACATTCCCACTTCATCACAACAGATGCAACAAAATATAATACTGTATATTGAAGTAGGCAAGTGCTGCTTCTGACTTTCCACTTTTAATTGACCCTTGTAATTTTGTGGCACTGACACGTTGTAGCTTCATTTTATATCGGCTTACAGGGCGGGAGCGGGGGGACACCACCATTTTGGGCCCCACCAAAAATTATACAAACCTGCCGCCTATGCTCCCCTCACCCCCTACAACCACCTGGGACCTGCTCTTCCCTTCCCCCACCCTGTCCTCCTGGTGCCCACCCCTTCCCTTGCCCCCCCTTGCTCCACCGCTCACCCCCTGCAACCCCTTCGAATCTGCCCCCTTTCACCCTCCCCACCCTCCTGGTGCCAGCTCCTCTTGCCCCCATTGCCCTTGTGCCTTCCCCCTCTGCCCCTCCCCACTGCCCCGTCACCTGCCCCAACCCTTTTCTCTCCCAGCATCAAGCTGCCCCCTCCCCCATCCCACTGCTGCCCTCCCTCCCCACTGACACCCTCCCATCCTGTCCCCTGGCATCTGCCATTTCCTCACAGGCAGAGGGGCCCTGACTCCCCTCAGGCAACAACCCCTCCCCACCCACCCCCGCACAGTGATTAACGAGGATGCAGGTTAATTTCCCTTTGATCCCAGTGACCAGCCCCTGCCCCCGGCCCTGACTCTGTGACTCTCTCCCCAGTGGACGTGACTCTGGATCCAGACACGGCAAATCCCTGGCTCGTCCTGTCTGAGGATCGGAAACATGTGAGACGCGGAGACAAACGCCAGGATCTGCCCGACAACCCTGAGAGATTTGATAGATATGCCATTGTCCTGGGCGCTGAGGGGTTCGCGGGCGGGAGGCGTTACTGGGAGGTGGAGGTGGGAGACAAGACTGAGTGGGACCTGGGGGTTTGTAGGGAAACTGTGAGCAGGAAGGGGGAGTTCACACTCTCACCTGGGACTGGATACTGGGTCCTGCGGCTGGAGGATGGGGGATACGAGGCCCTCACCTCCCCCTCGGCCCCCCTCCCCGTGAGCGTCAGGCCCAGCCGGGTGGGGGTTTTCCTGGACTATGAGGCAGGCGAGGTCTCGTTTTACAATGTGACTGACAGGTCCCATCTCTTCACTTTCACTGACACCTTCTCTGGGACGCTCCACCCTTATTTCTATCCTGGTGACAGCGCTGGGGCTACAAACGCGGCTCCCCTGATCATCTGCCCGGTCCCAGCTCAGGCCGGAGGGAATCTCGGTCCCTGACAGTGACCCCACAGCACAGACTGGCCCCTCCCAGCCCCGCGGCTCTTCCCGCCCCCTGGTGGCGGATGCCGGTTACTGCAGCAACTGGATTTTTTTTTTTTCGTGCTGACCAAACGCTGCCAGTTCCCTTTTCAGCTGGAGTAGAAACCCGGACACCTGGTAACCCCAGCCCAGGCTGTGTGAATGGGACCCACTTGCTGGAAGGAGCCCAGATGGCTTCCCCCCCCCCTCCCCCTGTGTTTGCTCCATCCCAGGCACAGGGTGATGCTGGTAAGAAAAACTGCCAGACAGCTGGTGGGTTTTGCTGCCCTCACCTTTCCCCGTCCCCTGCCCAGGGGTAGCAGATGGTGACAGATGGGGATCATTCACTCCTGTCAGAATATTCTACCCCTGTGAAATCTCAATGCAAAATATGAAAAAAAGATTATTCTAAATTAGAAAATGTTATTGTAAACAAAAACATTTTCATTTACATTTCAAGATTATTTCAGAAACAAGCATCTAAACATATTTTTAGAAATGGAATTATTTACATTTATTTTTTGATTTTTCCCTCAAATCTATATTGAGGTTTAACTTCTCTACATGGCATCATTTGGATTTCAGCTGTGTTACTTCAGGAAATCCAAAATATTTCTCTTATCAAAATAATTATTAAAAACTGTCAGACTGGGTTGTTCAGTTACAATGTACATGTGTCATAAACATCACAACTACACATGTGCAGCTGCTCTCTCGCTCTCTTTATTGTCTTGACTGGTTCTCTCTGGCAGGCAGGGCACGTACACCCACCTCCTGCACTACACCTTTGAAAATTAATAGGTGAAAAAATGATAGAATTAATTAAGCAATATATTTAAGTTAACTCACACAAGATTATAAAATAGTCTTTGAACTTCTGTCAGCATTAATTCATATGATTTTTAACTTTCTAGCCACATATAATCGGTAATCAAGACATGACCCTTCCTTTCTTGTTCTCACATCAATTAACAAAACATGGTCCCGAACCTCAAACGTTATCTTCCTGTAGATAGAAATCTCTTCTACAATATCCTTTTTCTAGTTTATTTTTCTTTAGAAATATTATTTGCAGGCAATGTCATGTTGATTTCAATGTACCGCCAGGCTCTTCATGTTCTTGGTTCTAAGGATGCAACAAATGTATTTTTGTTAAAAAAATAGAGAAGGGGATGTATTCCTTTACTGAATCATCACGAATTAACTTAATTGTATTAAAGGTGCTGGCACTTAATGGCCCATAACATGAAATTTGGTGAAGCTTCATTGGGAAACCTTTCTTCTCAGCCATAAATGAATTGAAAGGGTGATATTTTTGTTGTCATGTGAGGTTTAGAGTACAAAGAAAATAAAGTTGCTCCAGGAAATTCATCACAGTTCCTCTGGGTTCTTTGTCCGCCACCTTCCTGGATGCTGTGTACAAATAGTGACTGATTGGTCTAATTCCTTGAAATTAGCAATTGAACATCATTTCCTGAAGAGCTAGCTGAGCAGAGTATGACGGGAGGCACATTGCAAGGCATTGCTAGGACTACTTTTTGTTTTAAATGTGATGCATTATGAACATTTTCAATGTAATAATTCAGTTTTGAAAAATTATTCATGCCCTAAACATACCTTGATTATTTGAAAATAAATACCCTAAAGTTATCTTGTGATGGATTCATTTGTGTTTTTATCCAGTCTGCTGCTGTCTAGGTGGCATGGGCTGCTGAAGCCAGGGCTGGCTCTAGGCACCAGCAAACCAAGCACATGCTTGGGGCGGCACATTTTCAGGGTCGGCTTTCCAGCCAGCCTTTTTCTTTTTTTTCCCCCACTTGGGGTGGCAAAAGCCTAGAGCCAGCCCTGGCAGCAGCAGTATGTCCTGCACAGGGGGCACCCTGGGGCCGCTGTGGTTCGTGTCAGAGAGCAGCGCCCGCACCTTGTGGCTGAGCCAGGCAGGCTCCAAGCGCAAGACACTTGGGCTGGGGACCGCCCTGCGGGGTGCACAGAGCCGCCTGCAGGTGCCGCAGGGCAGCCACTCCCCAGCGCCGCAGCCAGGGCTGGGCGAAGTGGCCCGAGCCGCCCAGGGGCTGCAGCAGGGTGGCCAGGAGCAGCAGCAGCAGCGGGGACATAGAGGGGACTGGTACCCAGGGCACTGCCATGCAGGGCCCGCGTCCCACTCTCCGGGGCTCCACTGCCTCTGGGGCTGCCCTGCACTGCCATGGCTCCTCAGCCCCCTGCCAGGGCGGTTCCCCCGGCTCTTCCCTCCTGGATTCCGGTTGGTCCTGGAGGCGGGAGCCCCAGCTGGAGGGACCCTGGGCTGAGGCACGGCCTGGGAGCCCTGCTGCTTACCCTGACCCTGCCAGCACTGGACCGACTGGAGGCGAGGAGGGAGCGGGTGGAGTCTGCACTAGTGCTGGGGAGCCCAGGGCTGGGGTGGCAGCGGGTTTGGGCGGGGGAGAGACCTGTGCTGGGGCAGCAGGGGGTGCAGGTGGGGGAGGGCACTGGTGGGAGGGGTGAGAGCCCAGGGGTGCAGGGGGGAGCCCAGGGCTGGGGTGGGGGGCAGCCAAAAATTTTTTTGCTTGGGGTGGCAAAAAACATAGAGCCAGCCCTGGCTGAAGATATCTGTTTTTCCTAGTGTTTAACACGGGGAAGTGTTAATCTAAAAATAGATAATTTTTCCTAAAATTTCCTTCAGAAATATCTGTGTTCCTTTTCCTATTTCCCATTGAATTATATATAATTACTGTGATTTCTTATCCAATCTTATTGCATTATTACATGGGAAAATATGTTCACAAATAGTAAAAACTATTTTGTATATTAACATATCTGACAGGACATAAACGTGTGTTGTCACTAACAATTTACAGCATGAAATGTCATGAAGAGATTGCGGGCAATGTTCATTTTTAAATTTCTAACTATGACTGCTCCTGCATCAGTTCCTGCAACCCCTGGCTGGCAGACCTCTGTGTGAATTAAGCAGCAGGGAGTCTGCCAGGGAACCTCCCACAAGTGTCTTTATTACCATTTATCGTGCATCACAAGGTAGCAGCAGTTACGTGAAGGCCCCTTCCTGCTCCCTGGTTCAGCCTTTTATACAGCTGCTTTCTTCTCAGCACTGAGCTAGTGACCTCATCAGGCTCCCTACAGATGCAAATGATACACTCTACCCTTCAAAAGCCAAACTACTCAGTCCCTCCTACTCTAACTGCACCCGGTGCCCTGGGTGCTCTCAGTGACCAGGGTGCTGGCTTCCAAAGGGCTCAGTTTGTAGCTGCTATCAGCCCCCGTCACACGGCCATGATTGTGTAGGTGACCACGTAGTGAAACTAACACCAAATGGAAACTCTTACCTCATTATTATATTCAGAACCCAGATCTGCCAGTATCTGCTCTGGACAGCCATGTCGATATATAATTTTACATGTCCTCTTTCCACCTCGCATGCCGTCAAGTTGGAGCACATTAAATCAGTCCCAGGCACTATAACTCTCGAGGTGTTCACACTGGCAAGGCACATAGAGTGCCCCGACTCCACGGCTGGAACGCTCCTGGTAATCCACCTCAACGAGAGGCGTAGAGCTTTCTGCGCCCAGGCTAAAGCGCTGTAGTGCCAGTGTGGATGCCCTGCTCTATTGCTGGGCTCTCATCAGCCTCCGGGACATGTCCCACAATGCCTGTTCTAGCCACTCTGGTCATCAGTTTGAACTCTACTGCCCTGGCCTCAGGTGACCAACTGTCAGACCCGCCCTTTAAATTCTCTGGGAATTTTGAAAGTCCCCTTCCTATTTGCTCAGCAAGGCATGGAGCGCTCTCTGCGCATCTTTCCAGGTGACCATGCCTCCACACTCCAGGCAATCCTCAGCATGGAGCAAAGACAAGATGCTAGACCTCATCAGTGTTTGGGGAGAGGAAGCTGTCCAGTCCCAGCTGCACTCCAGCCATAGGAATTACGATACTTATGGACAGATTCAGGAGCCATAACCGAAAGTGGCCATGACCGGGATGCAGTGCAGTGCAAGGGTGAAAGTGAAGGAGCTGCGCAATTCATATCACAAGGTGCGGGAGGCAAACCACCGCTCCAGTGCTGCCCCCATGACCTGCCGGTTCTACAAAGAGCTGGACGCGATACATGGGGGCGACCCCACTGTGACATTGCACTCCATATGTTTATGGAAATATGCTTATGAATGTGAATACAGTAACTCATCGCTTAACATTGTAATTATGTTCCTGAAAAATGTGACTTTAAGTGAAACAGTGTTAAGCAAATCGAATTTAGCCATAAGACTTAATATAAATAGCGGGGGTTAGGTTCCAGGGAAATTTTTTTCACTGGAAAAAAATCTATATATTATGTAAATATATACACACACAGTATAAGTTTTAAACAAACAATTTAATACTGTACACAGATTGTGAAGCTTGGTTGAGGTGGTGAAGTCAGAGGGTGGAAGAGGGTGGGATATTTCCCAGGGAATGCCTTACTGCTAAATGATGAACTAGCTTTTGGCTGAGCCCTCAAGGGTTAACACATTAATGTAGCCTCACATTACAAGGCAGCAGGAATGGATGGAAGGGAGACAGCAAGCATGGCAGATAGAGACAAAGACACACACCCTGTGTGTATTGGAGAGAGAGAGAGCGCTGCGCACTGCCCCTTTAAGTAAGCTGACCCCACATTGTCTTTTTAAGTGGATCTGGAAGTTGAGACAGCAGCTGTTGCTGCCCCAAGCTCTCTCTGTCTCTCTCCGTCTGTGTCCCCAGCCTGCTCTATATGGAGAAGGGGAAGTGGGGTGCAGGAGCAGGGGGGAGGGGGACACCCTGACATTAGCCCCCCCGCCTGCACTGCAAGCAGGAGGCTCCTGGGAGCAACTCCAAGGCAGAGGGGAGGAGCAGCACAGGGCAGTTGGGGGAGGGACAGCTGAACTGTCGGCAATTGGTAGCCTACTGGGCAGCTGCTGCACAGGGAACTTAGGGGAGCGGGGAGCTGATAGGGGGCTGCCGGTCCACCCTAGTTCCAAGCCCCCCACCAGCTAGCTTCAATGGGCTGCTCTTCCTGCAAGCAGTGGGCAAAGCAGGTAGCTGCCAAACAATGTTAGAAGGGAGCATTGCACAACTTTAAACAAGCATATTGCCTAATTGATCAGCAACGTAAGAACAAAACAACGTTAACCGGGATGACTTTAAGTGAGTAGTTTCTGTATGACATAACTGGAACATGCTTTATGCTAAATATGCCATGTAACATATCTCTGCAAAAGTTATGATCTACTGAATATATTCATCCTATTTGTATGCATGTGTCATTTTCATATCTGAAGTTATGAGCATTGGCTCTAGTCTAGTATGTTAAGTGTTTGCTGTGGGAAACACATAAGGGAGGGTGAGCCAACCTATTGTGAAGACCATTCAAGTAAATTGGAAGTACTTGACTAACAATGCACTGTGGGAGACACCAATCCACATGTGCTAAGCTAACATGTAAACAATGGTATCGGCCTGCAGAAAGCTGAATCATTCATGGACATGTGACTTGCCCATATGGCTCCAAACTCCATCTAGCTGCTGTAATCTTGCAAAGGGGTTTCCTCCCACAAGGCAGAGAATATAAATGGCCCTGGAAACCCTCCAGTTTATCTTCAGCTGGCTCAAGATTGCTGGACCCAGGCCATAAACTACAGCTTTGGTCAGAAAAGGATTGGGCCCAGGCTAGGAAAGAATCCTGTCTGTTCAGTATGCGTATTGGAATAGCTTTGAGGGTGAGATATTACTAGTAATCAGTTTCTTAGTGTATTAGGCTTAGACTTGTATTTTGTTTTATTTTACTTTTGTGACCTTCCTTGCTCTGCCTGCTATTACTTGAAACCACTTGAATCTTACTTCTTATACTTAATAAAATCACTTTCATTTATTAGCAGCAAAGAATCCTGTGGCACCTTATAGACTAACAGACGTTTTGCAGCATGAGCTTTCGTGGGTGAATACCCACTTCTTCAGACTTGCATCTGAAGAAGTGGGTATTCACCCACGAAAGCTCATGCTGCAAAACGTCTGTTAGTCTATAAGGTGCCACAGGATTCTTTGCTGCTTTTACAGAACCAGACTAACACGGCTACCCCTCTGATACTTTCATTTATTAATAAACCCAGAGTAAGTGATTAATACCTGGGGGAGCAAACAGCTGTGCATGTCTCTCTATCAGTGTTATAGAGAGTGGACAATTAATGAAGTTGCCCTGTATAAGCTTTATACAGAGTAAAACAGATTTATTTGGGGTTTGGATTCCACTGGGAGCTGGGCAGGGCCGGCTCCACACCCCAGCGCGCCAAGCGTGTGCTTGGGGCGGCGTGCCGCGGGAGGACGACAGGCGGCTCTGGTGGACCTCCCGCAGGCGTGCCTGCGGGGGGTCCACTGATCCCGCGGCTTTGGTGGAGCATCCGCAGGCGTGCCTGCGGTAGGTCCACCGGAGCCGTGGGACCAGCAGACCTTCCGCAGGCACGTCTGCAGGAGGTCCACCGGAGCCGCGGGACCGGCGACCGCCAGAGCGCCCCCCACGGCGCGCCGCCCTGCTTGGGGCGGCGCAGTTCCTAGAGCCGCCCCTGGAGCTGGGTATTTGGGTGCTGGAGGCAGGTAACTTGCTGAGCTGTTTTCAGTAAAGCCTGCAGCTTTTGGGGCTTGGCCCAGACCCTGGGTCTGTGTTGGGCAGGCTAGCGTGTCTGGCTCAACTAGATGGGGTTCTGGGGGGCCCAGACTGGCAGGGAAAATGGGCTCAGGGGTGATTTCTGCACACCAGGTGACAGTCCCAAGGGGATCTCTGTGACCCAACCCATCACACTCACCTCCACTCAAAGGAGCACCGTGGACACTTCACAGGCCATGCCAACCCAGAGTGCAATGAGGCAGGAGGAGGAAATCGGGAGCGAGGGTTCTGAGGAGGAGGGGAGCCCAGGGACAGAGGATGGCTCGGCATCCATAGATGCATGCATCCAGGAGCTGTTTTCAAGCCCAGAGGAAGCTAGCCAGTCGCAGCAGGTGGAACTTGGGGAATCGCAAAGATCAGAGGAGGCACCTGGTAAGTGCCTTTAATTTTGGGAAGCGAGTTGCTGGGGGTGGGTTGGTGGAACAAGGAGAGTTGCAGAAAGCAGGCTTGGGTCTGTGTGGTGCCTAGAAGCAGAACAGGGCATTGATGCATCTCTCACATTTTGGCAATTGGTCTCACAGATCTCACCAAAGGTCTCATGCAGATACCAGGCAATCTGATTCTGTAGGTTCCTCGGCAATGCTGCTGTGTTCGTTGTCCCATTAAGGGTAACATTCCTGTGCCATTCTGCCATAAGGGGTGTGTCAAAGTTAGACTCAGGACTCACAGTTTGTCAGACCACTCTGTTTTATTAGCACAGCGCTCTGCTAATAACACCCAGATAATGTGAGCACCATGCAAGACACAAACTATCTTATTTATACAGATAAAAGGGTGAGAACTTAACAAGATAACAAAGGAAGCAGAATCTGATAAGTTTACCTGGGCTAGGCATGCATATCCTATTTCCTTACTAACTATTACCGATCTTCTGTTAATGTTTCGCCATTAGCACCATTGTTTATGCCTAATGTTTCTTTTCCTTGCACCTGTATTTCAACATTTCTTATTTCTGCTTAAAGGTACAGACAACATTTCTTTAATCCATTCTTATTTTTACAATATAATTCATTCTACTTTCACACAGCATAGGGTATATGAAACTGCTATCTGTAGGGATGTGCTACCTATAGCAGTGCTAACTGCTGTAGCTAATTCCTACAGATAGCAGTTTCTTACACTCTAGGATGTGTTAAACTGCTATTAGTAGGACTTTGCTACCTGTAGCAGGGAAAGGTAGTGAATTGTTACCATTAGCAGTTACTGATACATATGGTTGTTCTTATTTGCTCAATTGTCCTAATTTGTTAAAACTTGACAGTGGTGTGGGATGGAAGCATAATGTGTTCAGCTTCCAAATGACCCTGCCTAGCTTCATTGTAGTGAGATGCGGGACAGGTGGAGGATAATTGAAACACATAATTTCCTTAGGGTTCCCCTTCAATATCCTTCTATGCTGGTGCGATCTCTGCCCATTACAGTTCATCAACTCAGCAGGCAGGCACAGGCAGCAATGCACTTGTCCTGTTGCCTTGACCAGGGCCACCCCTAGGGGAGTGCAGGGCCCGGGACAACCCACTCCCGCTCCACCTCCGCCCTGGCTCTTCTTGCCCCGCTCCACCCCCCAAGCTCCTGTCCCCCTCCTCTCCCGAGCAATACCGGGAGCCGGAGCGGGGCCAGTCTCGCTGCAGCCAGCTTCTGCACCGCCCAGGCCCCATGTCCTCCTGAAGCGGGGGGTGGAGTGGGGCCGGTCCCACTGTCGCTGGCACCCATGCTGCTGAGGACAGGCGTCTCCCTGAAGCGGGGTGCGGGGTGGAGTGGAGTGGGGCTCATCCCACTGCTGGCAGCCCCCGCCCTGTGTCCCCTTAAAGGTCAGGACCTCCCAAAGTGCGGGGCCTGGGGTGACCACCCCAAACTGTCCAGTGGCCAGGACGGCTCTGGCCTTGACCAGGAAGGTTTTTGATCAAAGGGAGTGTAGTTTCCGGCAAGCTCCTGAGGTAATATCTCATTGGAGATTAAAGGGTTTGTTCCAAAAGGGATTTTGAAGTCTGTAGGCTAAAGATGAGCCAAATGGGTTTGTCTCCATGCAGGTATATTTTATTCTCGGGGGGATAGAGAGGAGAGAGAAGTATTTTTCATTTCTATTTCCCTTACTGAGGGCCATCTATGCTCACCTGAAAGTTTTGCTGGCAGAAGCAGTTCCTCTCTATTTCTTAGGGTATGTCTACACTATGAAATTAAGTCAATTTTATAGACGTCGATCTTTAGAAAGCGATTTTATACAGTTGATTGTATATGTCCCCACTAAGCGCAGTAGGTCGTCGGAGTGCGTCCTCAATACTGTGAGTAGCATCGACTCATGGAGTGGTGCACTGTGGGTAGCTATCCCACAGTTCCCACAGTCTCCGCTGCCCATTGGAATTCTGGGTTAAGCTCCCAATGCCTGATGGGGCAAAAACATTGTTGTGGGTGGTTTTGAGTACGTCGTCAGTCTCCCCTCCCACCTTGAAAGCAATGGCAAACAATCGTTTCACGCCTTTTTTCCTGGGTTACCATGCAGATGCCATAGCATGGCAAGCATGAAGCCTGCTCAGCTCAGCACTGCTGTTGTGAGCATTGTAAAAACCTTGCACATTATCTTGCAGTATGTGCAGAACCTGGCTAGAAGACGCCAGCACCAGGACGATTGTGAGGAGGACATGGACACAGATGTTTCTGAAAGCACGGGATGTGGCAATTGGGGCATTATGGCGGCAGTGGGGCAGGTTGATACGCTTCTAAACTCGAGGAATGACAGGCTCCTGCTCCTAGAGCGATCCACAGTGGCGGACTGGTTGTTTCAACGGAGCCTGCCACCTCTCCTTTTCGGGACTCTGTGTGTGGTGGCTATGTGACTTTGTGGCGGGGGAGGACAGTTACAGATCCCCTGCTGTGTGGCTCTGTGATCCAGGATAAGGACCGCTGCATAAGATCTCTAACCGCCCCACACACACACACAGAACATGAAAACCACCTCCCAGACTTACCAGGGTGCCTAGTGACTGCACTGTGTATGTGACCTGCTGCTGATCCTGCCCCCGTGTCTGTACCCTGGTAAAGGTGACTGTCCTGTGCAATTACCAACCTCCTTCCCCCCCTTCTAACACAGTCTCCTCTAAAAGAACATGACGGAAACAGTACTTAACAGAAAAGTATTTTTTATTATCAACTAGACAGTTAGGGGATGAAACTGGGACAGGGGCTTGGGTGAGGCGGGAAGGAAAGGACTTATCAAAATTTTGGGAATGAGAGCCTTCTTGTACTTGAGCACTCTGCAGGGGTGGAGTGACAGTTTTCACGGCCCCTGCTGCCCATCCTTCTTGGTACTTTGGGTGAGGGGGGTATGGGACTTTGTGGCGGGGGAGGGCGGTTAGAGATAGACTGCAGTGGGGCTCTGTCCTCCTGCCTGCGGTCCTGCAGAACATCCACAAGGCGCCGGAGCGTGTCCGTTTGCTCCCTCATTAGTCCAAGCAGCGTTTGAGTCGCCTGCTGGTCTTCCTGCCACCACCTGTCCTCCCGTTCGCTGTGTGAGCGCTGGTACTGCGACATGTTCTCCCTCCACTGGGTCTGCTGGGCCGCCTCGGCTCGGGAGCAGCCCATAAGTTCTGAGAACATCTCGTCCCGTGTCCTTTTCTTTCGCCACCTAATCTGCGCCAGCCTCTGTGAGGGGGATGCCGGGGCAGGTCGGGAGACAGTCACAGCTGTGTGATGGGAAAAAGGGAGTGAATTCCTTACAAGGATACATTTTTGCGAACAATGAACATAGTCTAGTCTGTCTCTGTGAACAAGACCATGCACAGCACCTATCTCATGCGCACTCAGGACAAGTTCGAATTTTCGGACTTCGCATTCAGTGCCTAAGGTCTTGCAGTGGAGATCAGACAAGCGGGGCAGGACAGCAGAATTCGTGTAGCAGGGAGACATGGTAAGCCGTAGACTTTTGGCTGCTTAAAACTTAATTTATAGCAGTGCCCTCCTTTCACGGTCAAAGCAATGCTCCTAGCATTGGCCAGTTCCTGCTGCCGGCAATCCGGAAAGCATGAACTCTGCCCCTGTCCCACCCTCTCGCGGCTGTCCCCGGGAAAGATCCCTGTATGCTGCCCCTGTCCCGCCTCCTCCAAGTGGCTGTAAACGGCCGGATATAGTTATGTAAAGGAACAGGCAAGCAGTCCCAATACTAACATTCCCCTAATTCAAAGCAGGCCACCATGAGCGAGATCACCCTGATGAGGATCAGTGACACAGATAAAGACTGCATGCTGCATGAAAGCCAGCAAAAACCAGGGCCCTATGCCGCCATGCTTGTCGAGGCAATGATACCCGAGTACCTGATGATAGCCTGGCCCGGAAAAGTGTGCTACCACGGAGGACGCAATAAGGCCGCTCTCCCCAGGAACCTCATGCAGAGGCTTTTCAATTACCTCCAGGAGAGCTTCGTGGAGATCTCCCATGAGGATTTCTGTTCTATCCCCGTATATATTGACCTTCTTTTCACATAGTTAATATTCCTGTTCTGTTAAAAATAAATGTTTACATGTTTAAAGCACTTACCGACTGATCATTCCCCTGATTCGGGGTCCGTGGTAACGGCTGGGGAGGGTTGGTAGGGGATCTCCGTGAGGGTGATGAAGAGATCCTGGCTGTCGGGGAAATCAGCATTGTAACCGCTGTCGACTGCCTCGTCCTCCTCATCTCCTTCCTCATCTTCCCCGTCTGTGAACATCTCCGAGGAACCGGCTGTCGACACTATCCCATCCTCAGAGTCCACGGTCTGTGGTGGGGTAGTGGTGGTGGCCACACCTAGAATGGAATGCAGTGCCTCGTAGAAGCAGCATGTCTGGGGCTGGGATCCGGAGCGTCCGTTTGCCGCTTTGGTCTTCTGGTAGCCTTGTCTCAGGTCCTTGATTTTCATGCGGCACTGCGTTGCATCCCGGCTATATCCTCTCTCTGTCATGGCTTTGGAGATCTTCTCGTAGATCTTCGCATTCCGTTTTTTGGAGCGCAGCTCCGAAAGCACAGACTCATCGCCCCACACAGCGATCAGATCCAAGACTTCCCGGTCAGTCCATGCTGGGGCCCTCTTTCTATTCTGAGATTGCGTGGACACTTCTGCTGGAGAGCTCTGCATCGCTGCCAGTGCTGCTGAGCTCGCCCCGATGTCCAACCAGGAATTGAGATTCAGGCCAGACAGGAAAAGGAATTCAAATTTTCCCAGGGCTTTTCCTGTGTGGCTGGTCAGAGCATCCGAGCTCGGACTGCTGTCCAGAGGGTCAACAGAGTGGTGCACTGTGGGATAGCTCCCGGAGCTATTAGCGTCGAATTCCATCCACACCTAGCCTAATTCGACATGGCCATGTCGCATTTAGCGCTACTCCCCTCGTCGGGGAGGAGTACAGAAATCGAACTAAAGAGACCTGTATGTCGAACTAAATAGCTTCGTTGTGTGGACGGGTGCAGGGTTAATTCGATTTAACGCTGCTAAATTCGACATAACCTCCTAGTGTAGACCAGGCCTAGGACAAAAACAATGAGGAGTCCTGTGGCACCTTAAAGACTAACAAATTTATTTGGGCATAAGCTTTCATGGGCTGGAACCAACTTCATGCATCTGACAAAGCGGGCTCCATCCTACGAAAGCTTATGCCCAAATAAATGTGTTAGTCTTTAAGGTGCCATAGGTCCTCATTGTTTTAGCTAAAACAATAAGGTCCTCATTGTTTTAGCTGAAACAGACTAACATGGCTACCCCTCTGAAACTTGTCACCTAGGACAGTTGTGGCCTTTTCCAGCCTGACACAATGTACCCCTGTTTTCACACCCTCTACACTATTGTAATAATATTCGTACAAAAGACGTGTCTTCTAAGGTATCATTTGAAAACTCGTAAGATGTTGGTCAATATTGTCCTGATAAAATATGCGTGGCAACATTGTGTGAGAAGTTATAAGAGTCCCTTGTATGGTGTTATTAATACATGTTCCAAACCACAGCCCTGCCCAAAGAGAAGCTGGCAAAGTTTGGTCTATTCTAAACAAAGGAATTACACATAGACACCCTGTCTCCTGAATCTCAGCTGGAAATGCTTCTCAAAGGGGGGACAGGACTATCAAAAGAGGGAAACACCCCAAGACACCCACCTCTCTCTGCCCATCGTAATCACCAAACTGTAAATGCTGTATATGATGGAAACCATTTCAAGCCACGGGGTGCGGCAGCACCTGCAGTGCCCCTCGTTCCAGCACGTATGGCATGCTGGGGAGCAAAGATCTGAACTTGGGTCTTTCCCCATTTGTGTGAGTACCTTAGTGTCTGGTCTATGGGGCAGGTCTCTCAGTGTTTCACACAGCTGAAGCTGTTCCACTGTGTATGAACTGAAATAGTCCTTAGGCCAGGCAGAGAGTGAGACTGGCTCTAGATCAGTGGTTAGAGCATCATGTGGGAAACCCAGCATGCCATCCCCGTGCTCCAGTGCAGGGTGAATTATTGATACATCATGGAAGACTTTCAACAGGAGAGACTGAGGGAGACCCACATTAGAGTAACCAGGCAACTCAGCCCTCTCGGTCTTCAAGTCCCTTCTCCACATCAGGAAGAGGGTAGAATTGAACCAGGCTCTCCTACGTGCTAGAGGAGTGCTCTAATCACTGGATTAAAGGTTGGGGGCGGGGAAGGTCACCCCCTTTTCTGTTTTTTGGGAGAAAAAGCTAACAACAGGAAAGGGTGCACAGCTGTGAATCTCGCATGAGGAGAAATGCCTCCCTCCAGCCCAGACTCAGGCCTCTAAATCCCTTTGAGGGGCAGCGCTTAGGAAACCCCCCTTTCCTCAGCATTTCCTATTGGCTAATTTAGAGAGCTTCCTCCTCAGCATGTGGCTTTTGTGGATCCCATTGTCAGGCACCCATCTCTCCCCATGTAGTGTACATGGAGCTTGCACACCTCACTTGGGGCTGTTGTGGGTTCCATTAGGCTTCAGGGTGCCTATGCACTAGGTATTGCAATGCTAAGTCCAAGTCCCCTTTGTCCCTGTCCTGGACTCTGGAGAAGGCCTCACTCAGAGCTGGATTCAGGCAGAGAAGCTCTATGCTCATGCATGGGCTCTGGTTCCTTGGGACCATGGCAGAATCTCAGCTTGCATTTTAAAAAAGAATAAGTCTCTAGCTCTTGTGGTTGCACAGAAAAGCTTGAAAATGTGACTTGAATGGGATTGGGACTGACACAGTGACGCCTGCCTGAGTCTGCAGAGAGCCTGAATATAGCTATGAAGAGGGGAGCTGTCCCATACAGTGCAAGGGGAGTTAAGTCCCAGCTCCTTTGCTCTGGGGTCCTTGCCAACCCCTCCCAGCAGGGGGCTCTGTGTGTGCCAAGAGGGCAGAGCGCAGTGGGCCTGTCCCCCCACCAAAGCAGAGACACCCTGGCTGCTGGGAAAGTACTTGGAGCACTCAGCCACCACCCCCACCTCTCTGAGTTCAAAAGGGGACCCTGCTTCTCCTAGAATCATAGAATCATAGAATCACAGGGTTGGAAGAGACCTCAGGAGGTCATCTAGTCCAACCCCCTGCTCAAAGCAGGACCAAACCCAACTAAATCATCCCAGCCAGGGCTTTGTCAAGTTGGACCTTAAAAACCTCTAAGGAAGGAGATTCCACCACCTCCCTAGGTAACCCATTCCAGTTCTTCACCACCCTACTAGTGAAAAACGTTTTTCCTAATGTCCAACCTAAACCTCCCCCTCTGCAACTTGAGACCATTACTCCTTGTTGTGTCATCTTCTACCACTGAGAACAGTCTAGATCCATCCTCTTTGGAACCCCCTTTCAGGTAGTTGAAAGCAGCTATCAAATCCCCCCTCATTCTTCTCTTCTGCAGACTAAACAATCCCAGTTCCCTCAGCCTCTCCTCATAAGTCATGTGCTCCAGCCCCCTAATCATTTTTGTTGCCCTCCGCTGGACTCTCTCCAATTTATCCACATCCTTCTTGTAGTGTGGGGCCCAAAACTGGACACAGTACTCCAAATGAGGCCTCACCAGTGCTGAGTAGAGGGGAATGATCACATCCCTCGATCTGCTGGAAATGCCCCTACTTATACAACCCAAAATGCCATTAGCCTTCTTGGCAACAAGGGCACACTGTTGACTCATATTCAGCTTTTTGTCCACCGTAACCCCTAGGTCCTTTTCTGCAGAACTGCTGCCCAGCCATTCGGTCCCTAGTCTGTAACAGTGCATGGGATTCTTCCTTCCTAAGTGCAGGACTCTGCACTTTTCCTTATTGAACCGCATCATATTTCTTTTGGCCCAATCCTGTAATTTGTCTAGGTCCCTCTGTATCCTATCCCTACCCTCCAGCATATCAACCACTCCTCCCAGTTTAGTGTCATTTGCAAACTTGCTAAGGATGCAGTCCACACCATCCTCCAGATCGTTAATGAAGATATTGAATAAAACCGGCCCCAGCACCGACCCTTGGGGCACTCCACTTGATACCGGCTGCCAACTAGACCTGGAACCATTGATCACAACCCGTTGAGCCCGACCATCTAGCCAGTTTTCTATCCACCTTACCGTCCATTCATCCAGCCCAGACTTCTTTAACTTGCTGGCAAGAATACTGTGGGAGACTGTATCAAAAGCTTTGCTAAAGTCCAGAAATAGCACATCCACTGCTTTCCCCTCATCCACAGAGCCGGTTATCTCATCATAGAAGGCAATTAGGTTAGTCAGGCATGACTTGCCCTTGGTGAATCCATGCTGACTGTTCCTGATCACTTTCCCCTCCTTTAAGTGGTTCAGGATTGATTCCTTGAGGACCTGTTCCGTGATTTTTCCAGGGACTGAGGTGAGACTGACTGGCCTGTAGTTCCCTGGATCTTCCTTCTTCCCTTTTTTAAAGATGGGCACTACATTAGCTTTTTTCCAGTCATCCGGGACCTCCCCCGATCGCCATGATTTTTCAAAGATAATGGCCAATGGCTCTGCAATCTCATTGGCCAACTCCTTTAGCACCCTCGGATGCAGAGCATCTGGCCCCATGGACTTGTGCTCGTCCAGCTTTTCTAAATAGTCCCGAACTACTTCTTTCTCCACAGAGAGCTAGTCACCTCCTCCCCGTACCATGCTGCAGAGTGCAGCTGTCTGGGAGCTGACCTTGTCTGTGAAGACAGAGGCAAAGAAAGCATTGAGTACACTAGCTTTCTCCATATCCTCCGTCACTAGGTTCCCTCCCTCATTCAGCAAGGGGCCCACACTTTCCTTGACTTTCTTCCTGTTGCTAACATACCTAAAGAAACCCTTCTTGTTACTCCTAACATCTCCGGCTAGCTGCAACTCCAAGTGTGATTTGGCCTTCCTAATTTCACACCTGCATGCCTGAGCAATACTTTTATACTCCTCCCTGGTTATTTGTCCCAGCTTCCACTTCTTGTAAGCTGTTTTTTTGTGTTTAAGACGAGCAAGGATTTCACTGTTAAGCCAAGCTGGTCGCCTGCCATATTTACTTTTCTTCCTACACATCGGGATGATTTGTTCCTGCAACCTCAATAAGGTTTCTTTAAAATATAGCCAGCTTTCCTCGACTCCTTTCCCTGTCGTGTTATTCTCCCAGGGGACCTTGCCCATCAGTTCCTTGAGGGAGTCAAAGTCTGCTTTTCTGAAGTCCAGGGTCTCTGTTCTACTGCTTTCCTTTCTTCCTTGTGTCAGGATCCTGAACTCGACCATCTCATGGTCACTGCCTCCCAGGTTCCCATCCACTATTGCTTCCTCTACTATTTCTTCCCTGTTTGTGAGCAGCAGGTCAAGAAGAGTTTTTCCCCTAGTTGGTTCCTCCAGCACTTGCACCAGGAAATTGTCCCCTACACTTTCCAGAAACTTTCTGGACTGTCTGTGCACCGCTGTATTGCTCTCCCAGCAGATATCAGGGTGATTAAAGTCACCCATGAGAACCAGGGCCTGTGATCTAGCAACTTCTGTTAGTTGCTGGAAGAAAGCCTCGTCCACCTCATCCCCCTGGTCTGGTGGTCTGTAGCAGACTCCCACCACGACATTACCCTTGTTGTTCATACTTCAAAATTTAATCCAGAGACTCTCAGGTTTTTCTGCAGTTTCATACCGGAGCTCTGAGCAGTCATACTGCTCTCTTACATACAACACAACTCCCCCACCTTTTCTGCCCTGCCTGTCCTTCCTGAACAGTTTATATCCATCCATGACAGTACTCCAATCATGTGAGTTATCCCACCAAGTCTCTGTTATTCCAATTACATCATAATTCCCTTACTGTGCCAGGACTTCTAGTTCTCCCTGCTTGTTCCCCAGGCTTCTTGCATTTGTGTATAGGCACTTAAGATAACTCGCTGATTGTCCCGGTCTGAGACAGGAGTCCTCCCCTCTTGCAGTCTCCTGCTTGTGCTTCCTCCCAGTATCCCACTGCCCCACTTACCTCGGGGCTTTGGTCTCCTTCCCCCGGTGAACCTAGTTTAAAGCCGTCCTCACTAGGTTAGCCAGCCTGCTTGCAAAGATGCCTTTCCCTCTCTTCGTGAGGTGGAGCCCGTCTCTGCCTAGCAATCCTTCTTCTTGGAAGACCATCCCATTGTCAAAGAATCGAAACCCTTCTCTCCGACACCATCTGCGTAGCCATTCGTTGATTTCCACGATTCGACGGTCTCTACCCTGGCCTTTTCCTGCCACAGGGAGGATAGACGAGAACACCACTTGCGCCTCAAACTCCTTATCCTTCTTCCCAGAGCCACGTAGTCTGCAGTGATACGCTCAAGGTCATTCTTGGCAGTATCATTGGTGCCCACGTGGAGAAGCAGGAAGGGGTAGCAATCCGAGGGCTTGATGAGTCTCGGCAGTCTCTCTGTCACATCGTGAATCCTAGCCCCTGGCAAGCAGCACACCTCTCGGTTTTCCCGGTCAGGGCGGCAGATAGATGACTCAGTCCCCCTGAGGAGAGAGTCCCCGACCACCACCACCCTCCTCCTCCTCCTGGGAGTGGTGGTCGTGGAACCCCCATCCCTAGGACGGCGCATCTCATGCCTTCCAATCAGTGGAGTCTCCTTCTGCTCTGTTCCCTCAGATGTATCATCCACTCCACTCTCTGCACTAGTACCTGTGGAGAGAACACGAAAACAGTTGCCCTCCTGAGAGGGGCCGTGCTGCTGCTCAGAGAGGGAAGAACGGAGCCCCAGGGCCCTATACCTAAGGGATGGGTCTCTGTGCCACCCCCACTCCAGGTGGCAGAGCCATCAAGAGCTCCATGTTGTGGTGCCTAGATAAGACACAGAGAGATTCAGACAGGAGAAAGACTGACCTGTGACTCCACCTTCCATGTTTCTGAGGCATCTATTCATTTTCCTTCATCTATAGTGTAAGCTGACCAGACCGTGATTCCGCTGCTCTCTGTGTAAAAGGTTGTGAAATGATGTTCCTCCATATTTCTGGCAAATGTTAGCTCTGTGTGTAGTGTCAAACCCTTGGGGCTCAATTCCTTTGTAGAAATAGCGTCTGCATTTACTGAAGGTGGGGACCAGTTCAGCCAGCGCCAGCCCAGCCCAGCCCAGAGCGAGGCAAAGCCCAGCAGTGCGAGGGGCCCCATGGCTCACAGTGTCAGAGCCAGTCCCTTTGCAGCTGTTACTTATGTCATTCATCGGAGAGCCACCTCCACTACCCATCTTGGGCTGAGTAATCTGTGGGCTTCCTGCCATGGCTTTCCCAACGGCTGGGCTGGGCCAGGCCGTGCAGTCACGGTCCTGAGCTGGCGCAATGCCAGGCTCGACAAGGGCTGTGCAAATATTCAGTTCAGTTGAAGATCCCGCAAACAGAGGGAAAAGACTTATTTTGGGTCAAGCCCAAATGAAAATGTTTCAATTTTTTTGGTGAAACTAAATGTTGCAAAATGTTTTTTATTTCATATTGAACAAAATGTTTAATTTCAATTTCATGGTTTTTAAAATATATTTAAATAGTTTAAATAGTTGTTTAAAAAAGAACATTGACAGGAAATCCGAAACAAAACGTCTGTCCAAAACAAAAAGTCGAAACAATTAGTTGCGTAAAAGTTCCGAAAGAAACTGTTCTGACATTTCCCCACAGTTGTTTTCTTTTTTCCTTTTTTTTTTTTTTTTACTGAAACAATTAGACTACAGCAGCTCAGAATCTCAGATTGTTTTGGTTGACCTGGATCTGCATTTTTTGAGGAAAAAGGGTTTTGCATCACAATCTTCCCAGCACAAACCTTCCAGGAGCTGAAGGCCATGCAGGGAGCAAGCAGCTCATTCGCTCTCTGCAGCTGCAGGTTCTCGGCAATGGCTGACTCCTATGGTTGACGTGTGTTCAGTGGAGCCCAGGTCCACTGAAAATACAGTACTTTTTTGTTCATTTAAAGTTAAGATTTTTCTGTACATTTTTAAAATTTACATTTTTTTATACATTTTGTAAACTTTTGTATAAGTTTATAAAAGTGAAAGCATATAACATTTAGGAACTTCCGTCACCCACCCCTGGGCCAAATGTTACAGTGTCTGTGCAAAAACACTAGAGGTGCAACAAACCAGAGTCCTGTGCCCAGACAGTTCCCCACAGCCAGTTAAGGAGAAATCATTTGCTATCCCCACCACTGACCTACACCGATCACCCAGCAGTGCGTGCTATATACATCCACACAGACATACTCGGCCCAGCCGGACAAACACCCTGGGGGTACATCAGCACAACGATAAAACCCCTGTGGTCCTGAGGGCTTGTCTACACTGGCAAGTCACAGCACAGTAACTTGCTCGCTCAGGGGTGTGAAAAATCCACACACACACCCCTGAGCGCTGTAATACGCCAGTGAAGACAGGCTCAGAGCGCTGGGAGCTGCACTCGGAGCTAATCCCCGCGTGGAGGTGGATTACACAGAGTGCTGGGAGAGCTCTCTCCTAAGTGCTCACGGGTGACCACACAGGCAGATCAAAGCGCTGCCACCAGAGCGCTCCCCTGGCAGCGCTTTGAGGTTTGTGGTGTAGACTTAGCCTGAGTCTCAGAGCCTTGGTCAACTGACTCTGGCCGTGGGCTTCGGCTGCAAGGCTAGAAACAGCCATGTAGATGTCGGGGCTTTGGCTGGAGCCCAGGTTCTGAGCCCTTCCCCCTCACCAGGTTTCAGAGCCTGGGTTCCAGCCTGATCCTAAACGTCTACACGGCTATTTCTAGTCCTGGGAGTCTGAGTCAGTTGACCCAGGCTCTGAGACTCAATGCTGCGGGGTTTTTGCTTTTTGCTGTGTAGACGTACCCTGAGAATGAACACACAGTCACCCAAACAAGAGACTCCCAAACTGTCCTAAGCTACTCACCATGAGAATTATGCACCCCATCAAGAGAGCATAACACACAGGCAACCCCTACCTATGTCACAGTTCCTAGTGGGCTGCACCATCCAAGCCAGCCCAGTTCCATGCACGTGGCATGAGAATGATGTTCTGGGAACATGGCCTTTAAGTGTTTAGCTGAAAATCCCCCCAAAATTCCAGCAAACTGAGAAGCTGACAAAAGTTTCATTTCGGGTTGAACTAAATGTTTTGGTTGACCCAAGTGCACCTGTTCGTTTAATTTCAAGGCACTTTTTAACATGAAAGCAAAGGAAATAAAGGGCTAAAAGAGATCCACAAAATGGCCTGAAGAGGAGCCTCCATTATAATGTTTAGGCCATTGGTTAGGGCACTCATCTGGGAGACCCAGGTTCAATTCCCTCGTTGCTTCACATAGAATAGGTGTTTGAACTGAGGTCTCCCTCGTTGCAGAGACTGCCTTAGCACCTGGGCTGTTCTGGTGGGTGGTTAGCACCTAGTGATGCTGTTCCAGTGTAAAGAAATAACCGCTGGAGCAGGGACATGAATGTGGGTCCCCTAAGCATTGGCCTAGATTGTGATTCTCACTCTCTTGACCTGTGACTATTCAAACATTTTATACAAAGCGGAACAGCTTCAACAGGCAAGACTGAAATTAACCCACCCCAGAAAATCCTATAGGCCAGAGAATTTTTCTGCTGGGGGGGAGACCAGGGTTCAAATCCTGCTTTATTGACTCTAATCGTTTACACACATTGGAACAGCACCATCTCAGGCAGTCCCACAGCCCCATCACTAATGCACTCGCATACAATATAAGGGACCCACATATAAATCCCCACTCCACCTCAGACAGATGGGGGCGGAATTGAACGCTGGTTTTTCACATTCCAGCTGGGTGCGCTAACCACTGGGCTACACGTTACAAGGAAGGCCTTGTCTGCGCTGGCAATTTTCTGAATGGTGCCCTAAGTCCCCTTTTTTGGCCAAAAGCATTCAGCAAATTAATGTCAAATGTCTCAATATTTTGGGGTCAACTGAAACTTCATTTTTCAATGAACAAATGGTGCAAAAAATTCCACCCAGCTGTAATGAGCCTTTCCTTTTATTTCAAAGGGCTTTAGACAAAACCCTTGGACGTTTGATAATGACAATCTGGGTCAAAAGAAGAGATGGAACAAGCTTCTTGCATTTGTCTCTGAGCTTCCAGTGGCTGTAGGGACAGACTTTCTCTCCGTCCCACACTCCCCAGAGGTAGCTTTCTGATCATGCTACTGGTTTTGGCTTGTGCATTTTTTTTAGTTGATTGTATGCTCTTATCTAATGAAAGGGAAATAATACTCCTGCAGGAGACAAGAATTTACATAAGAGATTTCTAGTCCTGTGTTTAGATAGGCACAGGAGATCTCTCTCTAGTACAAACATAGTGTATGTTCCTCATGCCTGTTCACTTAGCTGTAATTATGACTAACACAATAAGATAACACTTGTCACTGTTTCTTTCTCTCCCTCCTCTCGTCTCGATTTGATTTTTTGGAAACAGCCCTGATCTTGTTCCTGAGTACACAGAGATGGAGGGTTATTAACAGGCTCACTAATCTTCTTCCTTATCGAGACAATGACTAACATTCTCCTGAAGAAATTAGGGTACAACAGAGGGTAACACAGGGCAGTGCAGCAGAGACTTACTGTTAATAGCTGGGAATCATTCATCACACATGTGATTTTCTTTTTTGTATTCATATGTCAGCTTGCCAGAATACAGGCACTCTCCTAGGGATGTGTGGGGAAGGGAACATTTGTGTCCTTCTGAACAAAGGCAAAGACAACGGAGATCTAGATCACAATCTGACTGAACATTTACACTGTCGATCCTTGTGTAACCCCTCTGGCAGGTGGGGTCAGCAGCAACAAGGGCCAGGTCCAGTACCTAGGAGTTCCTCTTAACAATGCAAAACAGAACTGGCTCTATTCTGGGAAAACTGAACCCCACCCCTGGGCGCCTCTAAGAAGCAATACTTCCCCTTTCACAACCACTGAGTGTGTGTATAACAAAAACAAAACCAACGATTTATTAAACGGGAGAGGGAACCTAGCAATTTGGGAAAACACCACAACCACAATTCAAAAGCAGGTAACCCTAAGTAAATACCCACCTCAGAGTTCATTGGGCAGTGGTCTTTACCTCAGTTTCCCACCTTGTGGGGTGAGAGTGTGACAAACAAACATCCCTTTATACACCACTCCCTCTGTTGCACCCACTCACCGATGGTCAGTGAAGTCCCAGAATTCACTGCCACTGCCCCTGCTCATCTTTGCCACTGCTCACCCTATACTGAATAGAAGAAAATACTTCAGGAAATTTGGAGAGCTTGAATATACATCTGGTCTCTCTTAGATCCAAAAAGAGAACAAAGCCCCCACCAAAGAACACAGACAAAGACTTCCCTCCACAGAGATTTGAAATTATCTTGTCCCTTGATTGGTCCTCTGGTCAGGTGTTCATCAGGTTGCTGCTTGTTAACCCTTTACAGGTAAAAGAGACCTTAACCCTTAACTATCTGTTTATGACAGCAGCACTTCTCAGGCAGAATATATTGTCTCTGGGGAAAAGAAATCTGCGCCAGACATGAATTCTGCACATGGGCAGTGGCACAGAATTCCTCCAGGAGTTGGAATTGGTAGTCTGCATTCTTAGCTCCCTTTTAAACTCCACCCTTGAGTTATCTGGGTGCTGTGAACATTTCAGAACTGCTCCCTATTGTGTAGAGAGCAAAAGACATAAAACTTCCCTTCCAGGAAATTCCTTGAGCTGGGGATGCTGTAACTCAACTTGCCAAGCAGGTCTCCATGAAGGAAAATGGCCACCTTGATCCATCGGAGCAGAGGATTATGAGATTTGTCTAAGAACTCCCAGAATTGCAGGTGGAAGAGGCAGGGCTTCATGAAAATCATCCAGGATGCTGTGCATTCTAATGGCATTCACTTTCTTTCTCTCCTTAGGAATCCACTATCTCTCTTTACCATAAGACAGTGTGACAAAGTTCCTCCTCTCCTCTAGTAGGTCCTGCACTTATTGGCAGATTTCCTCCCCTCAGTGGTTTTCCTCTCGGATGAAACCCAACAGTCTGGATCAACTCCTCCTATGTCTGATTAGGAGTAGCGAGGCTAGGGGGGAACCCGGGCCCGCCCTCTACTCCAGGTTCCAGCCCAGGGCCCTGTGAATTGCAGCAGTCTCTATAGTGCTACCTGTAACCGCTGCTTGACCGCTACAGCTCCCTGGGCTACTTCCCCATAGCCTCCTTCAAACACCTTTATCCTCACCATAGGATCCTCCTGGTGTCTGATACTGCTTGATCATATGGTGTTTCCTCAATTCTCCAGTAGTACACCCTCTCAGTTCTTAGTTCCTTGTGTCTCTGGCTCCCAGCTCCTCATACGCACTTCCTTCCTCTGGCTCCTCCTCTCTTGACTGGAGTGAGCTCCCCTTTTTATACCAGGTGCCCTGATTAGCCTGCCCTGATTGGCTGCAGGTGCTCCAATCAATGTAGCTCTCTCGGGTGCCTTCTAGAAAGTTCTTAATTGGCCCCAGGTGCCTTGATTACCCTGGAGCAACTGCCATTTTGGTTCCCATGGTCCTAGGGATTTGCTTAGCCTGGGGCTAATATACCTGTTCCTCAGTACTTTCCTGTAGCCATCCGGCCTTGCTCCATCACAACAGTTACACACACACTTAATAATTTCAAATGCCTTTTTTATGAATAACACTCCAAAAATAATCTGTTATATCACTGCAGTTACAATGCCCCCTAACTAGACCAACATCCCTAGCTAGAGATTTGTTATTTCCCTTCAAAAGGAAGACTATAACACAGGGCCTAGACCCAAAAATATATACAATAGCTTACAAATAATAGGTACAAGGATTGAGACTTTCAACTATCAGAGATCTTCCGCTTTCACATAGGCTCATCCTGGATATTATATTGACAATTGAATAAAACATTTAGATTATAGTACAACCCCGTGTTTCAGCACCCATACTATTGAACACAAACACAGCTTCAAATAAATCAGATTTGACAATTGCAGTAGCTGTGAGGCTCATACACTGTGTTGGGTTCAGTGATGTGTAGGCAGGTCTGAATGAGCCCCGCCCCCCCATGTAACATCTACTGCTGAGCTGGGCGGGAAGACTTCAGGGACAGACTGTATTTGTTTAAACACACCTACTCTGCATAAGTGCGCACCAGCGGGAACTGCTTCAACAAAGTGATCAATTATGGCTGTTTTTGGGTTCCAAATCACTTTATTACTGAATGCAGGGGTAGTGAAACATTATCCTTATTGTATGAGTAATGGGCAGTGAAGTTGTGCTTAGCCTGCCTGAATGAGGGGGGTCACCCTCAGCTACCTGAGGGAGGAAAACTGCTAGTGTAACAGAAAAAAATAGATATAAGTAGGGTCTGCCCAAAGAATTTTTCTAGACATTATTTAACTCTTCTGTTTAAAAACAAAGCTGATTGGACTCAGTGGGGAATCTTTGTTGTGTGAAGTGATCACTAGAATTAAAATGACTAATAACTGGTAGCTGACAGTGTGAACACACAGCAGTATTTCCCTGTGCACCACTGACCGCTCTGGACAGCAATCTGAACTCAGATGCAGTGGCCAGGTAGACAGGAAAAGCCCCGCGAACGTTTGAATATTTCCTGTTTGCCCAGCGTGGAGCTCCGATCAGCACGTGTGGCGATGCAGTTAAAAATCAAAATAAAGAAAGAGCTCCTGCATGGACCATGCGGATGTGATTGCTGTAAGGGCAGGCAAATCTGTTCTATCAGCGCTCTGTTACAGAAGACGAAATTCAAAATCATTTAAAAAAAATCTCCAGACAGACGCCATAGCAGGGACTCAGCGCACTGCTGCGTGACAAGCGTAACGGAAAGCCAAAGAATCAAATGGACGCTCATGGACTGGAGGACTCAAGCTTTCCCACAGTTCCTGCAGTCTCAGAAAAGCATTTGCATTCTTGGCTGAGCTCCAAATGCTTCTAGGGTCAAACACAGTGTCCGCGGTGGGTCAGGGCATAGCTCGGCAATTTACGCACCACCCCACCCACCCACCCCCAGAAGTGAAAGGGAAAACAATCCTCTCTTGACTCTTTTACATGTCACCCTATCTTTACTGAATGCTGCAGATAGACGCGATGCTGCAGCACTCAACACCAACATCCTTGCTCCTACCCCCCACCATGGGTGGCTGATGATGCACTATGGCTGATATCCACCATCATCATCAGCCTTATGGTGCAGTGCAAAAGGGCTGGTAACCATGCTGATTAGCATCAGTGAGATCAATCAAGGGTGCCTGCTCCTAATTTTTCCTGGTAGATGGTGTAGTATGGTTGATAACTGTCTTCATCATAGCAACAGGGGCCTGAGCTCCATCAGCCCCCGCCCTTCATGTGCAAAGAAATGATTCAATTGCCCTTGGATTAGCAGCAGGATGCTGGGCTTCTCTCCTCCACACTGCTTAATGTCCTGTCTGGACTATCATAGCAGCTGGAGGCTGCCTTCCACTCATTTCTCACTAACAAGTCACTGTGTCTTATTCCTGCATTCTTTATTACTTCATCACACAAGTGGGGGGACAATGCTACGGTAGACCAGGAAGGCTGGGGGAAGAACGGAATCAACAGGTGGGGTTGTTGCAGGAGCACCCCCTGTGAATAGCATACAGCTCATAATTTCTGCAGGATCTGACACAGAGCAGCTGTGCTCTCTGGTTCTATGATACACTGGTTCTCTAGTACACTTGCCCATATTCTAGGCAGAACTGATTCTATTTTTAGATACCAAAAAAGGAGGAATTGACTCAGGGAGTCATTCCCAATTTTGGCTTTGGTGCCCCTGGCTGATTGCAGCCAGGGGTACTTATGACAGCAGCAAATGGTGTAGTGCAAAAGGACTGGTAAGCATAATCATCTTATTACCAATTTATGGTATGGTAGATGGTACAGTATGGCTGGTAACCATCTCTGCTGTCATGCAAAAGCAAAAGTATGCTGCTGTGTAGCGCTGCTGAATCTCCTCTGTCAGCGGCATCTAGTACACATACGGTGACAGTCACAAAAGGCAAAACAGGCTCCATGATTGCCATGCTATGGCATCTGCCAGGGCAATCCAGGGAAAAAAGCCGCGAAATGCTTGTCTGCCGTTGCTTTCCCAGAGGAAGGAGTGACTGACGACATTTACCCAGAACCACCCACGACAATGATTTTTGCCCCATCAGGCACTGGGATCTCAACCCGGAAATTCCAAGGGGCGGGGGAGGCTGCGGGAGCTATGGGATAGCTACGGAATAGCTACCCACAGTGCAACGCTCCAGAAGTCGACGCTAGCCTCGGACCGTGGACGCACACCACCGATTTAATGTGTTTAGTGTGGCCGCGCGCACTCGATTTTATACAATCTGTTTTGCTAAACCGGTTTATGTAAATTCGGAATAATCCCATAGTGTAGACGTACCCTGAAACTCTAAACAAAGGACTGAAGAACTCATCCAAATCTGCGGGTGTACTCCAGAGACTTGATTTGAGGCAGCAGTTTATTCCATCACTGCTATAAGCCTGAACCAAGAACTTTTCAATTGTTGTATGTATTTGATTCCTTTAACTGATTTTAACTCTCATATATATTTCTTTCTTTTTATGAATAAACCATTAGATTTTACATCCTAAAAGATTGGCAAAATTGTGATTTTGGGGTAAGATTTGATTTTTATATTGACCTGGGTTTTGTGGCTGGTCCTTTGGGATCAGGAGAACCTTTAATTGGGGACACTGGTTTTCATAATCAGTCATCCCTATAAGGAGTGCTTCTGGTGGCACAAGGGAGCTGGAGTGCCTGAGGGAATTGCTTGTATGACTTCTGGTTAGCCAGTGGCGTGAAACCAAAGTGCTCTTTGTTTGGCTGGTTTGGTGTGCCTTAGAGGTGGAGAACCGCCAGCCTGAGGCTGTGACTGCCCTGTTTCTCAGCAAATTGCCCTGAATTGGTACTCTCAGAAGTGTCCCACAAGAGTACCCCCTTGCAGAAGGGCAGAGGGGATCACTTGCACCTGTAGGGAGCCTGATGAGGTCACTAGCTCGGCGCTGAGAGGAAAGCAGCAGTATAAAAGGATGAACCAGGGAGCAGGAAGGGTTTTTTTTCATAACTCCTGCTATTCTGTGATGCACCATAAAATGTAATAAAGACCCTTGGTGGCGGTTCCCTTGGAGCCTGGAGGCTGCTTACTTCACACAGAGGTCTGCTAGCCCAGGGTTGCTGGAACTGATGGGGGAGCCCATTCATAGTTAGACATTTAAAAATGAACATTGCCTGCAATCTCTTCATGACATTTCATGCTGTAAATTGTTAGTGACAACTCATTTTATGTCTTGTCAGATAGTAAAAAACATGTTGTATATTAACCTATTTGTCAACATCTTTTCCCATGTAATACCACAATAAGATTGGATAAGAAACCACAGTAATTACACATAATTCAGTGAGAAACAGGGAAAGGATCGCAGATATTTCTGAAGGAAATTTTAGGGAAAAATTATCTATTTTTAGATTAACATTTCCCTGTGTTAAAAACTAGGAAAAAACACATAGCTTCAGCAGCCCATTCCACGTAGACAGCAGCAGACTGGATAAAAACATGAATGAATCCATCAAAAGATAAACTTAGAGTATTTATTTTAAAATAATCAAAGTAAGTTTAGGGCCCTCTGACATTGAAAATATTCATAACACATCACGTTTAAAACAAAAAGTAATCCTAGCAATGCCATGCAATGTGCCTCCCCTCATACTCTGCACAGCTAGCTCTTGAAGAAATTAGTTCAATGTCCAATTTGAAGGAATTAGATCAAAGTCACTATTTTTACAGAGTATGCCTGAAGATGGTGGACAGAACCAAGAGGAACTGAGATGAATTTCCTGGAGCAACTTTATTTTCTTTGTACTCTAAACCTCACATGACAACAAAATATCACCCTTTCAACTGATTTATGGCTGAGAAGAAAGGTTTCCTAATAAAGCATCACCAAATTTCATGTTATGTGTCATCAAGTGCCAGTGTCTTTAATACAATTAACTTAATTTGTGATGATTCAGTAAAGGAATATAACCCTGTCTCTATTTCTTTACCAAAATACATTTGTTTCATCCTTAGAACCAAGAACATAAAGAGCCCAGCAGTGCATTGAAATCAACAGTGGACACTGACAGTACATTGCCTGCAAATAATATTTCTAAAGAAAAATAAACAAGAAAAGGATATTGTAGAAGAGTTTTCTACACATAGGAAGATAGTGTTTGAGGTTCAGGACCATGTTTTCTTAATTGATGTGAGAACAAGAAAAGAAGGGTCATATCTTGATTACCGATTATATGAAGCTAGAAAGTTAAAAATCACATGATTTAATACTAACAGAAGTTCAAAGACTATTTTATAATCTTGTGTGAGTTAGAATTAATTAAGCAACATATTTAAGTTATCATTTTTTCACCAATTAATTGTCAAAGGTGTAGTGAAGGAGGTGGGTGTATCTGCCCTGCCTTCCAGAGAGAACCAGTCAAGACAATAAATAGAGGAAAAGAGAGCGAGAGCAGCTGCACATGTGTATAGTTGTGATGTTTATGACATATGTACATTGTAACTGAACAACCCAGTTTGACAATTTAATAATTGTTTTTGTTAAGATAAATATTTTGGATTTCTTGAAATTCCACAGCTGAAATACAAATTATACTATTTAGAGAAGTTAAACTTCCATATAGATTTGAGGGAAAATTAAAAAAATAAATGTACATAATTCCATTTCTAAAAAATATGTTTAGATGCTTGTTTTTGAAATGCTGTTGAAATGTAAATGAAAATGTTCTTGCATTTACACCTTGTGACAATAATATTTTCTAAATTAGATTAATCTTTTTTCTTTCATATTTTACATTGAGATTTCACAGGGATAGAATATTCTGACAGGAGTGAATGATCCCCATCCACCACCATCTGCTACCCCTGGGCAGGGGATGGGGAAAGGTGAGGACAGCAAAAACCACAGTCTGGCAGTATTTCTTACCAGCATCACCCTGTGCCAGGGGTGGAGCAAACACAGAGGGGGGACGGGGGGGAAAATCTGTCTTGCTCCTTCCAGCATGTAGGACACATTCACCCAGCCAGGGCTGAGGTTGCCAGGTGTTCAGTTCTCATCTGGAACCTCCAGTTGAACAGGGACACTGGCATCATGTGGTCAGCACAAAAAGTCCAGTTGTCTGCAGTAACTGGCCGCCACGACTGGGGGCGGAAAGAGCAGCAGTACTGGGAAGAGCCAGTCTGTGCCGCGGGGTCACTGTCAGGAACCAAGATTCCCTCCAGCCTGAGCTGGTACTGGGCAGATTTTCAGGGGAGCCGCGTTTGTACCCCAAACATAGTAACCAGGACTGAAATAAGGGCGGAGCGTCCCGGAGAAGGTGCCAGTGAAAGAGAAGAGACGGGACCTGTCAGTCACATTGTAAAACGAGACCTCGCCTGCCTCATAGTCCAGGAAAATCCCCACCCGGCTGGGCTTGATGCTGACGGGGAGGGAGGTCGACGGGGAGGTGAGGGCGTGGTATACTCCACCTCTCAGCCACACGACCCAATATCCATCCTCAGGTGTGAGTGTGACCTTCCCCTTCCTGCTCACAGATTCCCTACAAACCCCCAGGTACCAGCCTATCTTGCCTCCCACCTCCACCTCCCAGTAATGCCTCCCACCCGTGAACCCCTCAGTGCCCAGGACCCAGATATCATGCTCAGCTCCCTCAGACTTGTTGGGCGGATCCCAGTTTCCATGTGTCACATGTTTCCGATCCGCAGACAGGATGAGGTTGGGATGAGCTGTGTCTGGATCCAGAGTCACGTCCACTGGGGAGAGAGTCACAGAGTCAGTGCCAGGGGCAGGGGCTGGTCACTGGGATCAAAGGGAAATTAACCTGCGTCCCCATCACTCCCCACACCTGTCCCTTCCCTCGCACCCCCTCTCCCTGGCACCTTCCCCTTAGTTCTCCCCCCTGCCCTTCCCCTCACCCTCTACCCCCCTGACATCAGCACCCCTCACCCCACCTCTAGTGCCCTGGTGCCAGCCCCTCTGTTCACTCCTCCTCTGCCCCCCGAGTCGCAGCTCTAACTTTGCCCCCATCTGCCTCTATGGTGCCTGCCCTTCCCTTCCCCTCTTTGGACCCCTGGTGTACGCCCTTTCCCTGGCCTCATCTCTGCCCCCCCGGTGCTCACATCCCCTAACCCCTCTCTCTGCCCCCTGTGCTCACCTGGTCTTTTGCCCCCAATCTGCCCCCTGGTGCCCATCTGGTCTCCTCTCCTTGCATCTGCCCCTCTGCTCAGTTGCCACATCCCTCCTGGTGACTGCCTCTTCCCTCGCCCCCCTCTGTCTTCCTGGCACCCACCCCTCATGCCCGTCACCACTTTTATGACTGCCCCTTTCCTTTGATCCCCTGTTGACACCTGGGGTCTGCCCCACCCCTCACCCCCCATGGCCCTCTGGCACCCACCCTACCCCTCACCCCTCTTTCTCCCCTTGTCACCTGCACCTTCCCCCACCCCCTCCTTTCCTCTGATGCCAGCCCCTCCTTCTACCCACCCTCTGCCTTCCCAGTGCCTGCCCCTCTGTTCACCCCTTGTGTCCCCTGGTGTGAACCTTGTCCCTCTCCTCCCCTCTGAGCCCAGTGCCTGCCCCTTCTCCTGCCCCCCTTTGGCCCCTCGTGCCCACTCCTCCCCTCATCTCCAGTACTGCCCCTCATGCATACTCTATGGCCCTGATGCCTGACCCTCCTTTTCCCTCTTAACCCCCTCCCTCCAGTGTCCATCCCTCCCATCATCCCATTCTTCCCCCGGCACCTTCCCCTCCTCTCACTTTCCTCCGCCCACTGGTGACTGCCTCTGCCCCAGCCAGCCCCTCTGCCCCCAGGCTCCGGCCTCACTCTGTGTCATAGAATCATAGAAGATTAGGGTTGGAAGAGACCGCAGGAGGTCATCTAGTCCAACCCCCTGCTCAAAGCAGGACCAATCCCCAACTAAATCATCCCAGCCAGGGCTTTGTCAAGTGGGCCTTAAAAACCTCTAAGGAAGGAGATTCCACCAATTCCCTAGGTAACCCATCCAAGTGCTTCACCACTCTTCTAGTGAAATAGTGTTTCCTAATATCCAGCCTAAACTTCCTCCACTGCAACTTGAGACCATTGCTCCTTGTTCTGTCATCTGCCATCACTGAGAACAGCCGAGCTCCATCCTCTTTGGAACCCCCTTTCAGGTAGTTGAAGGCTGCTATCAAATCCCCCCTCACTCTTCTCTTCTGCAGACTAAATAACCCCAGTTCCCTCACCCTTGCCTCATAAGTCATGTGCCCCAACCCCCTAATCATTTTCATTGCCCTCTCCTGGACTCTCTCCAATTTGTCCACATCCCTTCTGTAGTGGGGGGCCCAAAACTGGATGCAATACTCCAGGTGTGGCCTTACCAGTGCCAAATAGAGGGGAATAATCACTTCCCTCGATCTGCTGGCAATGCTCCTACTAATACAGTCCAATATGCCGTTAGCCTTCTTGGCAACAAGGGCACACTGCTGACTTATATCCAGCTTCTCGTCCCTGTAACCCCTAGGTCCTTGTTCCTGGTGCCTGCCCATTTGCTCCCCCGTCCCATGATCCTGGCACCTGCCCCACTCCTCATCCCTTCCACCTCCTGGTGCCCACTTCTCTTGCCCCCCACATTGCCTTTGTGCCTGCCCCTCCCGTCTTCCCCTGCCCCCCTTCTGCTCCTGTCACCTGCCCCTCCCCTTTCCTCTCCTAGCATCATCCTGTCCTAAGGTGACCAGAGGTCCCAATTTTATAGGAACAGTCCCGATTTTTGGGTCTTTTTCTTACATAGGCTCCTATTACCCCCCATCCCTTCCTGATTTTTCACATTTGCTGTCTGGTCGCTCTATCCTGTCCCCTTCACCCATCCCCCACTGACACTTTCCCACCCCTACCCCTGCTCCCCCTGCCCTTTCCCGGCTCATTGTCTCCTCACAGGCAGACAGGCCAGACTCCCCTCAGAGGTAGGGTGACCAGACGTCCCTTTTTGAAAAGGACAGTCCCATATTAAACTCTCCTGCCGGTCTCCCAGCTTCTTTTTAAAAAATGGGCAAATTGTCCTGTATTTTCTGTCTCTGCCCCATTGGTATTTGTGGGTCCTGCTGCTGGCCATATCCCTGCTCACCAGACACCCACGACCCACCCACCAGCAGTGGGGAGGAGGTGGCCACTGGCTGACGATGGGGGTGGGTTTGCAAGGCTGGTGGTGGGATGAAGATGCAGAACGCAGGGCTGGACTCTCCCCCTGCTGGTCCATTGGTGCAGCCCCCACTGTGTGCCAGCTCTGAGCCAGCAGGGTCCTGCCCCCTGTCCCGTTTCCAGCTAGTGCTGGCTGCATGCTGTGAGCTGCGGTAGCTGGTGAGTGCAGGCAGGCACCAGGTGGCAGCTGGTTACATGTTGCCCCTGCTTCCCCCCACCCCCGGCCCTTTACGTGATCCCCCTCTCGCTGTCCTCTCCCTGCTTTGCCCCTTCCCGCCCCCCAGCCCCACTGCTCCTCCATATCTGCTCCCCCTCAGCGGGGCATATCCTCCTCCCAGCACTGTGTGAAGAACCAGCCCCTGACCCGAGTGCTCAGCTGCTCCCCAGCAGCCTCGCTGGCAGGCTCTTTCCTTCCCCCACTGCCTGTGGCTGGGCCAGCACTCAGGGAAAACCCAAGACCCTCCAGCCCAGGGCACTGGCCAGGAGGAGCCGAGCCCTGCATGTGCCAACCTCCCCTGCTCCCCCTGCCCCCCCAGTGCTGGCACAAGGAAGCCTCTCCTCTCCACGGTAAGCTCTGGAGTGGGGCCAGGGAAGCAATTTCCAGCCTGTTCATGCCCCAAACCTGCAGGATCCACAGCAGCCCCCGGGTAAGGTCCTGCCCCCAGGGAGTGTGGAGCTACTCAATCCCCCAGGCACCCTCCCCTGCTGAGCCACCCATTCGCTGAAGCCCCTGCAATCAGATTCTCTGGGCTCTGGTGCACAATGCATCCTTAGGGCTTAACCCCTTCCTGCCTGCGCTAAAGTCAGAGGAGGCTGGCTGGGTTATGTCGGTGGCCATCCCCTGCCGTAACCCCTCCCCTCACTGGGGTTATGGCTGAACAGAGGCAAGGGCCAAGTGGTATTGTGGAGTCACAGGCACCTGGGAAGCAGAGGCATACGAGGGATGGGGCAGACCCCAGGGAATCTCTGTTGCTTTGGAGGGGGGGATTTCCTCACTTCCTGCCCCCTCCATCTGGGAGAAGGTGCATTGGGTGCCAGTCCTAGCCCATACCTGTGCAGTGCGTCTGCACTAGGGGTTTGCACCCGGGCAGTTACATCGGTGCAAGGAAACCCTGGCAGACACAGCCTGAGACACTGCTGTGCCAGGGGCTGTAACCCCTCCTGTCACTGGGGTTATGGGTCAGTAATTACAGAGTCACTGGGGCAGGGGAGCTGGACTCTGGGCTCCAAGATACGGCCCGACTCACTGGGCTGCAGAGTCATTCTCACGCCCACGCTCTGGCCCAGGCCCATGGCAGTGTTTAGACACAGGGGGTGTCTTCAGCAGGAGAGATTAAGGGAGCCCCACGTCAGACACCCGGAGCCCAGCGGTTCCAGCCCTCACCTGAGCGGGGAGACCCACATTCTAATTCCCGCCTCACATCACACAGGGGGCACCTTTTATTGTTCATTGAAACTAGTCAGCAAACTCAACATGGATTCAGGAATAGTTTCAATCGAAGCAAAAATATAAACTATTTCTCCAAAACATTTCTCCCAGCCCCACTTCAAACCTATCTGAGCAATGTAGGAGTCCAAACTCCAGAGACTTGCAGTGAGTGACTGTCAACATCCCCAGAAACACACAGTTACGGGCAGACCAGGCTCAGGGCACCAGCTGATGTTAAATTTGCCCTTGGTAGAAAAATTCCCCCCTCTAGACCCTGATCTCACCCCCACATCAGGCTGAAAATGGAGACTCCGCTCCAGCCTGAACTCTCTGCCTAGAGCCATTTGTCCTCTGGACTCTGAGTGCAGCACAGACCCCCTGCAGCTGCACCTGGGCATCTCCCAGAGTGGATAACAGTCACAGAGACCGTCTCAGATCCTTAGGGGCTCAGGTGTCTCCATCTAACAACTGGACCAGCCACCCCCCTCACTCTCATTAACCGGCTCTGGGTCAGACACGCTGGGAACTTTCACACCCAGACTCTTGAGACACTTTGGATTCGTCTACACAGCCCCTGGCAGCAAGTCTCAGAGCCAGGAGAACAGACTGAGGTTTGTGGGGCTCCTGATATGGTGCTGTACAGACCTTCTGCTCAGTCTTAATTTCAGGCTCTTAGGCCCAGGGAGCAGGGGGGGGCTTCAAACCCAGGCTCCAGCCCCAGACACAACATCTACACAGCTGTGTTAAATGCTGCAGCACAAACCCCACAAGCCAACGTCTGTCACCCCGGCTCTGAGACTCGCCCAGGAGGGCTGACAGAGCAGCACAGCACAGACACCTTCCACGCCGGAGGAACATTCACTCTCCCAAGCTGGTGTCTGGAGGGCCAGCAACAGCCATGGCTGTTCCAGCTCCCATTGGTGGAAGTGCCCAGGCACCCACAGCGACACACTGAGGAGGGCCAGTGACTGTAAAGAATCACCCTGACCCACCACAGACAGGGCTGGTCCAATGCTGTGCACTGACTGTGGGCAGGACGGGCACATGATATGGGGCTGCCTCCAGGAGCAAGGACGGGGAGACTGGCCTGGTTTCCCAGAACACTCGGGGAACAGGGGAGTCCCAGGTCACTAAAGACACCTGCCATGGGGAAGTCAGGCCCAGGACTGTGGGAACTCCATTTTGGGCTGGGAAAAGTGACCCCCCACAAGGGTTAATTTCTTTTGAGTGCAGGGAAAGGGGACATGTAAAAAGATGCTGCTCTGCAAGAACCTTGGCTTTTGGGCAGAGGGGATGTTGCTATGGGGTAGGAAGAGTTTCTAGTACTGGGTAAAATGGGTCACTAAGAAAGCAGGCTCTGGGGTATAAGCATCAGAGGGAGAGGCCTCTGCTTACCAGGGATACCTTAGCCTCCCTCCCAGAATCAAAGCTTGGGATTTGGGGGTGTTTGAGCAGCTTCCCCCAAGAACCTGAAAGGACTCCCTTGGAAAATGATCCAACCAGCAGCTCTAGTGGACAGCCGGCTCTCTGGGCCAGGGGAGCTGGGGCAGAAGCTAAATGTGATTCAGCATTTCTTGTGGTCCCAGGAGAGGGGTGTGACTAGAGCTCTGACAGGGCTAGTGAACAGCAAATGAGTCAATGCACTGAAAAAGGAATAGGGCATTTGGCAGAAGAAATTCTGCTCTAGCTCCCAAGAAGCCCAGCCATTGGAGATAAAGCTCCAGCATCCGCATGAGCCAAGGACTGGTGTGATTATCTATATTCAGAAGAAACTCACAGCTGCTGAATGCACCAGGCGCCAGGCACCATCCCACAGGGAGGAAGTGGCAGTTGGAATTGCCAATATCCCTGGTCAAGGAGCCCTGGCCCTAGAGTAGAAGCAGCACCTGGAGACTGGAATAGTTCAGCCAAGGGATGAGCAAAGCAACAGGGAGATGGGGAACAACAGTCTCAAGGCAGCCAAGGTAGAAAATGAGCCATGGAAGAGGAAAGTTACCCAGGAGCCAAAATGGGAAGGGCTTGAACAAGCTCTAGGCCTTGCGAAGGAGGGGCCCAGAAAGGGCTGCAGGATCTGAGTGGTGTGGCTGGAAAACTAGAGCAGGGTTTGCTGGGACACAATAGCCTGCCAGGCTGGTCAGAAGGAAGAAAGTTGGAGAAGGTGAAACTGAGGGTATCTGCATCTGAGCTGGGAGGGGAGATTCCCAGCTCATGTAGACATACCTGCACTAGCTCTGCTCAGGCTAGCACACTGAAGGTAACACTATAGCCAGGGTAGTGTGGGCAGCTCGGGCCAGCTGCCTGAGTACGTACCAAGGGGGCTGGGCAGGTTTGTACTCAGGCAGTAGCTGAAGCTGCCACCTGTGCTACCTTGGCCACATGAGATACGCTGCCCAAGGGACTGAATCTCAGCCCAAGCCATTCAGCAGGAGCAGGAGCTATCCAGTCTCAGCACTGGAAAGTAACCAGGGAACAGCAGTGTTTGTTGGTGCAGAAGGAGCTGACAATGCTCCAGAATCAGTTTAAGATCAAGTGTGGAATGAAGCCCAGTTCTGAGATACATATGAAGCAGGAGAGCCCTTATGGAAAGAGATCATGTTATGCCAGAGAGAGAAGATGAGTCCTCTCCAGAAAACAGAGCAGCCGAGCAGTGAGCTATGCCAGCCAGCTGGAGACAAGGTCAGTGCTGTGGTGGATGCAGTGGTACAGGACCATCGGGTGAAAGATGGGCTGTCTGAGGTGGGGATTCCGGTTGCTAAAGGGAAAAGCAACCATGTTAATAACATAAAAACACACATCCAAGTAGGGTGACCAGATAGCAAATGTAAAAAATTGGGACAGAGGGTGGGGGGCAATAGGCATCTTTATAAGAAAAGGCCCCAAATATTGGGACTGTCCCTATAAAATCAGGACATCTGGTCACCCTACATCCAAGATGAAGCTGAAACAAGAAGGGAAGAGACAAGGGACCTCTCCCTCACAGAGGCCTGGAAAAGCAACACAAAGCATGAACCAAAGCTGGGCTATAAAGAAGTCCATCCGAAAGGAAAAGACGTCCCGCCAGGAGAGGAGCAGGCAGGTGCTTTTCCAGCTGAGAACATTGCACACAGTCATGTGGGCGGAGGAGGATCCAGAATGGGCTCCCAGAGCTCCTTTGCTGAAGGCTGCAGGGAAAAAGATATGGCCAGTAACAATTAATGATGCAAAGAAGGAGCTAGTCTGAATGAAAGAGACCTTGGAAGAGACTCGCTGCAGATTTATGTGAATTCAGGAGACATTACTTGGTAGTTGTGGATTATTTTTCCAGGTATATAGAAATCGTGTACTTGAAAGACGTAACACATCACAGTGTTATTGAGCAACTGAAGCGCATTTTTGATCATTTCAGGGTTCCAGAAGAACTTGTGACAGAGCATGGACCACAATTCACTGCAGCAGAATTTAACTTATCCAAATAAAATATGGTCTTCCTCATATTACTAGCAGCCCATATTACTCACAAGCGAATGGAGAAGCTGAAAGAGCTGTACAGGGGAGTCGCATCTTACACGGGGGTTATGTTCTAAAGTCAGCACGTAAGGCGAAAATCGCGTATAATCAAATGCTCATTGAGTGGAATGGCAAGCGGACTCACACGCACTACAGGTACAATATTTAAATTGTTATTTTTCTTGTTTTGTTTTGTTTTGCCGAGCACATATAGTTAAAATCACATAAGTTAAATGCACTGTGGTAGAGCTCTGACCTTGCTCCCATGGGTCCTGCACTTCTAGGCGGTTTATGCTAGCCTCAGTGGCTCACTGTGACCCTCCACATAGCCCTTCTCTCTCTAGGGCCAGGGTTACTGTCTACTGAGCCCTTTTCATCATAGACCTGCAAGGAGGTTGGTGAGAGAACTCCCACAGTCTGTGTTTAGCCTCCTGTCCTGACAGGGGCCTGACTTCCCCTCTCAGGAGATGTTCCTGTAGTGGTGGGTTGGGGGGAACTCGGGCCCGCCCTCTACTCCGGGTTCCGGCCCAGGGACCCTAATGGTAGCAGCTGTTGGCAGCCAACCTTTCACTGCCAGAGTTGCTACATTTCCCTGGGCCACTTCCCCACAGCTCTCCTGCTTCTCCCTGCTTCACCCTTACCTTAGGGCTCCCTTAATGATGGTTTGAGGGTGTCTTCATTAACCAGCCCTTCAGCTGCACTTCCTGTCCTCTGGCTCCCTCCTGCCTGACTGGAGTGAGCCCTTTTTATAGTATCAGCAGCGCCTTAATTAGAGTCAGGTGGTCACATTAACTTAATGGCCTCACCTGACTCTTTGCAGGTTAATTAGAGTCAGGTGTTCTCATTAGCCTGGAGCAGCCCCTGCTCTGGTCAGTCAGGGAACAGAAAACTGTTAATCCAATGGCCAGTATATCTGCCTTCTGCTATTCTGCTGTACCCAACTGGCCTGGGTCTATCACAGCACCTATGATGCGACTCCACTGTCCAAGAATATCCTACAGCAGAAAGAACCATTCTTTGCTCTTCTGAGTTACAGATCAACACCAATAGCAGCTCTTGGATACAGTGCAGCACAACTCCTGATGAGAAGACAACTCAGAACTGCCCTCCCAACGTAGGGAGTTGCCAAATCAGATAAAAAGGCAAAAAGAGCTTAGGAACACTTTTACAACAGTCATCACTCAGAGACCTACCAGATCTAGAATCTGGTGATGGTGTTTGTGTCAAACTGGATGGAATACTCCAGCTGTCGTAAAGAAAAATAATCCAGCGTCCAGGTTGTATGTGGTCGAGACTGACAGAGGAGAGCTCAGCAGAAACTATCAGTATCTACAGTTTGTTTCTCAAAAAGAACAATCGACAGAGCAAACTCTACAGATGGTGGAGGCAGAGTAAGAAGACTCCAGGATTCCAAACCAACCACAGTCAGTCACTGCAACTAATGAACACGCAAAGGACCAATCTGTTACATATTCGGGTCATGTAATTAGAAGACCAGTGCCATTCAGAGACACCTGACAGACGGATCCGTACTGCACCCCAAATACAGTGTGACTGTGTAAATACTGTAAATGGTAGGAATGTAGGATTTAAAGGGGGAGATGTAATGGAATGCTAAACTGTATTATACTGTTCAGCCACTAGGTGCTGCTGTGTGCTAAATACTCTTTTTAAACACTCCTCAGTCAGAGCTGGCAGAGCATTAATTGACCTTACACTGAACACAGCTGGTGTGTATCTGGCATGGAGGGAATCGCTGTGGCCAATCAATATCTGACACAGGAGAATGACACCAGTGGTGAAAGGTCAGTGCTATTGACTATCTCTCCGATAACCAGAGGGCCTGACTTAGGTTTGGTCTACACCACAGAGTCAGTCTTATGCAAGGCATCTTATGCTGACCTAATTATGTCAGTGTACACACGACAGCCTTGTTCCCACTGACGTAAGTGCTGTACTACACCGACATAATAACTCCACCTGCACAAGAGGCATAGGACTAATGTCGGTGTAGTTAGGGTGATGCAGTGTTGGTGTAGACACTGCCTTATGTCAGCTGTTGGCTGTCGTTAATTTCATGGCTCTGTGAAATTATCAAGAAAGCCCAGGCCCATGGTGGGCTTCAGCTGAAGCCCAGATGCCTCCATCCTAGCTCCCTGCTAAGGGAGGTGAGAAGCTTGGGTGGCTGCCCAAGATCCCTGTGGGGCAGCTGGACTCCTGGCGGGGAGCTGAGCACAGCTGAGAGAAGGAGGGCAGTGTGAACAGCCACCCCAGTAATTACTGCCGTGGCCGTAAGGCGACCTGACATAGGTTGACTTAAGTTTGCAGTGCAGAGATGCCCTTACAGGGGGTATAAGTTCTGAACTATGTCACGCTGCAGACTATGGGCGATTTTGCCTGTCACATGAGCTACATAGAACGTTGGGGACACAACTCCTGGTCTCTTTATACTTCAGTGATGAGAATAAAGATATGGCCAAGGGCCTTGCAGATTTCCTTGCGGCAGCAGGGCAGGAAGTGCCCCTCTGGGTGCAGACAATAACCAAGTGTGAGCTATGGTCAAGCCTTCCTTTAGATACAGTCTGGCTTTGTGGGGGGAAGGGATGTCACGGGGGGCTGGCCCTTTAAGGAGGGTCGGGGACCAGCCTACCTATGACAGGCTCCTGTAAGGGAGAACCCACCAACCCAGCCCCACCTGGAAGTAATTAAATCCCTAGGTGGCTGGTTGGCAGCCAAACAGCTAATGATCCTGATAAAGGGTTACCAGGGCTCAGCTGAAGGGTCCTAGAGACAGGAAGCTGCTGAGAAGAGGAGCTCCCAGGAGAGCTCCCAGAGCAAGAAGCCAGGAGGGGATGCCCCCAGAGAGAGGGGTTCCCCTAAGGGGAAGAGCCCCCAGAGGTGACAGTGACAGTCCACAGCAGCTACAGCAGGACAGAGCCCTAAAGCTGAGAGCTGCAGGGAATAAAGGTGCAGCCTGACCTGAACCCAGCTCTGGGGGCTCCTGATTCCACCAGGGAGATTGAACCAAGCTCAGCTCCAGGAAGAAGGGCTGGGGGCTCCTCATTCCATGAGAAAGACAGAACCAAGCCCGGCTCTGGGAATGGGGGAGCTGAGGGACTCCTGACTCAAGAGTGAGGAGCTGGAGTGAGAGCCAGGGCTGGAGCAGAGCAAAAGAAAAGATTTTATTTTGGGGTTTACGTGAACTAAAAACAGACCTCAGCAGGGGACTTTTGTCTCAGACTTTTTGGACTGCGTGGAGTAATGTGGAGTGTGAAGAGGGTAAGCTGAGGTGGGGTGTTTGCAGGGCCACCCTGAGCCAGCTGAGGGAGTGTGGGAGGGGGATGATGATGGGAGGCTTGGGATCCCTACAGGCTCAGAGGCATGAAATGGCCCAGAGCCATCTGTGACCAGGCCCAGTGGACACAGACTGCACTGGGCTGGGGGCAGCGAGGGGGAGGGGAGCAGAGGTGAGGAGGGGAGCAGGGATGAATTGAACCTGAGCCTAGGTTGGTGCCTGGAAAGAGCATCTGGCCTCCCTGACTCTTGCCTTGCTCTGCGATTCTGTTCTGATGGTTGCCACACAATTCGTCCTCCTCACCACCCTGGATGCCTCACACCCACTGCCATCCCCTTCAGTGGCTCCACTCCTTCTGCTCCCCTCCCAAGCTCTGCCCTGCTAACCCCTCACCCCCTGCTGCTCCCCCACTACCAGCCCCACTCACCCTCATGCTCACTTTGTTCCCTTCTCCCACCAGCTCCCCCTCTACCCGAACAAACTCCCTTCAGGATTAAAGTGCTGTCCTAGGAACCAGCAGATCTAGGCCCAGCTTCACCACAGGCTGCCCGTGTCACCTTGGACAAGTCACTGAGTCTCTCTGTGTTTCAATTCCCCAGCTATGAAATGGGGATAATCGTCATGGGTGGTGGGTAAAATAGGCCAGGCTCTGGCCCCACTCATGTTCTGTGCTCTCCCTCAAGCCATTGCCCAAGCCGGCGGGAGCTCAGCTTTGCCGCTGGCCTGAGGCTAACAACCCGGTGCTGGGGACAGTGTGGAGGCCAGCTGGTGACCTGGCACTGGGGGGGTATGGTGCTGGTGCAGGCCAGTGGCTCAGGACGGTTTGATCAGGCCACTACGGGGAATGGGGGTGGGGGGCGCATTCAGGGCACTGGTTGACAGGGGGGAGCTGATATATGGGGCTCCAGTTGAGAGTTGAGGGAGATGGGGCACGTGGCAGAAGGGGCTGGGCTTCGTGGCTAGCTTCCCCAAAGGGGGCTCATGTGCCATCCATGATAATCGTCCTTCCTTCCCCCACCCTGTGTCCATCTGGTCTGTTCAGACTGGAAGCTCTTTGGGGCAGGGACGGTCTGTTACATGTTTTACAGCTCCCGGCACCAGGGCCCTGAGTGTGGCCGGAAACTCCAGGCTGTCCTGCACTGCAAATAATATCCGTGAGTTCAGGGTCAGATTGTGCCCCACTGATTCACGCTGGGCAGCCCTTCGAGTCCCATTGCACCAGGGTGGCAGAATCCAGCCTTTAACTCAATAAGAAATTCTATTTGTTTAATGCTGCCCTCAGATTTCCCAGGTGCTGCAGATGTTCCTATTGAAGCCTGCACCTGGGGTGTGGAGTTGTCATGGGGGTCTGGAGTGTGGACAGCTGAGCAAGGGACAGTCAGGGCTTGTGGTCCAGGTGAGAGGAGGGTGGGGATGCTTCTCCTATTTCTCTTGGAAGTAACTTTAAGTGTTTGTCTACACAGGGAAAAGCCCTGAATAGCTAGTGCAGAACAGCTAGTCAGCACTGACTGCCTGTGCGGACACTCTGATTCCATGCTAAGAGTGCCCGTGTCTGCTTTGGGTTAATCCCCATTGGAACTGAGTGCCCTCACCCCCTGCTGCAGACTGAGTGCAGAATAATAGTGTCCACATGGGGAGTTAGTGCGAAATAGCTTTAAATTCACACCCTCACTATTAGGGTGCAGAACAGCGATTCCACACTAGCCATGCTGGGTTCTTCCCTGTGAATTCCCCACACCAAGAAGACCTCAGTGCGGGGAGAGGAGGTTTGGATTCCTTGTTCCTCACCCCAGCAACCCTTCTAGAGCCTCTGCCCTCCCCCCACTCTCTGCACTGCATCCAGCAGGGCTGGATAAGCTCATCGGCTGGATAAGCTCATCAGCTGGATGTTTCTGCCAAAAAATGGTGAGCAGTGAAATAAATAATCAATTGACTAGAGGCTATAACATAGCCACAGAGAGCAGATAAACAATTGCCTGTGGCACCAGCTTCCCCGTCACAGCAGGTACCATGAGTGAATGTGTGTGTGTGTGTATTCTCTATTCTCTCTCTCTAACTTTCATAGAATCATAGAATCTCAGGGTTGGAAGGGACCTCAGGAGGTCATCTAGTCCAACCCCCTACTCAAAGCAGGACCAAACCCAACTAAATCATCCCAGCCAGGGCTTTGTCAAGCCTGACCTTAAAAACCTCTAAGGAAGGAGATTCCACTACCTCCTTAGGTAACCCATTCCAGTTCTTCACCACCCTACTAGTGAAAAAGTTTTTCCAAATATCCAACCTAAACCTCCCCTTCTGCAACTTGAGACCATTACTCCTTGTTCTGTCATCTTCTACCACTGAGAACAGTCCAGATCCATCCTCTTTGGAACCCCCTTTCAGGTAGTTGAAAGCAGCTATCAAATCCCCCCTCATTCTTCTCTTCTGCAGACTAAACAATCCCAGTTCCCTCAGCCTCTCCTCATAAGTCATGTGCTCCAGCCCCCTAATCATTTTTGTTGCCCTCCGCTGGACTCTCTCCAATTTATCCACATCCTTCTTGTAGTGTGGGGCCCAAAACTGGACACAGTACTCCAAATGAGGCCTCACCAGTGCTGAGTAGAGGGGAATGATCACATCCCTTGATCTGCTGGAAATGCCCCTTACTTATACAACCCAAAATGCCATTAGCCTTCTTGGCAACAAGGGCACACTGTTGACTCATATTCAGCTTTTCGTCCACCGTAACCCCTAGGTCCTTTTCTGCAGAACTGCTACCCAGCCATTCGGTCCCTAGTCTGTAGCAGTGCATGGGATTCTTCCGTCCTAAGTGCAGGACTCTGCACTTGTCCTTGTTGAACCTCATCATATTTCTTTTGGCCCAATCCTCTAATGTGTCTAGGTCCCTCTGTATCCTATCCCTACCCTCCAGCGTATCAACCACTCCTCCCAGTTTAGTGTCATCTGCAAACTTGCTGAGGGTGCAGTCCACACCATCCTCCAGATCGTTAATGAAGATATTGAACAAAACCGGCCCCAGCACCGACCCTTGGGGCACTCCACTTGATACCGGCTGCCAACTAGACATGGAACCATTGATCACTACCCGTTGAGCCCGACCATCTAGCCAGTTTTCTATCCACCTTACCATCCATTCATCCAGCCCAGACTTCTTTAACTTGCTGGCAAGAATACTGTGGGAGACTGTATCAAAAGCTTTGCTAAAATCCAGAAATAGTACATCCACTGCTTTCCCCTCATCCACAGAGCCGGTTATCTCGTCATAGAAGGCAATTAGGTTAGTCAGGCATGACTTGCCCTTGGTGAATCCATGCTGACTGTTCCTGATCACTTTCCCCTCCTTTAAGTGGTTCAGGATTGATTTCTTGAGGACCTGTTCCATGACAATGACATTTTGCCCGACCCCTTAGTTACTGTGAGAGCTGTAAGAGGACTGAGCAGGGACAGCGTATTCCAGGGGAATGGGACTGAGAGGGACTGCGGCAGTATCAGTGTTAGTTACCTGCGTATCCTCGGGCTCTGGAGAGTCCTGAAATAATCAGACATGAGAATTTACACAAACGAAATGCAGCCTCAGCAAGTCACAGACTCAACAAGTCACACTGTGAAAAACAAATGACACTGAACTTACCCAGTTCTGCCAGAGGGTCCATGGGAATGAGAGGGGAGAAAAGGGGGAAAAGAACATAAATGAATCAATAGGAGAGATTCTCAGTAACAAAAGTGTCCAGTTCTAAATCCACAGTACATTGGCCTCAGTGGGAATTTTGCCTGAGTAAGGACAGCAGGATTGGGCTCCTAATCAGTAGTTAGGGCTTCTCCTTTATCGCACCTGATCCCACAAAACCTCCCCCAAGAAAGCAATGGGGCCGCACCTATGGGGATCACTCATGTGAATCGGGGGAGGGCAGATAAAGGGCCTGGTTCACTCCCTGCTCTGGTCACTGTGTGCTGGGATGGTGCAGACTGGCTGGGACCAGGCCCTGAACATCAGAGGATTTCCCTGGCGTAGGGAGAGCCCAGCTGGGGTAAAACAATGTAACTGTCTCCTGTGCCAATTGCCCCCCTCATCCTGGTGTAGGGGACATGTCAGGGCTGGGGCTGAGGGGCTGGGGTGTGTGCTGGGGCAGGGCAGGGCACATCACCAATTCTCAGGGATCACGGCCAGCTGGAGTGAATCAAAACAGCCCCTGGGGCAGCCTGAGAGCCAGAACCAGCTCCCACCCTGCTCCCGCCCCCCACCTTGAGCAAGTTCCTGGCCCAGCAGTGAACCTGGGCCTGCAGCTCAGAGAACTCTTCCTTCATAAGTGTCTCCATCATCTGGGTGATGCTGGTGACCCCAAGGGGTGCTGAGCGCCTACAACTCCTGCCGGCTTCAGTGGGATCAGACCCATGTGCCTGATCCTACAGCTGCTGTGTGTGGTGTGTGGAAACCAGTAGGGCTCAGAGGGCTCGATCCTGCTCCAAGGAAACCTATGTATGCGGGAGAACATCCATGGAGAGTTCTCAGGGTGGACCCTATTCATGTAAACTAATTATTGTTCTCGTTACAGGGCGTCTCTGGTGTCAATAAAGGAAGTCAAGTATCAGAGGGGTAGCCATGTTAGTCTGGATCTGTAAAAGCAGCAAAGAGTCCTGTGGCATCTTATAGATTAACAGACGTATTGGAGCATGAGCTTTCGTGGGTGAATACCCACTTCATCAGATGCATGACATCCAACGAAGTGGGTATTCACCCACGAAAGCTCATGCTCCAATACGTCTGTTAGTCAGTAAGGGAAGTGTGTTTGTTTGTGTTTAAGACTGTATTTCCAAGGTTAATGTGAAAAATAAAACTGTTAATATTAGGGTTGCCAGGTGTCTGGTTTTTGACTGGAACACCTGGTTGAAAAGAGGCCCTGGCGGCTCCGGTCAGCACTGCTGCCCGGGCTGTTAAAAGTCCAGTCGGCAGTGCAGCAGGGCTAAGGCAGGCTCCATGCCTGCCCTGGCTCCGTGGGACTCCTGGAAGCAGCCAGCGTGTCCCTGAGGCCTCTAGGCACAGGGCTGATCAGGGAAGCTCTGAGCACTGCCCCTGCCCTGAGTGGCAGCTCCACAGCTCCCATTGGCCGGCAACCAGGGCCAGTTTGAGCTGCGGGGGCAGTGCCTGCGAGCGCTGAGGCACCTGGCTGACCCTGCGCCTAGGAGCCGGACATGCTGGCTGCTTCCAGGAGCTATGCAGAGCCAGTGCAGGCAGGGAGCCCCGCTGACTGGGAGCTGCCTGAGGTAAGCACTGCCAGGTTGGAGCCCGCACCCCAAACCCTCTCCAGCACCCCAACCCCCGGCCCCAGGTCAGAACCCTCTCCTGCACCCTAACTCCCTCCCAGAGCCCACACCCCAAACTGCTGCCCCAGACCTGAGCTCCCACCAGCATCCAAACTCCCTCCTGGAGCCCACACCCCCTCCCACACCCCAACCCCTGCTCTAACCTTGAGCTCACTTCCACACTTCAACCCCCTCGGCTCCAGCCCGGACCCCCTCCTGCACTCCAAACCCCTCATCCCTGGCCCCTCCCCAGAGCCAGCACCCCCAGCTGGAGCCATCACCCCCTCCCACCACCAAATCCTTGCCCCAGCATGGCCTAGGGGAATAGGCAGGGAAGAGGGCGGGGCAAGGGTGTATGGTTTTGTGCCACTGGCAACTGTAGCTAATATTCATATTTCAATACCACAAATTTTCCATCCATTATTTCTGGGTAATATCAGAATTTCCCATTGTCATGTATATTACCTGTAACAGTAACACATTAATTTTTTACACTAACATTTCTTTGCTCTCACAGCTCTGTGTGTTCCTTCTCCAAATTAAACCATAATCAAAACTAGTAAAAACACACATACCTTTCACGGCCTCATATTCCGCTGGAAAGTAAAAGACATTGGGAGTTAACAAAACGTAATGCAGCCAGCCTCTTATGGAGGCAGGGACCCAACCTGTCCTGCCCCAGCTGTTACATGTATACACCTCAGACACTGCACAGGTAAACCTGGACCAGAGAGCAGGGCTTCCTGGCTCCACATCACGACTCTCTGTCCCTCCCATATTGATCCCCAAAACCCTCCCCACCTGCCCCTCTTCAGCCCTCATCCTCTGAACAGACACACACAGGCGCTTTATTTCCTGGAGACTCCAGGCCAATCCTGGAGGGTTGGCAAACCTACCTTTAAGCCCCGCCCAATGCCATACCTCCATATCCCCTGGCCAGTCTCCTGCCCCACTGCACATTATTATTTGCATTCCAATTGCATCTAGAGGTCACATTCAGAGCAGGGCCCCACTGTGCTAGGACCTATGCACACACCCTCAGGGCCAGGCCCCACAGCACTAGGACCTGTATGCACACACTCCAGACTATAAGAAGACACAATCCCTACTCCAAAGAGTTTACAGTCTCAGGGCCTGACCCTGCAATATTTATGCCCTGGTCTAACTTTACCCACAAACCTCCTCCTCTTCCCCACCCATCCCTCTAACTGCTGCCCCATCTCGCTCTTCCCTTTTGTCTCTGAACTCAGTGAACCCAGGCTGCAAACACTGCTTGTGTCTCCAGCTGTCCTAGATCCCTTCCAGTCTGACTTCCCGCTCCACTCAGACCACTGTCACTGGGCTCCCTAGTGATCGCCCTGGTCAAATCTCAGTGCCCACAGCCTTGTGGTTATTTTTGGTTCCTCCCTCTGCACACTCAGGTCATTTCCAAACACTGCTGCTGCCTCTTGAGTGTTATCTCCAGTATCTGCCCTTTTCTCTCCATCCCTGCAGCACAATCTCTCTCTCAGGCCCTCATTAGATCCTGCCACAACTAAAACAACAGCCTCTTCTATGGCTCCCATATGCACCCACTGTCCCCTTCTGTCCACACAAACTGCATCTAACAAAGCGACAGTCCCTGGCCCACCTGCCCAACTCCCAGCCCAGGCCAACATCACGGAGTGGTTCTCCCAGCCAGGGCAGGGGAAATAGCCCTGGTCCCCTCCCATAAGGAGCCACTTCGAGCAGGGCTCAGACCCCAAGCCTCCCACTCTGCTCTGGGCTCCCTACAGCCAGCTCAGGCCTCACACCTCACCTCAGAGCTACAATGTCTGGCCCACAGGAGGGGCAGACACCCTGGTACCTTGCTCTGGTGGGGCCCAGTGTGGATGGGAGGCAGAGAGGAAGGCAGGGAGGGCAGCCTCAGTTCCCTGCCTCTGAGAGGGCTCATGGTATTATCAAAAGAGATGAAGAAACTAGGAAGCGTGGAGGGCTCTGAGGGGTGCAGAAGAGATTAAACACTCAGCTGTTGAACCTAAATTGCCCTCTGGACATTGATGAGGAGATGTCAGACAGGCCGAGATGTGGGAACAGTCTTTAGTGGAGAGGGAATTTGAGAGACATTGGCACAGAGGTTGTATCTGAAGCTATGCATGTAGGTAAGAGCTACTAGAGGCAGAGTGTGGAGAGAGGAGAGCAGGGGGCCAAGCACTGGGCTCTGGGGAGTGTTCTCTGAAAGAGAAAGACAGGAAGAGACTGGTCCAACAAAACAGACACTGAAGAAGCAATTAGAGAGGCAGGATGAGAACTGGAAGAGGATGGAGCTGTGAAAGCCAAGGATTTAATGGAGACAGGAGTGGTTAGTGGTGTCAGAAGGAGGAGCATGAAGCTAGAACAAGGAGGATGAGGATCACGCAGAAGCCATAGGATCTGGCCAGGAAGGTCATTGGAGACTTTTTAAAGAGTGGTTTCAGGGGAATGCAGGGGACAGAAGACGGACTGGAGCAGGTCTAGGATAGAATTGGAGGAGAGGAACTCCAGACAGCGATTGTATACAGAGCGTTCACTGAGCTCAGAGATGGAAGGCAGAAGGGGCAATTAGTAGACAGGGAATTGGGGTCGGGAATGGAAAGTGTGAAGATGGGAGAGACTAAGTGTCACAGGGTGTCTGGTCTTTTAAGGGGAGTTGAGCCCAGCCCCACCCTGTGACTAATCAGCTGATGTTAAGGCCAGGGATCAGGTGACGGCTTAAAGATGTCCTGGTCCTCATAAAGGCCTGGCCAGCAAGTCCCTCAGCTAAGGAGAGCTTCAGGAAGCAGGAAGACACCTGCAGGACACTTTAGGACAGGGAAAAGAGCTCTGTTCATGTCTGATTGTCAGGCAGATGGCCTGTGGGGTGCGATCCTCCAGGGAGGGGCCAGGCCTCTGCAGAAGAGTCCACCTCAGGGGAAAGGACATGACTGATATACTGAACTTGTGTTAAACAGTTTTGAAGAAATAAAACCAAGGCTGGGAGGGAAGGGCCTTGAGACCCTGTGGCTGGAGAGTGTTTGTGGGGCACAGGCTGGCGGGACAGCCCCTGGCTGGCACAAAGCCACATTGGTATGGAGAGGGGAAGGGTCAGAGGAGAGGGGGAGGTTAGTTAAAGAGAAGGGTGCATGAGGGATGTGAGCGAGGGTCAAGGGATGGGTGCGGGAGCAGCTGGAGGGTTTGGAGCAGGAGAGAAAAGGTGTAACTTTGGAAGGGATGGAGGGGTGAGGTCATGTTTGATCTTGTGCATTTTCTCTGTAAAGAACCAGTGAGATCCTGTGCAGAGTGACATGGGGCGGGTGGGGGGGTGTAGAGGAAGGAGTCACAGGTGGCAAATTGGTGGCTGGGGTTGGTTGTGGGAGTCAGTTAGGTGGGGAAGTTCATCTGTTTAGCTGAAATGGAAGGAGAACTTTGGGAAGGAGACAAACCCTCCTGCCTCAGGGCCTAAGTCGACCTCTGAGTGAGGGGAGCTAGGACGACACTTTGGCTGGAGGCAGATTTTCCATCACTGGCCTCTAGGGGGTCTCTTGCAACATCCTCTGAACCAGCTGGTACTAGCCACTGTCCCAGACAGGCTCACAGGCTCGGGGGCCCTGCTTTGATTTACTCTGACCACTCCTGGGTTCTCCTCCCTGTTTTAAGCCTCCATTCAGCAAAGAAATTAAGCGGATATGTAAGTAGTTAGCTGAATTGGGGCATTAGTGACTATACATCTAAGGGACGGTTCATTACAGATACCTAGAGAGCTATCCCCATGTAAAAGCTGTTATCTTGAAGTTCAGGGTTTTCTGAAAGTCGCCTATAAACTAATGTGATGTAAGCAGAGTCAGGATGAGCTCTACCCTGACATTTGGTGGTGAATTATGGTGAGTATGGAAAAGAACTTAGGGGGCTGAACTTGTTTGCATAGGCACACCCACCCCGCCTAGCATGAGTCCACGGCAGCCCAAAATAGTCACTTTGACAGCTGTGTGATGCCCAATTTCTTGGTTATTGGGATAGGAGGAATAAAGTGTTGTTACCCTGATTATGTGAATGAGGGACTATGAACCTGTTTTATGACAGAGGGTCTCACCACCAACTATGTACCACTCACTGAATCATGAATCTAACTAGAGACTGCTGTGCTGAATTCACTTTGGGCCAATGGTGCACCAGCACTGGGGTTCCCCTACTACAAGCTGAAACCACTAAAAGAGCTAAAATTACTGAGCTGAAATCACTGAGTGCTGTGTTAACTAGTGGGGAGAGCCTGAAAATATATTGCTAAGGGGCTGGCAGAGCAGTCTGAAGGATGGTTGGAGTGGTGAGCACAGCAGAGTAGAGCTGAGCAGTTTGTGGGGACAGCTGGAGTGATTCATGGGATGGCTAGTGGAGTGGAGCAGCTGGTGGAGCGGAGCAGCATGTGGGATGGTTGGAGAGGCCCACAGAACAGTGAGTGGAGCAGAGCGGAGCCATTCATGGTGAAGGCTGCAGTAGATCTCCACAGAGAGGCGGGGCAGTTGGCCTTGGCCCATGTAAGGTGCCCCTTTACACCCTGTGTGCCCCCCCATTTCCACCCAGGCTGGGGGTGTGTGAAACTCTGTAGATGAACTTTTGAACTCTGGGGTGGCACTGATCAGAGACAGAGACTTTTGGGGTTGTTGGACTTTGGGGTGATTTGGACTTAAGACCCTGAGGGGAAAAGGACATTGCCAAACTTACTTGGAGGTGGGTCTTTTGCTCATGAATTGTGTTATGAATCCTGTTTGTGGTGTTTCCCCAATGTAATGCTGCATTGTTTCCCTCCTTTATTAAAAGGATTTTGCTACACTCAGACTCCGTGCTTGCGAGAGGGGAAGTATTGCCTCCTAGAGGCGCCCGGGGGTGGTGGTATGTAATTGTCCCAGGTCACTGGGTGGGGGCTCGAGCCAGTTTTGCATTGTGTTATTGAAACGGACCCCCTGGATACTGAACCCAGCCCTTGTTGCTGCCAGCTCAGAGGGGCAGAAGAGTTACAGTTATAGTAACAAAAGTATGAAAACAAAGTTTTAACAAGGTTTCAAACAGGAATTTGAATGGGCATCCAGATCTCTGAGGCAGCTTTGAAAACCTCAGTCTCATTGTGTGAAAGGCTGGAAATTCGTAACTCCATTCCCTGCACCAGCCTTCTCACAGCCAGTGTGAGTAGAACTGACCGGGGGTGAGAAATACCTTGTCAGACAGGATAACCTGCTAACAAGAATAGGCTATAGATTGTGTTTCTTATACCTGTAACTTTATGTTTCCAAATCTACACTTGCTTTTATTTGAGTTTCCGTCTGATACTCTATTAATTAAACTTCAGTTTGGTTTTACTGTAGATGTGTCTAAGTGCCTGGTGCAAAGGAGTGTGTTGAATGAAGATGAAGCCGGTAAGCGGAGTGCACTGCTTCCACTGAGGCAGCAGATCGGTGTGCATTGCTGGTGTCCAGCAGGAGACAGGGGACTGGGCACTCGAGTGTAACAAAGCTGGGGTGTGAATTGATAGCCTGCAGAGACACAGCGGGGCTCATGGATCCCGGAGCACAGCGCCTCGTATTGCCTGTAGCCAGTAGCTTTGGGAGAGTTTCCCCTGGTGGGCACAGACAAGGCTCCCACACTGTGAACAGGTTGCAGCGATTTACCCTGGCGAACTCGTGTAACCCCAAAGGCATCTCAGAGCTCCCGATACAATGAATGGGGAGAAGCAGGTGCCTTAGAATGGGATCCACAGAACCCAGTGTGTTAGGAGCCATGTAAGCCAGCCAATGGGAGAGGCTGACAAGAGGGGTATGTGCTAAGCTCCGCCCCTCTCCTGATGGTGGTTCCTTTCTCTGCTAGCAATCCACAGCCAGGAGCCCTCTTCTGGAGCCAGGCAGTGTGTCTGTGAGACAGAGTAAGGCACTGGCCACACTCCATACAAGATGGCCGAAGGGCAGAGGGGTGTTATAGAGTGATTCTGAGTTAATATTTAATTAAAGTGTAACAACGTGAACAAAAGAGACAGAGGGAGCCTCACATCAGAATGTCCCATAGCCCAGTGATTACAGCATTCTCCTGTGAGGTAGAAGATCCTTGTTCAAATGCTTTCTCCTCATCTGGCAGAGATGGGGGACTTGAACCAGAGTCTCCCACAGCCCCAGTGGGTACCCTAACCCCCGGGCTAAATGGTACAAGGGAGTTTCACTGTATCTTGAGGGGGCCATTTAGGGATCTGGGGCAAAAATCTGTCTGGGATTGGTCCTGCTTTGAGCAGGGGGTTGGACTAGATGACCTCCTGAGGTCTCTTCCAACCCTGAGATTCTATGATTCTATGATCTCTATCCCCCACCTCATGCAGTGTGCTGTTGCTGTTGGGTGGCCTCTGAGCACATCTATTGGATCAGGCCCCATGAGTGAGCTAGCTGCTCCCCCTCTCAAGTTTATGTGTTGCCAGGGGCACAAGTAGGAGTTAGGTGCCCAGAAGTCTACAGCAAGTTATCCATGTGATCCTCATGCCCAGGGGCAGAAACTTAGACATTGAGAGAACTTTTACACCAGAGATTTATGCCCTGGATGAGTTTAGGCACCTACAGGGGTAGGTTTCAGCCAAGTGAGGTTTTGTGGATCACAGTCCCTAAAACTGGGATTCAGAGGCCTATGCCTGGGCTTTAGGTGACTAAGTTTCTTCATAGATCTGGGCTATAATGCACAATGCAATTCCCAGATAAAAACTACATTCATGAGGAGCTAAGGCTGAGAGAACATACTTGTAACTTAAGGATAAAACACATTACAGGAGGAATGTTGTAATTATTCCCAAACCAAGGAAATACAAATTAATACAAGGAAATACACCCAGGAAATAAAAATACAAATTATGGTTAAATTATAAAAGAAATCTATAGTCTAGAAATGCAGCTAAGGCATCTAAACAACCTTAACTCTGCCCTGTAGTAACATCTTGAGGGCAAAATAGAAACACATTGTGTACCTTTAAAATCAGTTTTATTTAATGTAGAACCACACACACACTGCTCTGCATTGACCAGACCTGTATGATTATTGTGCAGAGTCGCTGCAGGCTGGAACTGAGGTTGTGGGTGAATCACTGAGGGTGAAATCCCGCCCCCCCCATATTACATGGGCATGGAAGGGTCAGAACACAGAGGGTTCCCAGGTGAGGGATCCTATCAAACACTGGACAAGTCTCTCTGGATTAATCTACATTGCAAAAAACCTTGTGACAGTGGGTCTGAGCCTGGGGCCACTGATTAGGGCTTGCAGAGATCACACTACAGGGCTGAAAATAGCAGTGTAGACGTTCCTGCTCGGGCTGGCACCTGGGCTCTGAAGCACGACCATGGGGAGGGTCTCAGAGCCTGGGCTCCAGCCTGAGTAGGAATGGCTACACCGTTAGATTTAGCCCTGCAGTCAGTTGACCCAGGCTCAGAGACTTGCAGCCATGGTGGTTTTTTGCACTGTAGACGTACCCATAGGTGCCAACTCCGGGGAAAAATTGGTGGGTGCTCCCCGCCCCCCCCCACCCGCCCCAGCTTACCTCCGCCTCTGCTCTGCCTCATCCCCTGAGCGTGCCGTTGGGTCCTGCTTCTCCCCACTCCCTCCCAGCGCTTGCATCATGAAACAGCTGTTTCACACAGAAAGCCTGGGAGGGAGGGGGGAGGAGGGGCAACACGGCATGCTTGGGGTGAGGAGGCGGGGCTGGGGATTGAGGAGAGATCCAATGGGGCAGAGGGGCGGAGTTGGGGTGGGGCCGGGGGCAGGGGCATGAGCACCCACCGGCACCGACAAAAGTTGACGCCTGTGGACATACCTACCATCTCCAGCAACGAGACTGACCGAACTGGGCCGGTGTATTCAGGGCCCTGGGATCAAGATGCCATTTCTGTAATTCCCGTGGGGTTTATTAGGACAAATGGGCCCTTCATCCTATAGAGCCCATCTGTGTCAGTGTGAGCAGCCCTGAGCTCCCTGCTTGGGCTTTGGTGTCAAGATGGAGATGTTCCCCATCACTCATTCAAACTCCACCTGCTAAAATTGAGCTCAAGGTGTTAAACTGTGACTCCACTGGCAGTAAATGGGACTTTCGATTAAGTTAAGTTGGCTTGACTGAGCTGACTTGATTGACATGACATGAAATGTTCAACCCATCAGATCCCATTGGTCCCAGACACTGACCTTTCTGTCTCTTCATCTCAGATTGCAGGGTCTCTAGGGGGAGAAAAGGGAGAGACATGAGATTCCCCCCATCGTGTTTATAACGGTAACCCCACAGCTAACGTAACTGGTCGGGACACTGACCTTTCTGTCTCTCCATCTCAGATCGCAGAGTCTCTAGAGGGAGAAAAGAGGAAGAGGTGAGACTTCCCCCTCTCGTGTTTATGGGGATAATGTTAATTTTGTAGCTGGCCCAGACACTGACCTTTCTCTCGGTCCCATTCAGACAGCAGGGTCTCTAGAGAGAGAACAGGATGAGGGGTGATTAATCAATTCACAGATTCCAAGGCCAGGAGGGACCCTTGTGATCATCTAGTCTGATCCCTGCATAACACAAGCCTGGGGGTTTCCCCACAATAATTCCCTACAGCAGATTGTTTAGCAAAACATCCAATCTTGATTAAAAACTGCCAGTGCTGGAGAATCCACCATGGCCCTTGGGAAATTGTTCCAACAGTTCATTAATAATGGCAAGATTTCACCCTATTTTATTTATGGGGATAACTCTACTGTCAGCTAGTGTAAAGGGATCCAGACACTCACCTTTCTCACTCTCCATCTCAGATCGCAGAGTCTCTAGAGGGAGAAAAGGGTGAGAGGTGAGTGGTTCCTGATATTAACGTAGTTGTGCTGTAACTATTAAAGCGAGGCAGACAGACTGACAAACAGGACACACAGACAGATCTGTCTCAACATCCCTGCACTGACCATCCCTGGCTTCCCTCCTACACTGACCATCACCTATAGGAACTGCTCTAAGTATCTCCCCCAGGAGCTATCCCTGCTCCCTGGGACCAATCACACCCCTGTCTGATCTGGTTGTTGCGGGGGTGAGGAGAGAAGGTCTCTTTTTTATTTATCCATTTCTCTGTCTGCTCCCCTCTGTGCTCATTCCCTGAAAAGCCCCAGCTCTCCCCAGCTCCTGACTGGGGGAATGGGGGAGGGAAGTGAGTGATGGGAATGGGGTATTGACCTGAGCTGGATAAGGGATAGGGTCTGGCTGGCTGCATCCTAGCCTGCCCCCTGATCCTAGTGATACCTGGGAACAACTCCTCCTAGGGCCTGGGTAGATGGGAGTGCCCCAGCTAAGAAGAAGGTGGAGATGCCTTTCTTTAGCTGAGTGCTCAGGTCAGGAGGAGTGAGGGAGGGGGGGTGGATGGGTCCCTACAGGCATTGCCTCTAAGATCAGCTCTTTCCCACTGGGAGCTCGTCCCCTTGGTGCGTCAGCTGGAAATGGCGGTAGTGTCATGTCTGCCAGTCACTGCTGAGCACAGCCTGAGTGAGGCCATCTTGTGTGAGCAGTGTCTCAGACCAGCCGTGCAAGTCCTGGGTGTGTTTGTGTTATTACAGCATCCGAGCCACAGCTCACCAGTGCAGCTGGTGGGATAATTCTCTGAAAGGCCCAGGGAACAAGACAGTGACAGTTAATTGTTCTGACTTTTTAGTGGTGGGAAATGAACCCAACCTAATTCTCCCTGGACACATAGAGAAATTTTACATATGACTGAAAATGAGTGAATCCCTGTGTGATGGGACCTATCAACCCTGCACTTGTCCAACAAGGGTTGAACACAGTCTCTGGGTGCGAGAGGCCATGCTTCCTTGCCCCAACTGGACACGCTCCAACTGGACGCTGGATATACAAGGGAGCAGTTCAGTCCAGTTTGGGCTGACAGAGGAAGAGAGCGTACGCACGCTCTGAGCACCTGCCAGGAACCTGCTAGAGCTGCAGACTGTGGAGGCTGAAGATGCCAAGTCCCTGGCAGGGCCCAGGTTGACCATGGAGACAGAGGAAGACAGCCAGCCACTGCCAGGGGAGGAAATGCCATCACTGGAATCATGGGTGGGAAGCAGCCTAGGGACAGCATTTGTTGAAGTTGGAACCTGAACCTGAAAGCAGGGCTACTGGTTTCAGAGGGTCCTGGATTGGGACCCAGGGGAGTAGGGTGCACCAAGGTCCCCCTACCCCTTTCCGTGCCCACCACTGGGTGCAATGGCCACCCAAGGATATTGGGTGCTGCTGCCTGAGATGGTGACTATTGGGCACTGCTACTGGAGGCTAGAGCAACTGGGTGCTACATCCCCGGATTGATTGACTCTGGCTGCTAGATCTCGCTGCCCTAAGAACAGGGGCAGCCATATTGACTCTGGCCATGGGGCCTCACTGCCTTAAGGGCAAGGGCAACCCCATAGATTCTGGCAATAGGGCAATAGGGCTTCTCTGCCCTGAGAGCAAGGGCATGTCCCAGATCTCCAGTTACTAGGCCTCGCTACTCCAACCACAAGGAGCCACACTCAGGGAAAGGGGACGTTTTCCCTCTTTTCCTTCCTTGACCACCTGAAATCCTGCTAAACCATGCCACCTAACCTGGACTCAGCCCATATAATGTATTTGTTAAACCCATAAATTAAACCACCTGGTGGTGACAGGGTGTGTATGCAGAGTCTGAGAGCCTGTCTACAATGGCAAGTTACAGTGCAGTGACTTGCTGGCTCAGGTGTGAAAAAACACACCCCACCTGTAACGCAGCAAGCTTGAGCGCTCTAAAGCACCAGTGAAGACAGGCTCCAAGCGCTGGGAGCTATTCCCCTTGTGAAGGTGGATTACATAGAGTGCTGGGAGAGCGCTCTCTTAAGCACTCGTGGGTGACCACACTGTCAGATCAAAGCACTTCCATGGCAGTGCTGCTGCGTTTCAACTTTGAGATTTTTAGTGTAGACTTAGCCTGAATGAGCTCTACCGTGACATCTAGTGCTGAGCTGGGGAAGAGGATATCAGGAGCTGATCTCGTTTGCATAGGCACACCCACTGTGCTTAAGTGCTCAGCATGATGGGATTGCTTGCCAAAATGATCATTTTTGGCTGGTGTGGGATCCCCAGTCTCCTTGTTATTGGGAGGATAATAAATGGTTGTTATCCTTGGTGTGTGAATCCAGGGCAGTAGAATTGTACTTGACATTGTCTGATTGAGGGACTCACATCCTGATGTGTAGGAAGAAAAGTAAATATGGCAGGCGACCAGCTTGGCTTAACAGTGAAATCCTTGCTCGTCTTAAACACAAAAAAACAGCTTACAAGAAGTGGAAGATTGGACAAATAACCAGGGAGGAGTATAAAAGTATTGCTCAGGCATGCAGGTGTGAAATTAGGAAGGCCAAATCACGATTGGAGTTGCAGCTAGCCGGAGATGTTAGGAGTAACAAGAAGGGTTTCTTTAGGTATGTTAGCAACAGGAAGAAAGTCAAGGAAAGTGTGGGTCCCTTGCTGAATGAGGGAGGGAACCTAGTGACAGAGGATGTGGAGAAAGCTAGTGTACTCAATGCTTTTTTTGCCTCTGTCTTCACAGACAAGGTCAGCTCCCAGACAGCTGCACTCTGTAGCACGGTATGGGGAGGAGGTGACCAGCTCTCTGTGGAGAAAGAAGTAGTTCGGGACTATTTAGGAAAGCTGGACGAGCACAAGTCCATGGGGCCGGATGCGCTGCATCCGAGGGTGCTAAAGGAGTTGGCCGATGAGATTGCAGAGCCATTGGCCATTATCTTGGAAAAATCATGGCGATCGGGGGAGGTCCCGGATGACTGGAAAAAAGCTAATGTAGTGCCCATCTTTAAAAAAGGGAAGAAGGAAGATCCAGGGAACTACAGGCCAGGCAGTCTCACCTCAGTCCCTGGAAAAATCATGGAACAGGTCCTCAAGGAATCAATTCTGAACCACTTAAAGGAGGGGAAAGTGATCAGGAACAGTCAGCATGGATTCACCAAGGGCAAGTCATGCCTGACTAACCTAATTGCCTTCTATGATGAGATAACCGGCTCTGTGGATGAAGGGAAAGCAGTGGATGTGCTATTTCTGGACTTTAGCAAAGCTTTTGATACAGTCTCCCACAGTATTCTTGCCAGCAAGTTAAAGAAGTCTGGGCTGGATGAATGGATGGTAAGGTGGATAGAAAACTGGCTAGATGGTCGGGCTCAATGGGTAGTGATCAATGGTTCCATGTCTAGTTGGCAGCCGGTATCAAGTGGAGTGCCCCAAGGGTCGGTGCTGGGGACGGTTTTATTCAATATCTTCATTAACGATCTGGAGGATGGTGTGGACTGCACCCTTAGCAAGTTTGCAGATGACACTAAACTGGGAGGAGTGATTGATACGCTGGAGGGTAGGGATAGGATACAGAGGGACCTAGACAAATTAGAGGATTGGGCCAAAAGAAATATGATGAGGTTCAACAAGGACAAGTGCAGAGTCCTGCACTTAAGACGGAAGAATCCCATGCACTATTACAGACTAGGGACCGAATGGCTGGGCAGCAGTTCTGCAGAAAAGGACCTAGGGGTTACGGTGGATGAAAAGCTGAATATGAGTCAACAGTGTGCCCTTGTTGCCAAGAAGGCTAATGGCATTTTGGGTTGTATAAGTAGGGGCCTTTCCAGCAGATTGAGGGATGTGATCATTCCCCTCTACTCAGCACTGGTGAGGCCTCATTTGGAGTACTGTGTCCAATTTTGGGCCCCACACTACAAGAAGGATGTGGATAAATTGGAGAGAGTCCAGCGGAGGGCAACAAAAATGATTAGGGGGCTGGAGCACATGACTTATGAGGAGAGGCTGGGGGAACTGGGATTGTTTAGTCTGCAGAAGACAAGAATGAGGGGGGATTTGATAGCTGCTTTCAACTACCTGAAAGGGGGTTCCAAAGAGGATGGATCTAGACTGTTCTCAGTGGTAGAAGATGACAGAACAAGGAGTAATGGTCTCAAGATGCAGAGGGGGAGGTTTAGGTTGGACATTAGGAAAAACTTTTTCACTAGTAGGGTGGTGAAGAACTGGAATGGGTTACCTAGGGAGGTAGTGGAATCTCCTTCCTTAGAGGTTTTTAAGGTCAGGCTTGACAAAGCCCTGGCTGGGATGATTTAGTTGGGTTTGGTCCTGCTTTGAGCAGGGGGTTGGACTAGATGACCTCCTGAGGTCCCTTCCAACCCTGAGATTCTATGATTCTATGATTCTCAACTAATGGCACTCACTAGGCAGGGGACATGGGCTCCACAATCTAGTGAGATTGGCTGGTTGGCTATTCACTCACTTGTTTCTTTCTACCTACAGCAAAGTTAATTTGGGTTTAATTGAGAGTTTTATTATACAGCCCAGAGCTTAAGTCACTGATATTTAGGTCTAAGTGTTAGATTTGCTTTGGGATAGTGTTTCTCATGTGAGAGGCTGCCTAGTGTGCACCCACAGTGGGGTTCCCACACTCTAACAGCTAAAATTGTGAGAGCTGTACTAAGTGGGGAGGACCTAAAGACATCCTGCTGGATTGGTGTATCAATTGGCCAGCTGAGTGGCTGGTGGGGAGATCTTGTGATAGGGTGGTTGGGGAAGAGAAACAGAATACACAATTCTCTTGCAGGGTAGCTGTCAAAGAGGCACAGTGATTGGCCAGCACTGTGGCTGATGAAGAGGAGTGGCAAATGAGTGCCTGGGCAGTGGAGCTAGTAATGTGCCTGGGTGGGAAGTGAACTCTGCAGATGCATCTCTGGACTCTGGGTCTGCACTAACCCAAGGACAACAACTGTGAGTGGGGTGCAGAGAAGGGACAGGCACACTAAAGGAACTTTTGGTTGCTGGACTTAAGAACCTGAGGGGAAAGGACACTGCTCAACTTACTTGGTGGTGGGTGTTTGGCTCATGGTTTATGTTTATGAACCCTGTTTGCAATGTTTCCCCAAATTAATGCTGGGTTATTTCCCTTCTTTTATTAAAAGTTTCTTTCTACACTGAGACTTTGTGCTTGTGAGAGAAGAAGTATTGCCTCTCAGAGGCAACCAAGGAGATGGTGTGTAATTGTCCCAGGTTACTGGGTGGGGGCTCAAGCTGGTTTTGTGTTGCATTGATGAAGAGAAACCCCTAGATAGTGAACCTGGCCCTTGTTGCTGCCAGTCCCAACAGGCAGAAAGCTTACAGGTGACAGTTCTAAAGGTGCAACACCCAGTTCCAGCTTTCACAAGTACAAAACACAGCTCCTCTCTGCTTCTCTGAATTACCTGCTTCCGTCCCCACTGGGAAATCATTGGAACAGACATTTCCCCTTCCCAATTCTTCAGATACTTGTAAATTCCCACACAGCACTTCAGGCGAGAAAACCCTGGCTGGGACTTTCACAGCTGCCTTGGGAGTTGCACAACTGGTGCCCATTAATTTAAACAAAAATTGAGAATTCAGATCCCTTAGGCAGCTTTGAAAACCCAGCATTGCTAGAAATGGCCAGATCACTGAAGGCCAATTTCTGCCCCTTGTGATCAGAGGAAAACCTACAGCTGAGCATTTGTACTACAATAGAGGGTTTATTGCCCTGTCCCTGTAGCAGGATCTCGGGGCCTGTCTACACCACAGCACTGCAGCTGCACCAGTGCAGATGTAGTGGAGATGCTACCTACGCTGACAGGACAGCCTCTCCCATTGGGGAAGATACTCCACCTCCCCGAGAGCTAGGTTGGGATCACTGAGTTGCTCACAGGTGAGGATATAATTATACCGACATAAGTGTGCAGTGTAGACCCAGCCTCCAGCTGAGTTAATTTACTTGTCTACACTGGCAAGTTACTGCGCTGAAACTTTCTCGCTCAGGGGTGTGAAAAATCAACCCCCTGAGAGCAGCAAGTTTGAGCACTTTAAAGCGCTAGTGTAGCTATTCCCCTCGCGGAGGTGGATTACCAGGAGTGCTGGAAGAGCTCTCTCCTAGCACTTGCACATGACCACACTCACACTTCAAAGTGCTGCCATGGGAGCGCTTCGAAGTTTCTGGTGTAGACATAGCCTCAGTGTAGATAAGATAATTGCTAACCTCTAAATTACTTTCCCATTCGCAGTTCCCACTCACCTAGATGGGGAAGGGGAGGGGCATGCACAGACTGGGAGGGGCAGAACTAGAACCGAAAGAAATCCCCTCTCTCCTCCTACTTTCTGTTAGTTTTTCCGTGCCAAGTTACAAATATCAGCGCTCTAAGCCCAGCTCACTGAACCCCACCCGGGTGTTTCAGTGGAAGCAGTGCTGATCCCTGTGGATAGTTCAGAGTCACATTTGATTGGGGTCCTTTAGTGAGCATTGAAGGGATGAAGCCATTTAACCCTTCTCAGTTCAAATATGAAGTCATCATTCACCCTCCTCCCGAATCCAATACTCTTCTGAACATGGAATCAAAACCCCTTTAATCCCTGTAGCTTTACTTTTGTTTTTCATTTTTATCTCTCCCCCATCCCACAATCCTCCCTCTTGTTACTTCACCTTTCACTCTGTGTTGCATCCATAAGCAGGAACTGGCCAGGACAATGAGAACAGCCAGGAGAGTCAGGCTCACCCATACAGACACCATCCAGGGATTGACTCTCGGGAAAAACAGCTCTGCAAGAGAAGGTGCCATTGACTTGCAAGCAAACACATGCAGAATGAAGGCAGGACACTGAAACTGTGGTGACACGCTGAATAGTTAAGACTCTCACAGGGAACTACACAGGGAGATGTGGTTCCTCTGTGCTGTATTATTAAGTCAATGAAAGTCCAACCTTTAGCCTCGTTACTGAGCATGGTTAATTAATGGGAGGGGGCATGTTGGAGGTAGGGAGGAGGTAGAGTGGAGCTCTGCTATGTTACACCTGTCCCCCACTGGTATTCATGCAGTCCCTAGGCTAAATAAGCAGACATGGGATAAGAGGGAAGGTTCTCTCATGAATTGGTAACTGGTTAAAAGATAGGAAACAAAGGGTAGGAATAAATGGTCAGTTTTTAGAATGGAGAGAGGTAAATAATGGTGTCCCCCAGGGATCTGTATTGGGCCCAGTCCTGTTTAACATATTCATATACAATCTGGAAAAAGGGGCTCAAAGGGCTTAAAAGCAGCCCTGGAGAGGGCTGAGGTGGGGAGAAAGCAGCTACTGAGCAGGCGGGCATGGCCTCAACCGAAAGAGATAGGGCCTTTAAATACTCAGGCCTTTTAAATCAAGATTTAAAGGCCCCAGGGCTCCGGCTGTGGCTGGGAGCCCTGGGCCATTAAATCACCCCCGGAGCTACCAGCTGCAGAGGCAGCTTGGGGCCCTGGGGCTCAGGGGCGATTTAAAGGGCCCCGGGTTCTGGCCGCCACTACCGCAGCAGAGCTCCGGGCCCTTTAAATCACCACGAGAACCCTGCCACCGCAACTCCGGGACTCTGGCAGCGGGACTCAGGTGCTGCTTTAAAGGGCCCGGGGTCTCTGGCTGCTGCGGGGACCCTGGAGCCCTTTAAAGCACCAGCCTGGGGAAGCCATACTGGCTTACTTTCACCTCTGATTCCCTCCCTCCCTGCACTGAGAACTGTGATCCTCACAGCACACACAGAGAGATTAGATACAAACATAAATACTCTGGCTGGAAGGTTGCAGCATAACACGACTGTATCCCTTAGAATCCAAAACCTCAACCCACAAGAACCCCACAATGGAGTCCCTAAGGCAGCGGTCACAACTCATCGCACTGCGCTTTATGTAACACTGTGATACACTGTGCCCCATATAACACCCTGAACCCTCATGTTCACCACAGTTCTATGCTTATGATATATTTTGTACAAAGTATGCCTTGTGAGGTATCACTTGAAAAATCATAATTCAATGAACATCATTGTTCTGTTAAAATGTGTACGTTAACATTGTATGTGGAGCTATGAGATTTTACTATGTTTGTTAGTGAAATATGTTGTAATTCTGTGGAATATCCACAGACTAGCTCCTCAGAGACAACAAAGAACTGACGACAGGTGACGGAAAGCTATTTACTGCTGAGGCAACCATTCGCCATGAGGGGGACAGTAAACAAAGGATTTGCATATCATCCCCAGTGACATCTCAAATATTACATACACGGCTGGTGTGAACAAGAAATTTACAGTTTTCCGGATAGACTCTTTGAATCTCACATACACAGGCGACTGTTTCATCTACACCGTAGTGGGAAGTAATCCTCAAAGAGAGGAGGAGGGTATAAAATAAGAGACAGTGATCTTCACATTACATCTCCTGCCCTATCTCTACTCACAGCAATAAGATTGCTTGAAAGTCAGTAGGAGAATCATTGAACTGTGTGGGGTGGGGGGAAAGAGTTGGTCCTAGCTGGAAAGCTTTCCAGTTAGTTTGGACTTCAGTAAGTTTTTGGGTGTGAGAAACCTTTTTGCTTTCAAATCTTACTTGGCTTGGTAAAGTTTAGGAATTAGTTTTTGGTTTTATTTTTTATTTATTTTATAACCAATTCTGACCTTTATGCCTTATCACTTATTATCACTTAAAATCTACCATTCTGTAGTTAATAAAATTATTTTATTTTTTTACCTTTACCAGTGTGTTTTGGTTGAAGTGTTTGGGAAATCTGTACTCAGGTTAACAAACACCCCAGCAGAATCATTTCCTTTGATTAAATGACTGACTACACTGGTCTACAATTTTTGAGAAGTCATCTGCTTCAGTGATAAAATGTCCTTTTTATTATGTATTTTGATGTGCTGAATTCAAATATGACAATTAAAACAACTGATTGGCTACTGTTTCTAAGATATTTGAGTTTTTACATTTTATGTCTATGTATATTGTGTAGATAGTAGAGTTTTAATCATAAATTGTAAACCTAGGTCTTTTCATGTGTTTATGGTTGCTTTACATGATAATATTTCACCTGTCCTGTTTATGTAACACTTTAAAAATCAGCAAAAAGGTTATATAAATAAAATGTATTACGAAACAAAAGGCAAAAAACTATTATGTACATAGTTTAGTCCTATTCAGTGTCTACTCGGCGCTTCTTGGCTTGTCTCTTGTATTCATTAAATGAAGCATCTCTTGTCACTGTCCAGCAATAGTCTGCAAGCACTGATGGGCTCCATTTGCCCTGATAGCCTTTCTCCATTGTTGCAATGTCCTGGTGAAATCGCTCGCTGTGCTCGTCGCTCACTGCTCCGCAGTTTGATGGAAAAAAATCTAGATGAGAGTGCAAAAAATGTATCTTTAGTGACATGTTGCAACCAGGGCTTTTGTATGCCTTGAGGAGGTTTTCCACCAACAACCTGTAGTTGTCTGCCTTGTTGTTTCCGAGAAAATTTATTGCCACTAACTGAAAGGCTTTCCATGCCGTCTTTTCCTTGCCACGCAGTGCATGGTCAAATGCATCATCTCGTAGAAGTTCACGAATCTGAGGACCAACAAAGACACCTTCCTTTATCTTAGCGTCACTTAACCTTGGAAATTTTCCACGGAGGTACTTGAAAGCTGCTTGTGTTTTGTCAATGGCCTTGACAAAGTTCTTCATCAGACCCAGCTTGATGTGTAAGGGTGGTAACAAAATCTTCCTTGATTAAACAAGTGGTGGATGCTGAACACTTTTCCTCCCAGGCTCCAATGACTGTCGGAGTGGCCAATCTTTCTTGATGTAGTGGGAATCTCTTGCACAACTATCCCATTTGCAGAGAAAACAGCAGTACTTTGTGTATCCAGTCTGCAGACCAAGCAAGAGAGCAACAACCTTCAAATCGCCACAAAGCTGCCACTGATGTTGGTCATAGTTTATGCACCTCAAAAGTTGTTTCATGTTGTCATAGGTTTCCTTCATATGGACTGCATGACCAATTGGAATTGATGACAAAACATTGCCATTATGCAGTAAAACAGCTTTAAGACTCGTCTTCGATGAATCATAGAATCATAGAATTCAAGATCAGAAGGGACCATTATGATCATCTAGTCTGACCTCCTGCAAGATGCAGGCCACATAAGCCGATCCACCCACTCCTTAGCAAGCGACCCCTGCCCCATGCTTCGGAGGAAGGCGAAAAACCTCCAGGGCCATTGCCAATCTTCCCTGGAGGAAAATTCCTTCCCGACCCCAAATATGGCGGTCAGCTGAACCCCGAGCATGCGGGCAAGACTCTCCAGCCAAACCCTCTGGAAAAGGTTATATCATACCATTGACCCATTGTACTATTTACCAGTGTGGCACTTAATTGGCCTATTGACTAAGCCCGTTATCCTATCATACCATCTCCTCCATAAACTTATCTAGCTTAATCTTAAAGTCATGGAGGTCCTTCGCCCCCACTGTTTCCCTCGGTAGGCTGTTCCAGTATTGCACTCCCCTGATGGTTAGAAACCTTCGTCTAATTTCAAGCCTGAATTTCCTGACTGACAATTTCTATCCGTTTGTCCTCGTGTCCACATTAGCACTGAGCTGAAATAATTCCTCTCCTTCCCTGGTATTTATCCCTCTGATATATTTAAAGAGTGTAATCATATCTCCTCTTATGCTTCTTTTGGTTAAGGAAAACAAACCGAGCTCCTCAAGTCTCCTTTCATACGACAAACTTTCCATTCCTCGGATCATTCTAGTGGCCCTTCTTTGTACCTGTTCTAGTTTGAATTCATCCTTCTTAAACATGGGAGACCAAAACTGCACACAATACTCCAAATGAGGTCTCACCAACGCCTTATATAACGGGACTAGCACCTCCTTATCCCTACTAGAAATACCTCGCCTAATGCAACCCAAGACCGCATTAGCTTTTTTAACGGCCACATCACATTGCCTACTCATAGTCATCCTACGATCAACCAGGACTCCTAGGTCCTTCTCCTCCTCCGTTACTTCCAACTGGTGCGTCCCCAGCTTATAACTAAAGTTCTTGTTAGTCATCCCTAAATGCATAACCTTACACTTCTCACTATTGAATTTCATCCTGTTACTAATACTCCAGTTTACAAGGTCATCTAAATCTCCCTGGAGAATATCCCGATCCTCTTCCGAATTGGCAATACCCCCCAACTTGGTGTCATCCGCAAACTTTATCAGCCCACTCCTACTCTTGGTTCCCAGGTCAGCAATAAATAGATTGAATAAAATCGGTCCCAAAACCGAGCCTTGAGGAACTCCACTGGTAACCCTCCTCCAACCGGACAGTTCCCCCTTCAATACTACCCTCTGCAGTCTCCCCTTTAACCAGCTCCTTATCCACCTCTGGATTTTCATTTCGATCCCCATCTTTTCCAATTTAACCAGTAATTCTTCATGTGGTACCGTATCAAACGCCTTACTGAAATCCAGATATATTAGATCCACCGCATTTCCCTTGTCTAAAAAATCTGTTACTTTCTCAAAGAAGGAGATCAGGTTGGTTTGGCACGATCTACCTTTCGTAAATCCATGCTGTAATCTATCCCAGTTGCCATCGGCCTCATGCTCCGAACCACTCTCTCTTTAAGATTTTTTCCATGACTTTGCATACTACAGATGTTAGACTAACAGGCCTATAGTTCCCCGGGTCACTTTTTTTCCCCTTCTTGAATATAGGAACTACATAAGCTAATCTCCAGTCAGTCGGTACAATCCCCGAATTTAGGGATTTATTAAAGATTATCGCTAACGGGCTAGCAATATCCCTCGCCAATTCCCTTAATATTCTAGGATGAAGATTATCCGGGCCCCCCGATTTACTTCCGTTAAGCTGTTCAAGTTTGGCTTCTACCTCAGATACCGTAATGTCTACCCCCATATCTTCATTCCCATCGGTCCCTCTATCACTATTCCTTAGCCCTTCATTAGCCTCATTAAAGACAGAGGCAAAATATTCGTTCAGATATTGTGCCATTCCAACATTATCCCTAATCTCCACTCCGTTTAAAGTTTTAAGCGGTCCCACTTCTTCTTTCTTGGTTTTCTTCCTATTTATATGGCTAAAAAACCATTTGCTATTGGTTTTAATCCCCTTCGCTAGGTCCATCTCTACTCGTCGCTTTGCCTTTCTCACAGCTTCCCTGCACCCTCTGACCTCAATAAGGTAGGTTTCCTTGCTGATCCCTCCCATTTTCCACTCCTGGTATGCTTTCTGTTTTTTCTTAATGACCCCTCTAAGACGCTTGCTCATCCAGCTCGGTCTAAAACTGCTACCTATGAGCCGTTTCCCCCTTCTCGGGATACATGCCTCTGACAACTCCTGCAACTTCAACCTGAAGTAACCCCAGGCGTCATCTGCCCCTAGATCCCTAAATATGTTAGCCCAGTCCACTTCCCTAACTAGTCGCCTTAATTTAGTAAAGTTAGCCCTTTTGAAATCGTACACCCTAGTCTCAGATGCACTATTGATTATCCTCCCATTTATTTGGAAACGAATTAGCTCATGATCACTCGAGCCAAGGTTGTCCCCTACAACAATTTCCTCAACAAGGTCCTCGTTACTTACCAAAATCAAATCTAAAATGGCATCCCCCCTCGTCGGTTCAGCAACCACTTGATGAAGGAATTCATTAGCTATCACGTCTAGGAAAAGCTGAGCCCTATTATTATTACTAGCATTTGTTTCCCAATCTATATCCGGGAAGTTAAAGTCCCCCATGATCAAGCAGTTCCTATTAGTGTTTACCTCCTTAAAAACATTAAAGAGCTCTCTATCCATCTCTAAGCTAGATCCCGGCGGTCTATAGCACACCCCAATCACTATCCCGGGTGAGGCTCTGGTAGTTTTCTTCCCCAATGTGACCATTGCCCAAACAGACTCTGTATTATCCATTGCATTGCTAGTTACCTCATTACATTTCACCTCATTATTGATATACAGTGCTACTCCCCCACCTTTACCTTTGCATCGGTCTTTCCTAAACAGCACATACCCTTCCATACCTGTACTCCAGTCATGGCTACCGTTCCACCATGTTTCGGTTATTCCTACGATATCCGATTTCAATTCCCGGACCAGGAGCTCCAGTTCCTCCATTTTGTTACCTAAGCTTCTCGCATTGGTGAACAAACATCCTAATTTTTCCTGTTGGGCTCCTCTCACTCTTTTCACCCAACTCGGTAGGGACACAGTACTTCCAGTATGACTTATAGATCTAGTATCCGTCCCCCTCCTCTTCCTTACACGTAACTGCCCCCCTCTGGCTATATCTGTTGTTATCCTGTTGTTCTCACTCCCAATGTATAAATTTGGCGTGGAGAGCACCAGGACCTCTCCCAACCGTCTCCCCCCAGTGTCTAGTTTAAAGCTCTTTTAATCAGATGAGCCAGCCTCCCTCCTAGAAGTCTACTTCCTTCCCTACTTAGGTGGAGCCCATCCCTTGAGAACAGTTGTCTGTCCCCAAAAGCCTCCCAGTGCCCATACATCCCAAAGCCCTCCTTGTAACACCACTCCCTCAGCCAACTATTAATCGTCACGATCCTCTCACCCCTTTGGCACCCTTCCCTAGGGACAGGTAGAATCCCACTGAAGATCACCTGAGCCTCAATTTCCTTGAGCGTCTTACCCAACCTGGCATAGTCTCCCTTGATCCTTTCTAGCGAGAATCTAGCAGTGTCGAATCAATGAACAGTCTCCACTCATCTGGATCGTGAACGATGTTGAGGGCTGCCATCACACCATCGATGTTGTTGCAGGCTACAAGATCACCTTCCATGAAGACGAATGGGACAAGATCCTTTTGACGGTCACGGAACATGGAAACCCTAACATCACCTGCCAGGAGATTCCACTGCTGTAGTCTGGAGCCCAACAGCTCTGCCTTACTCTTGGGTAGTTCCAAATCCCTGACAAGGTCATTCAGTTCACCTTGTGTTATGAGGTGTGGTTCAGAGGAGGAGGATGGGAGAAAATGTGGGTCCTGTGACATTGATGGTTCAGGACCAGAAGTTTCATCCTCTTCCTCGTCTGACTCAAGTGAGAATGATTCTGGTGCATCAGGAACCAGCAGTCCTTCTCCGTGGGGTACTGGGCGTATAGCTGATGGAATGTTTGGATAATGGACAGTCCACTTTTTCTTCTTTGACACACCTTTCCCAACTGGAGGCACCATGCAGAAGTAACAATTGCTGGTATGATCTGTTGGCTCTCTCCAAATCATTGGCACTGCAAAAGGCATAGATTTCCTTTTCCTGTTCAACCACTGGCGAAGATTTGTTGCACAAGTGTTGCAGCATATGTGTGGGGCCCACCTCTTGTCCTGATCTCCAATTTTGCAGCCAAAATAAAGGTGATAGACTTTCTTAACCATAGTGGTTATACTGCACTTTTGTGATGCAAAAGTCACTTCACCACAAACATAGCAGAAGTTATCTGCACTGTTCACACAAGTATGAGGCATCTCTGCTCACTTTGGCTAAACAGAAATGTGTCCCTTTGCAAAATCAAACACTGACAAATAAGAGAGCACGACACTGTATGATTTCTAGAGCTGATATAGGGCAATTTGTTCAGCAGAGTGATGTAAGCTTCGTTATGATTGCATCATCCATGACTTCTAGGAATAACATTATGCAATTCATATCATGTATGATGCAATACCAGCTTCAGATTGCATCATTCATTGTTTTGCCTAAAAAGCAAGTACTGTCCAAACCCAGTCATAGATTTATTCATAGATCCAGTCAAAGATGTATTTTAGTCATTTCTGGTTTAAATTGAGATCCCTTCCCTTTATAACTCACTTATCCTCCGCTATTCCCAAGTCAAGGGTCGTATATACTGACCCAATAACATAACTTGAAAACTAGAGCCAATCAACAATTTTAAGCATCATTTTTGTTCTCAGTGACCCAGAATTAGTAAAGTTTGACTACATTTATTTCAGAAGCATTTTGGCTGTAGAGCAGTGCTATTAAAGATTGTTCAGTAATGTGCTGGACATGACAGGATACACATTTCCAGGTACAAGGCTGGGGAATTTCTGAGTGTTACCCTGTATGTTATGTAGTTCATAAGTGGCTGGGAAAGCATTCATGTATCTTTGCTGGGAGTGACTTTACATGCTAATGGCTGTGTGTGAGCAGAGCCCAGAGAGGCTGCTTTCCACTAGCAAAGCCATGGAACAGGCATCCTGGGCTGGAGAGTTAAAGGGACACAGCAGTTCAACAGTCCAGACTGTACCCTAGGGCATGTCATAAACAGGACTTTACTTCTTAGAATCCAGAACCATAACACACAAGAACCCAAACCAGAGAGGGGCTGCTCCCTAAGGCAGTGGGCACCTTGCTTTACGTTGGCTTGGCTATAGGAACAGTTAGTGCCCGGCAGGCTGGGGTGTAAATCCACCTTGCACTAGCCTGCTGTGTGCACCCTGCTGCCGTGCACTGAAAGTTCCCTGGTGTACGTAGATCTGTTCCCATTTCAAAGTGGGGCAGATCAAAGCACACTATGGAATTATGAGTGCACGTAGCAGGGGCCACACAGACAATTAGTGTGCACCAGATTTACACCCTAGCTTGCCACAAACTAACTGTTCCTGAAGACAAGCTCTGATTTTGCATTTTTACAGAGCCCTCTGTTCTGCAAACAGCACCTGGCAAACACCCGTCTCTTAAAGTGACAACTTGCAATACCAACACAGCCCTCACTACACCACAAGAACAAAAAGAATTCCCTCCCCCACCCTTCCTGAGAAGTATGATGATTGCTGGTGTGACATTAGACTTCATATTGTTTTTGAAAATACGCTTATGATATGGATATGACATTACTGTGTACTTTATGCAAGTAAGGTATCATTTAAAATGTTGTGATTTACTGAATGTGATTATCCCATTTGCATCCATGCATCTTTTTTGTATCTGAAGTTAGGAATATTGACTATGTATCTGTATTCCAACTATATTACTTTGAGTGACACCCACTGCTAACACTTCAGGTACAACAACGGAGAAGCCAGACAGGGCTGATGACCAATCAGTGAAGACAATGGACTGTGAAAAGGCTTGGCCTTCCTGCAGACACTCCATAGTACCACTAACTCATGGATGCTGTGATGCTACAGAGTCAGGTGACCTGGTCACCTGATACTAACCTCCATTTTGGACTGCTGAACTTTTCCACTGGGAGTTGGGGGAATCAAACAAAGGATTCCCACCTTATGGCAATCCTACATAAGGTGGAAGATGGAAACAATCAAGGTCTTCAGTTCATTTCTCCTCTGCTTTCCCACCCAAAGAGACACTGAAAAACACCTGGAAACAAGAACTGCTTGACTTGGGCTGGAAAGATATCTGGTCTGTGAAGGAATCGACCTAAAACTAACCACTATCTAGAGTAAGGAATTGTTATATGTAACCATTTTCTTTAGTCAATCTAGCTTAGTGTGTGTGCTTTGCTTTATTTTCTTAGTAATCTGTTTTGTTCTGTTTGCTACCTCTTTAACCTCTTAAAATCCATCTCTTGTAGTTAGTAAACATATTTCTTGTTTATAATATAATCCAGTTTATATAATTTCAAGGGGTGTGTGTGTGTGTGTGTGTGCATACCTTCCTCCACATTGAGGGAAGGAGTGAATTTCATATAAATCTGGGTTTGCACTCCAAGGGAGATGAACACCTGGGGCTGTGGCAAGTCCCTTAAGCTGAGTCTTCCCATAGCTGATCTCAGTATCTGTATTGTTCTGCAGCAGGACATGGCCCTGCCTGTGTGCTTGGCTGGAAGAGGCTTGTGAGCCTGGCCCAGCAAGACCAGGTAAAGGGGACCCAGGCTGGTAGAATAGACTGACTCAGTGGCATCCCAACATATCAGGTGGCATCCCAAGGGGGTCTGACCAATCACAGCTGGGTAATGAGCTATTCTGAAAATGTGGCCAATGATGTCCCAGCCTGCAAGGTGCTAAACACCCTCAGCTGCTACTGGAGTCAAAGTTTATGTCTATATTGCAATTAGACACCTGCAGCTGGCCTGTGCCAACTAACTCAGGTGCGCTTGGCTCAGGCTAAGGGGCTGTTTAATGGCAGTGTAGATGGGCTTAGGCTGAAGCCCGAGTTCTGGGACCCTGTAGTGAGGCGGTGTGGCTCCCCTCTGCCCCGGAGAAGGAAAAGCCCACCAGAGGTCAGAGTGGACGGAGCTAGGGAACTCTGAGCCCACCCCTCAAAGGGTCAGGCGGCGACCCGGAACTGTAAAGGCCAGCCCTCAGAGCTCAGTAGGAGCCCAGTAACAGGAGAGAGCAGATGTCCCTAGGGGAGCCCGAGACTGGGAAGCTCCTGCGGCCCAAGGTGGCTGCCCAGACTGGCCAGAGCTACCCCATGCCCGCTATCCGGAGGAGCTGCTGGATGTGCCGACCAACCCCTGGCCCAATGAACCCATGCTTCTGGACCCCGCCCCCCCCCCCCCCGAAGCCAACGCCAGGACCCAGGTAGGGCTCGAGAGGGAGTATGGAAGTAGCCCAGGGGCAGCTGACCCCAGTCTGGTTGCAACATTACCAGAGCCTATGTCAGTGTGTTGCGGCCAGGATCCCCACTGACTAAGCAGCGGATCTTCAGCCTCTGCTAGGGCCCCGGGCTGGGCCGCAGTGGAGTGGGAGGGCCTGTCTCCCCTCTCCCTGGCCTGAGGAGGCCGAAGCCTATTATCCCTGCTCAGCCCTGCCTGAGGGCCTGAGCACCCCTGACTCAGCGTTTGTTGCCTTGCCCTGACCTAGGGCTGGGCCCTGTGACTGTTGTTATGGCTCAGCCCTGCCTGAGGGCCTGAGCCTCCTGACTCAGTGGTTGTTGCCTCGCCCTGACCTAGGGCTGGGGCTTGTAACTGTTGTTGCGGCTCAGCCCGGCCTGAGCCTCCTGACTCAGTGGTTGTTGCCCGCCGGAGCCAGGGCCAGACTAACCACATTTCAGCGGACTCCCGCAAGGGCTACCAAGGGAGACCCCGGGCCGGACTAATCCCCCAGACCCATCGGGGTGTAGTGAGCCGGCGAGGCTCCCCTCTGCCCCGGAGAGGGTCGAGCCCCAGTGAACTCTTGTACAGACCCTCACAGGGTCCTAAAGCCTGGTCTCCAGCCTGAACCTGAATGTCTACACTGCCATTTAACAGCCCCTTAGTCTGAGCCCCTTAGCCTGAGCCAGCTGGCACAGGCCACCAGTAGATGTCTAATTGCAGTGTAGACATATGCAAAGAGAACTGAGGTTGCTCAGGACTTTCATAATACAAGAACTAGGGGTCACCAAATGAAATTAATAGGCAGCAGGTTTAAAACAAATAAAAGGAAGTTCTTCTTCACGCAGCGCACAGTCAACTTGTGGAACTCCTTACCTGAGGAGGTTGTGAAGGCTAGGACTATAACAATGTTTAAAAGGGGACTGGATAAATTCATGGTGGCTAAGTCCATAAATGGCTATTAGCCAGGATGGGTAAGAATGGTGTCCCTAGCATCTGTTCGTCAGAGGATGGAGATGGATGGCAGGAGAGAGATCATTTGATCATTGCCTGTTAGGTTCACTCCCTCTGGGGCATCTGGCATTGGCCACTGTCGGTAGACAGATACTGGGCTAGATGGACCTTTGGTCTGACCCGGTACGGCCTTTCTTATGTTCTTATGTTATGTTCCAAGACGTGCTCAGCACCTTGAAGGTTCAGGCCAATGAACAGGAGACACAATGATAAATACTCTCTACCCATGTCTGCAGCATCTCAGTCTATACAGATGTGGCATGGACGGGCACTGACCTGCTACTGAAATTGCTGACTCTCTCTTCTGGTTGAGTCGGAGGTTCCTGACACAGCAGGACACTTTCTGGTTAGACTCTTCTGGTATAACAATAGCAATCTCTGTTTGAAACAGCTCATCTGCCTCTGGGGTTATTTCTTTAGAGGCTGATGGTAAGATCTTCCCCTGGAGATCTCTCCACTGAGCCTCGGGCTCTGGGTACCATCTGGATGATCGACACACCACCCGGATCCCTCCATCCTGATGTCCCTCCACAGAGATGACAGGATCAGAGCCCAAACCTACAGAAGAAATAAATGAACTTGTGATAATCCTACAGTGCCCAGTAACAAGCCAAAAGCTTTATTACACTATCGAAAGCCATTTTCTGTTAAACTAATAATCAAATGTGAGTCCATGAGTGTGGCTGGTCAGTTAATCTGGTCAGATTAATATTTGATAAACAGTAAAATTAATATCAGAGAGGTAGCTGTGTTAGTCTGGTTCTGTAGAAGCTTCTACAGTAAAATTAATATTAATGTCAGGGCCGTTCTATGCACAAATTTGCTCCACTTTAGTTAAACTGGTTTAGTTAATCAAGTATAGATCCCTGTGTGGACACTCTTAAATCAAGAAGGAATTGACTCAAGCTAAATCAATATAAGCCCTTTCCAAACTCTTTTAGGAGTGTCCACACAGAGCTTTGCACTAGTTCATCAAAACTAGTGCCCATGTATGTGTAGACAAACTTTAAATTAATTCGCAAATAAAAAACCCTTGTTATAGGGGAGTTTGGGTTGCTTGGCAGTGCCATGTAGCCTTCCAGAATAAAGACGTGAACAGCAGAAAACAGGAAATAAACTCAGCAAAACAGAAACACAAACACTCAACAAGGAAATGTAGGGTTAAGGTAACACCTCTCACTCCAGATCACAATTGGGGAGTTTATTATTGATGAGCTAAACTGAAATAAAATTATCTTAATTGAAACAAGAGTCTTGTACCTTAATCAAAAGTGTGAATTCAAAGAGATTCATTATTGCAGGGTCAGTGTGTATGTGCAGAGAGGCCCTTAGGCTGTTTGGAAATTTCACACAGACCAACCAAGAAAGGAAAATGACCTACAAAGAGAGACAAAGAAGCTACCAGTGTCTGGAGCCTTCCCCATATGGGATTCTTGACTAGAAGACAACAGGCTACGGAGTGCTCACCCAGAAGGGGTGTGACTCACACGGCTTTGGTCTGACAGACTCATAGGAAATGCCCAAGAGCCACAGACAAGGACTGAGGTTAAAAGGCCTGATGTGAAAATTCTGTGTAACCCTCCATGCTTCTGTTGTTGTTCCCTTTTAACAGCTCATTGATTCCAACTAGCTGGGGATTCGCAGGTACACAAAGGAAAAAGGATTGGATCAGAAGAACCGTTGGAAGGAGTGGGCAGGGAGGCTAAAGTCTTCCACTACTTCCACTTAGTTACAAAGATAATTTTACAAACATTTGTGATCCCCTTGGGCAGAGGAATTCCTGGGTGCTTCAAGAGAAGGAGAGTGGAGAAAGGGAGAGCAAGAGGGTGTGTGTGCGTCTGTACCTCCTGAAAAGAAGTCTACAGTGAGCAGACCCTCACCTAGTGAAGCAGCTGAGAACCTGCCCAAAGCCTAGGAGGTACAAAGTGGCTGGCTGGGGACATCCCAGGATGGGAGCCAGGAGGAGCACTGTGCCAGGGAGGAATCACCTGATAAGGACAAACCAGAGCCAGACCCAGTTTTGCTGTCACCCAGAGCTGTATGGGGCTGTGAGTACTGGGGCTTGTGACTTTGCATTGGGATTAAGGTAGGAGGCTGTTAGCCAGGTAAGTGGGGAGGTTGTTGCTCTGTGGGGCTTTGCAGAGAGTAGCAGAAGAGGGCACTGGAGGGGTTTACTGTGCAAAATTCACTGGTGTCAAAGACAACCAGGAGCCCCCCAGACTCACTGCTGCACGGGAACTCAGGCCAGGACTCCTGAACTCTGAGTGTAGACACAGAGCTCGGTGTCTGTCCTATGGTACTGTGCTTGGCATCTCCCATTTTTATTGTGGTACCACTAGACCCATGGGTCCTTGGATTGACTGTAACCTGTTTTACCAGTGCGCACATATTTTCCCCCTGTTGTTTTTCTACTTTCATCCCTCTGCAAAATAAATATGTCCACTTTCCTATACTCACTGATCTATTCTGGTGTGTGTGTATTTACACCGGTGAGGTTTGGAACAGGTGCCCCTGGGGTGGAAGGGAGTTACCCCGCTGTGCTCCAGTGTGTGCCTGTTCTTGGTCAGAGCCACCCTGCAGAGCAGACTCCATCCTGGCCATGAGGGCTCTACAGTTATGTATTAATTCACACAAAGTACTTCCCAACGCAGAATTACAGTTTTCCAGCAGGGCCTTGTGCCTTTCCAAATGCAGAGAGCAGCTAAACATACATTCCTGAAACCCAAGAGATACACAGTAACGGCACACAGATCCCCTGCTCTGCAACCTTAACTCTGCCTCCTGGGACTGGCAATAGGCACAGGGAGCAGTTCAGTGAGGGTGGTGCCATGATAAACAGGCATGAGGAAGGTGCCATTTCTGGTGTTTCTCGGATTTGGATTCCAGCATCGCTCCGCCTGCACTCCCACTGCCTTCCCCATGTTCGGAGTCGTTGTACTGACTGGGGGAGGGGTTAGTTAGAGCAGGTCACTGTGATATGACGAGACGGATCACATAGGTGTCTCATTGCACTGCCAAGGTTGGTAGGCTGTGTCAGCAGAAGTGCAGTGGCTCTTAACCTTTCAGGTGTCTGATTTGTCTTGCTACCTCCAAAGTTTCACCTCCCTTAAAAAGTACCTGCTTACAAAATCAGACATAAAAATACAAGTGTCACAGTCACTATTACCGAAAAATTGCTGACTTCTTATTTTTTCCACATAATTATAAAATGAATCAATCGGAATATAAATATTGAACTTACATTTCAGTGTATAGCGTTTAGAGCAATATAAACAAGTCATTGTCTGTATGAAATTTTAGTTCGTACTGACTTTACCGGTGCCTTTTATGTAGTCTGTTGTAAAACTAGGCAAATATCTAGATAAACTGATGTACAACCTGGGAGATCTCTGCATACCCCCAGGGGTACATGTACCACTGGTGGAGAATCGCTGCTCTAATGACCTCAAATTTAGGCCACTAACCCCAGACTCCGACGAGTCACAGAAATTTTCAAGGCAATCTGAGTGTGAATTTTAGAGCCTTAGAAAAAAAGCAGCTGTTAAACAGTGAACTAGAACAAATCTTAATCAGAGCAGAGCTACTGACCCACTATAACAAGAAAAGTCCACTGTTATCTCACAATGAACCCTCAGACTCCACTTATTACCCTGTTGAAGACGTCAAAGTATCAGAAGAAATTACTGACCTGCCACCTGCAGTTCCAATAAATCTTCTTCATAAGAGACACTGGACTGAAAATAACATGTGTACTGCCCATCGTCGGAGGGTTGAATATTGCGTATTCTCAGGGAAACTCTCCCATTGGTGATGTCATCTTTCAAGAGCTCAGTTCTTCCTTGATATTCCAGCATCTGCTCTCCATACTGATCCCGCCCACCACGGTACAGGTGCACGACTTCAGAGTACTTGGATCGGAACCATCTCACCTCCATGTTCTCAGCGCTCATCCTGGGGGAGAGGTGGCAGGACAGGACGGCCTCCTCACCTAGAGAGGCAATGACTGGATGATCAGGTCCAGTCACTATGAACTGTGCTGTGAAATGTACAAAGGAAAATGGAAATTAAATCGGTGAGGGGCTGGGGGTAGCATTAACTCAGCAGTAAGACTCACAGTAAGAGAGCACCCTGGGTTAGAAGTGAACACCATGCCCCATGTAGTGCCCTAGGCACATCTGTGAGTTCAGAGAGTCACAGGCTTGAGGTAACTGCACCTCTGACCCCTCTGTGGTCTGCTCAAGGAATGTCTCCTTAGGTCTCAGGCCTCCAGCCGTCACCTCTCTCTGAACAGGGGACCCTCTTACTCCACACTGGGGTTTCAGGCCACTTAATTCACTGTGGTTTTCTCAGCAGGCCTGATCAAAAACCAGCATCTGTGCTTTGTTTTCTCTCTCAGGGCTATGAACAGCATGTGCCAGTGGCTACCAATAACCAAAGAGCTCTTCTAAAGCAGAGAACATTTAAGGAGAAAAGCCTGACAGAGAAAAGTTACCATAAACCAATCAAAGGTCTGAACACGTTACGCTTGTGCCAAAGGATTCTCATCTGGCACATGGGACTCACTGGTAGGGTTCAAAGTCTTTCAAACCTTTCTGTAAAGGTTGTCCCCTTGGTAAACAGGTCATGTCAATTTGTAGCCCAAGATCTTGGGTCTCTGGTCAGTTCAAATCCAGCTTTTAAACCAAAAATCTTTGTTCTCTTGGGCTTCTTGACCTGGTCTCAGGGCTAGCCTTAGGGAAAATGGTGCCTTGGGAAAACTTGTATTTTGGTGCCTCCCCCCATCACTCTTGGCACCCACAGTCTTCCCACTTCCCCATCACCTCCTTGCCCCACTGCCTCCCCCCCCCCAGTGCTTAAATTATATTAAAAGAGGTGCTAGAGCTCAGCCCCAGCACTGGTAGGGTGGCCTGATAGGGGTGGCTGCTGGTCGGGTGCCCAGCTCTGAAGACAATAGTGCTACCAGCAGCAGCACAGAAGTAAGGGTGGCGTGATATAATGCTACCCTGTCTTCTGCTGCGACTCCTGGTGCCTGGCACTCAGCCTGCAGCTCAAGGCAGGCTTTACACTATCGCACAGGGGCTGCATCTTGCCAAAGCCCACAGCCCCTTGGGCCATTCCTGTCTCACTGAGGTGCCATTTCTGATTTTGGGGAGTGGAGGTAATTTTAACTGTGATTCCAGGGACTACTTAGATACCTGAAAACTCTAGGGTTTGTTTTATATATATATATAACACTTAGTAATTAGCTGACAGGAGCACTGTATCTATTTCCTAGAGGTAAGCAGGGTCTGAATGAACTCTCCCTTGACAGCTAGCTGAGAGGGAGAGAGACTTCAGGAGCAAACTGTATTTACATGAACACACCTACTCTGTGTAAATATCTAGCAGACAGGAGCTGTGTATCTCCAAGTGATCAACTGTGGCTGGTGTTGGGTTACAGATCACTTTAGTACTGAATGCAGGGGTAGTGAAATGCTGTTATCAGTGTTGTTGTCTTTATTGTCTGAGTAGAAGGGAGCAGAACTGTGCTTAACTTGTCCCAAATGAGGGGTCACCCTGAGCTGAAAGGACCTCGCTAAGCCAGGGACTGGAATACCAGATCTTCCTGGGAAAACAGAGCAGGAATAGGGGCAAGTGTTTTAGCCATGAGGTATGATGCTTTGTAAGGGTCCATAGTCTGGTTTAACTTGTTTCTTCTCATGGTTCAAAGATAGTACTAAATAGGCTCCATTAGGAGCTTTTTGTTATTTAGTGTTTAAAAGAGCTGATGATGATAATCACTTCTGGTGGGATAGTGTGTCTACCCAGCCTCAGAGCTTCCAGTTACTAAGAGCTGGCTAAAACCTCAAGAGACTGACCTGCCAAGATCACAGCAGACACAGATGGTAGAAGGGGATTGGCAAGAGGATCAGGGGCTGGTGGGGAACTAGTCAGAGCAAGTGCTCAGATGGTAGATCAAGCCAGGTGCTTTCTTCCCTGGGTGGGAGGTTAACCCACACAGACGTACCTCTGATCCCTGGTTCCTCACTGACCAAGGACAACCACTGTGAGTGGAGTGGAGTGGAGTGGGGTGGGGTGGGGTGTGGGAGCAGAGAGGGACTCAGAAAGGGGACTTTTGGTTGTGGAATTCAAGAACATGAAGCAGAAGACACTGCCCTACACACTCTGGGGTGGGTGTCCTGCTTGTGGCATTTTCCCTAATTAATGTCAACTGACTTCCCCCCTCCTTTCATTGAGTTTCTTTTCTACACTCAGATTCTGTGCTTGTGAGCGGGGAAGCGTTGTCTCTCAGAGGCACCCAGGGGTGGTGTGTAATTTGCCTAGGTTACTGAGTGGGGAATGGAGCCAGTTCTGGGTTGTTGAAGAGGAACCCATAGATATTGAACCTGGCCCTGGTTGCTGCTGACTCCACCTGACAGAAAGGTTACATATAAAAAGAAAGAAAAAATATAGACAAACTCCAATTAAAGCCACTTTTTATGTTGATATATAAATTTAGAACATTCAGGAGATAAAATAGCAAGATATTCCCAATCCTAAACCTTGAGCTATCAGTTCTGGAGTTTTAACACAGATATAAGAAACACAAGTGTGATACTTTGTACTCTCTCTTTAGTAGAGATAAATAAAAATAAGTAAAATCTGCTTACTTTCGCTAACAGACACAATCTCTTTTACTGCCATTATCTACTCTATTCTAGGCAATTGTTCTTCACTCCACTAAAGTATTTACTTAATTTTAAAAAAGTTTTTTTCTCTTTTATTACCAATGGGAATTTAGTTTTCTAATTGTGTTTGCGTTCATGTTTACCTATCACAGTCATGCACGTGACTCACTAACATTTGACTCCATCATTACTATTAGTGTCAGACTTGGAACCGCTTTTATTTTCATATGAATTTTAAGTTATTTTACAGATATAACTAAAAATGCCATTTGAAAATAAGTGACCTTCATCTGCACAATGGCTAAAGTTACGTGTTTAGCATTTGTTGTTGTTAAACTGGCACTGCTAAGGTGAGTACAAGCTAAATTTACATTTTAGAAGGATACTATTATCTGAGTGTACCACTTTAAATAATGAATGGCAAAGCACAATATGGTAATAAAAGTACTAATGAGAATTACTCCAGCCAGGACAGGTTGGGCATTTTAGAATTCACTACTCAAAGACTTAAATTTAAGCATAAGAGAGAAATAAAATTATGAAATGCACAGACACGTAAAATAAATAAATAAATAAAATAGCAGCACTGTTATCCTTAAGGAACTTTGAAAGAATAAAATTACAGGAAATATATGTGCATTGTGCATTTCGACAGGAAGTACCAAGAATTAACAACAACAGTAGTACAAGTGTGTGTTGAGGGGAGAGTTTGTGTGTGTTGGGGAGTTTGAGAGACAGAGTGTATGGGGGAAGTGTGAGAGACAGTGTGTGGGGGGGAAGTGTGAGAGGGTGTGTATGTGAGAGAGAGAGAGAGACAGTGTGTGTTAGAGTGTGTGAGAAAGAGACAGCGTGTATGGGGGAAGTGTGAGAAACAGAGTATGTGTGGGGGGAAATGTGAGAGGGTGTGTGTGAAAGAGAGAAACAGAGTGTGTGGGGCTGGGAGGTGGGGTAACCCTCCCCCATGGCATAGATTACAATCCCCAGCCCGCAAAAGGTACATATGACATGTATAGAGGCCATGGATAAAAGGGACACAAAAATATGCAGAACATTCATAAAGTGAATTCAACAGTCCCCAAAATGTCACATGTTGTTGCAACATCTGCCACGCAGAGTTCACATGTGAGTGTTAGACACTGTCCCTATTATCTCTGAATGGGGCTCAACACATCTCATGGGCTCCCTGGGGATAATGGTGCTGGGGCACTGGCTCTTTGATACACCCAGGCCTTTTCATGCTGCTCCAGCACTGGGGCCTCCTCATCTGCAGGAGGGGTGATGTAAAAGCCGGCAAGGTGAAAACAGATCATCACTACACAGGCGATGGCTTCAAAGGTAAAGTCAGAGGCCAGATAATGGAGGGGAGAAGGAGGCAGATAAAAAAAGTGAAGGAAACAGAGAGCTAGTCACTGTGGAACTGCACAGGAAGGGGTGGGTAGTGGGGGGTGGGGGATCTCGGTGGAGAGACACAGCATTCAGAGAGAACCAGTTAAATTAGCAGGATGGAAACTATAGGAGGGAACCAAAATGCCCGAGTAGCTGTGGAGGCAGCCCTGGGGGTGGAGTGGGTCACTATAAGGGGTTCACGGAAGGCATGGGATGAAAAAGCCAGCAAACAGCCTCACTGTGAGATGAAGTCTAGCTCTGAGTCCTAGTCAGATGTGTTCAGTGCAGCATGAATGACATGTGGGTTGTTACTTCTAAACTGGAGAGTCTAGGATTCAGGACTCCTTCGTCACCGAAGAGTCTGACTTGTAACATATATGGTCTGGCAGTGAAGTGTCTAGGAATTGGAAGTGACTTTTTAAATAGTTTGTGAGCCCTGTAGTGGTGCTCACTGTGTACTGTGTGTTTGAAGCTGCCAGAAATCAGCCAGAGCAGTAGTAGTGTCAAGGCCTGATATGATGATGTATAGATAGTAACCATGATTAGTGGGGACCCAGCAGTGCCCTGTGGTTTCTCCATGTTGCTGGTTGTGGGCACGTTGAGCAGTGGTTTACAAGACAAGGCAGTGATGTGAGATGGATGTTAATGACCAGCAATACCAACAGCAGCAAACCCAGCGAGGAGGCTGGAGCTCCTACCTGACACCAGCCTGTGAACCTGTAGAGTGAGGCAGAGAGCGATGTAGCCGGGCAGAGCAGAGCTCATTGTGGAGCCAGGGGAGAATGAGGGAACCTTCAACGTCATCGTAGCTGGGTCTGGGGAACAGGAGAAATAACAAACCAGACGGTGAGTGAGTTGGACGCAGTGACAGTGCCACGGTTGTCAGACTTTCATAGCCCTGGTCCATGGATCAGTTACGTTTACATTAGCTCACTTCCCAGTATTCATAGACTAAAGTCAGAGGGAACCATTAGATCATCTAGTCTGCTCTGTGCCATGGGCCAAACACTCTCACCCATTTACCCTTGTACTCAGCCCAAACTTGTATTTGACTAAAGCATCTTCCAGAAAGTCACCAACCCTTGATCTGAAGACAGCAAGAGATGGACAATTCACCACTTCCCTGGGTAGTTTGTTCCAAGATTAATCACCCACAGTGTTACAATTCTGTGTCTTATTTTTAATTTGAATTTGTTCAGTTTTAACTTCCAGCCATTGGGTCTTGTTTTGCCTTTCTACCCTATATCAAAGGGAACCTTAGTACCCCGTATTTTCTCCATGAAGGTGTGACAGATGGGGAACTTTACTGAAATATTTTAATGAACTATCAGTAGGACGCTCTACTGTTCCCCTTGGCATCGCTACTACTTTGGGGGAAACAATTGCTTCTCTCACTGGGACTAGGCTGAACAGGCCAGAGATCTGAGATGTAGAGCCACTCAGAGTGTCTGGGCTGGAATCAACACATATCAATGGAAACAATGAGGAGTCTTGTGGCATTTTAAAGACTAACAAATTTACTTGTGCATAAGCTTTCGTGGGCTGGAGCCCACTTCTCAGTTTCATGAAGTGGAAACTTCAGTGGGCAGATATACATACACATACAGAGATGGGTGTGTTACATAACTATGCGGAGGACCAAGTGCTAACGAGGTCAATTCAATCAGGGCAGATGTGGTCCACTCCCAACACTAGATGAAAAGGTGAGAACACATTATAATAAAGGAGGCTGACAAAGGAGGTGCTGTAGTCATCATGAACAGGCTGGATTATGAACGGGAGGCTGCCAGGCAACTCTCCAACACCACATTCTACAGGCCACTATCCTCTGATCTCACTGAGGAGTACCAAAGGAAACTACACCATCTGCTCAAGAAACTCCCTGAAGAAGCATTGAGACTCTGAAGCTCTGCCTGCCTACCTGGCCCTGCGCGTGGAACTGGGAGCATTTCTGAGAATGCCACCATAGAGGTCCTGGATTTCAGTCTCTTCCCTAGCAGCCTAAATTTGGCTTCCAGGACATCTCTCCTACCCTTCCCAATGACATAGGGAAGGGTAGGAGAAATGTCCTGGAAGTCAAATTTAGGCTGCTAGGGAAGAGACTGAAATCCAGGACCTCTATGGTGGCATTCTCAGAAATGCTGCCAGTTCCACGAGCAGGGCCAGGTAGGCAGGCAGAGCTTCAGACTCTCAACGCGTGGATGAGACGATGGTGTAGAGAGGAGGGGTTCACGTTCATAAGGAACTGGGGAAACTTCTGGGATGGGAGGAGCCTATACAGGAGAGATGGGCTCCACCTAAACCAAAGTGGAACCAGACTGCTGGCACTAAACATTAAAAAGGTTGTAGAGCAGTTTTTAAACTAGGAGATGGGGGAAAGCCAACTGCTGCAGAGGAGCGTGTGGATCGGACACAGACTTCTCTTAGGGGAGAGTCTGATGATAGAGAATCTCCAGGTTATAGTCAGGAGCAGAGGACTGAAGAGTATAATGTAAGGGCCAGATCAGATGATAAACAGTCGCATAAAAAAGAATCTGGCACATCAGAAAAAGGCAGGCTAATAAACAGGGACAAGTTTTTAAAGTGCTTGTACACAAATGCCAGAAGTCTAAATAATAAGATGGGTGAACTACAGTGCCTTGTGATAAAGGAGGATATTGATATAATAGGCATCACAGAAACCTGGTGGACTGAGAGAAATCAATGGGACACAATCATTCCGGGGTACAAAATATATCGGAAGGACAGAACAGGTCATACAGAGGGAGGAGTGGCACTATATGTGATCGCAGCGGCCCAGGAGCCGGCCAACAGGGCTGCTAACAGGGGAGTTTGAGTGGGAGTTCCCATTGGAGGAGCCAGGTATTTTGTGTTTGCGTCTGTCTTTGGGGTGCTTGTGTCTCTCTCTGTCGGGGCAGACTGCTGAGCCCTGATTAGGGGGCGGAGCTAGGCGGAGGAGGGGGCCTATAAAAGCGTCCGCCCAGCCAGGCAGCGGCACAGCTGATCGCAGCGGCCCAGGAGCCGGTCAACAGGGCTGCTAATAGGGGAGTTTGAGTGGGAGTTTACAGGGGGAGGTGGAAGGGGGCGGCGCCGTGTCCCCTGAGTTCCCCAGGTAAGAACGCCGAGCGAGGCTGAGACAGCAGCAGCCATGAGCCAAGCAGCGGAGGATACACCGAGGATGAGAGCATGCAGCAGCTGCGGTATGTACATGGTTCTAGCGAGGGACCCAGAACAGTACTATGTATGCATGAAGTGCCGCCTAATAGAGCTGCTGGAGGAAAAGATCCAAGGCCTAGAGCTGCAGGTAGAAACCCTGGTAGAGCATAGAAGGGGGTTTGAGCAGCTGATGGAGCAATGGCAAGCAGTGACCGAAGGGGAATGCCCAGGGGTACGGGGGAAGCAGGGGCTAAGGCCAGTGAGGGGGGAGCGCCGGATGAGGAAGATGGGCGGTGGAAGGATGTGACCGTGAGAAGCAGGCCGAGAAAAAGGAGAGCCAGTGAGGGAGAAATAGAGCTAAGGAACAGGTTCGAAGGTCTGGAGAATGAGGAAGGGGTAAAGCAGGTGGTAGCTGACGGTGGAAGGCCAAGGAAAAAGAGAAGAGCGGCTAGTCCGATAGAAAGAGGGGAGGAGTCTATGGAGGCAGCACCAAGTGTGGGCCAAGGGATGGCTTAACGGGAACCACAAGGAATGATAGGAATGGAAGGAGCTTGCAACCAGGGGGGACAGAGGATAGGTTAGAGGACCGCACTGTCCCCAGGCAAAGGCAGGTCTACGTGATTGGGGATTCCATACTGAGAAGGTTGGACAGGCCTGTGACCAGGGCCGATCCGGAGAACAGAAGGGTGTGCTGTCTACCGGGCGCTAAAATACGGGATGTGGACCTGAGGTTGAAAAGGATCCTAAGAGGAGCAGGTAAGAACCCTTTGATCATCCTTCATGTAGGAACGAATGACACGGCTAGATTCTCGCTAGAGAGGATCAAGGGAGACTATGCCAGGTTGGGTAAGACGCTCAAGGAAATTGAGGCTCAGGTGATCTTCAGTGGGATCCTACCTGTCCCTAGGGAAGGGCGCCAAAGGGGTGACAGGATCGTGATGATTAATAGTTGGCTGAGGGAGTGGTGTTACAAGGAGGGCTTTGGGATGTATGGGCACTGGGAGGCTTTTGGGGACAGACAACTGTTCTCACGGGATGGGCTCCACCTAAGTAGGGAAGGAAGTAGACTTCTAGGAGGGAGGCTGGCTCATCTGATTAAAAGAGCTTTAAACTAGACACTGGGGGGAGACGGTTGGGAGAGGTCCTGGTGCTCTCCACGCCAAATTTATACATTGGGAGTGAGAACAAAAGGATAACAACAGATATAGCCAGAGGGGGACGGTTAGGTGTAAGGAAGGGGGGGGGGGGACGGATACTAGATCGACAGGTCATACTGGTAGTACTGTGTACCTACCGAGTTGGGTGAAAAGGGTGAGAGGAGCCAAACAGCAAAAATTAGGATGTTTGTTCACCAATGCGAGAAGCTTAGGTAACAAAATGGAGGAACTGGAGCTCCTGGTCCGGGAATTGAAACCGGATATCGTAGGAATAACCGAAACATGGTGGAACGGTAGCCATGACTGGAGTACAGGTATGGAAGGGTATGTGCTGTTTAGGAAAGACCGATGCAAAGGTAAAGGTGGGGGAGCAGCATTGTATATCAATAATGAGGTGAAATGTAACGAAATAACTAGCAATGCAATGGATAATACGGAGTCTGTTTGGGCAATGGTCACATTGGGGAAGAAAACTACTAGAGCCTCCCCTGGGATAGTGATTGGGGTGAGCTATAGACCGCCAGGATCTAGCCTGGATATGGATAGAGAGCTCTTTAATGTTTTTAAGGAGGTAAATACTAATAGGAACTGTTTGATCATGGGGGACTTTAACTTCCCGGATATAGATTGGGAAACAAATGCTAGTAATAATAATAGGGCTCAGCTTTTCCTAGACGTGATAGCTGATGAATTCCTTCATCAAGTAGTTGCTGAACCGATGAGGGGGGATGCCATTTTAGATCTGATTTTGGTGAGTAACGAGGACCTTGTTGAGGAAATAGTTGTAGGGGACAACATTGGCTCGAGTATTCATGAGCTAATTCGTTTCAAAATAAATGGGAGGATAATCAAAATTGCATCTGAGACTAAGGTATACAATTTCAAAAGGGCTAACTTTACTAAATTAAGGCGACTAGTTAGGGAAGTGGATTGGACTAACATATTTAGGGATCTAAAGGCAGATGACGCCTGGGGTTACTTCAGGTTGAAGTTGCAGGAGTTGTCAGAGGCATGTATCCCGAGAAAAGGAAAACGGCTCGTAGGTAGCAGCTTTAGACCGAGCTGGATGAGCAAGCGTCTCAGAGGGGTGATTAAGAAAAAACAGAAAGCGTACAAGGAGTGGAAAATGGGAGGGATCAGCAAAGAAACCTACCTTATTGAGGTCAGAGGGTGTAGGGAAGCAGTGAGAAAGGCAAAGAGCCGGGTGGAGATGGACCTAGCGAAGGGGATTAAAACCAATAGCAAAAGGTTTTTTAGCCATATAAATAGGAAGAAAACCAAGAAGGAAGAAGTGGGACCGCTTAAAACTTTAAACGGAGTGGAGATTAGGGATAATCTTGGAATGGCACAATATCTGAACGAATATTTTGCCTCGGTCTTTAATGAGGCTAATGAAGGGCTAAGGAATAGTGATAGAGGGACTGATGGGAATGAAGATATGGGGGTAGACATTACGGTATCTGAGGTAGAAGCCAAACTTGAACAGCTAAACGGAAGTAAATCGGGGGGCCCGGATAATCTACATCCTAGAATATTAAGGGAATTGGCGAGTGAAATTGCAAGCCCGTTAGCGATGATTTTTAATAAATCTCTAAACTCGGGGGTTGTACCGTTTGACTGGAGATTAGCTAATATAGTTCCTATATTCAAGAAGGGGAAAAAAAGTGACCCGGGTAACTACAGGCCTGTTAGTTTAACATCTGTAGTATGCAAAGTCATGGAAAAAATTTTAAAGGAGAGAGTGCTTACGGACCTTGAGGCCGATGGCAACTGGGACAAATTTCAGCATGGATTTACGAAAGGTAGATCGTGCCAAACCAACCTGATCTCCTTCTTTGAGAAAGTAACAGATTTTTTAGATAAGGGAAATGCGGTGGATCTAATATATCTTGATTTCAGTAAGGCATTTGATACGGTACCGCATGAGGAATTACTGGTTAAATTGGAAAAGATGGGGATCGAAATGAAAATCCAGAGGTGGATAAGGAGCTGGTTAAAGGGGAGACTGCAGAGGGTCGTATTGAAGGGGGAACTGTCGGGTTGGAGGGGGGTTACCAGTGGAGTTCCTCAAGGTTCGGTTTTGGGTCCGATTTTATTCAATCTATTTATCGCTGACCTGGGAACCAAGAGTAGGAGTGGGCTGATAAAGTTTGCAGATGACACCAAGTTGGGAGGTATTGCAAATTCGGAAAAGGATCGGGATATCCTCCAGGGAGATTTGGATGACCTTATAAACTGGAGTATTAGTAACAGGATGAAATTCAATAGTGAGAAGTGTAAGGTTATGCATTTAGGGATGACTAACAAGAACTTTAGTCATAAGCTGGGGACGCACCAGTTGGAAGTAACGGAGGAGGAGAAGGACCTAGGAGTCCTGGTTGATCGTAGGATGACTATGAGTAGGCAATGTGATGTGGCCATTAAAAAAGCTAATGCAGTCTTGGGATGCATTAGGCGAGGTATTTCTTGTAGGGATAAGGAGGTGCTAGTCCCGTTATATAAGGCGTTGGTAAGACCTCATTTGGAGTATTGTGTGCAGTTTTGGTCTCCCATGTTTAAGAAGGATGAATTCAAACTGGAACGGGTACAAAGAAGGGCCACTAGAATGATCCGAGGAATGGAAAGTTTGTCGTATGAAAGGAGACTTGAGGAGCTCGGTTTGTTTTCCTTAACCAAAAGAAGGATAAGAGGAGATATGATTGCACTCTTTAAATATATCAGAGGATAAATACCAGGAAGGAGAGGAATTATTTCAGCTCAGTGCTAATGTGGACACGAGGACAAACGGATATAAATTGTCAGTCAGGAAATTTAGGCTTGAAATTAGACGAAGGTTTCTAACCATCAGAGGAGTGCAATTCTGGAACAGCCTTCCGAAGGAAACAGTGGGGGCAAAGGACCTCCATGACTTTAAGATTAAGCTAGATAAGTTTATGAAGGAGATAGTATGATAGGATAACGGGCTTAGTCAATAGGTCAATTAAGTGCCACACTGGTAATTAGTACAATGGGTCAATGATAGGATATTGTTAGCCTTTTTCCAGAGGGTATGGCTGGAGAGTCTTGCCCGCATGCTCGGGATTCAGCTGACCACCATATTTGGGGTCGGGAAGGAATTTTCCTCCAGGGTAGATTGGCAGTGGCCCTGGAGGTTTTTCGCCTTCCTCCGAAGAATGGGGCAGGGGTCGCTTGCTCAAGGAGTGGGTGGATCGGCTTTTGTGGCCTGCATCTTGCAGGAGGTCAGACTAGATGATCATAATGGTCCCTTCTGATCTTGAATTCTATGATTCTATGTGTAGATTCAAATGAAGTAAAAATCTTAAGCGAATCCACATGTTCCATAGAATCTCTATGGATAGAAATTTCATGCTCTAGTAAAAATATAACATTAGGGATCTATTATCGACCACCTGACCAGGACAGTAATAGTGATGATGAAATGCTAAGGGAAATTAGAGAGGCTATCAAAATTAAGAACCCAATAATAGCGGGGGATTTCAATTATCCCCATATTGACTGGGAACATTTCACTTCAGGACGAAATGCAGAGATAAAATTTCTCGATGCTTTAAATGACTGCTTCATGGAGCAGCTGGTACGGGAACTCACAAGGGGAGAGGCAACTCTAGATTTAATCCTGAGTGGAGCGCAGGAGCTGGTCCAAGAGGTAACTATAGCAGGACCACTTGGAAATAGTGAGCATAATACAATAGCATTCAACATCCCTGTGGTGGGAAGAACACCTCAACTGCCCAACACTGTGGCATTTAATTTCAAAAGAGGGAACTATACAAAAATGAGGGGGTTAGTTAGACAAAAGTTAAAAGGTACAGTCACTAAAGTGAAATCCCTGCAAGTTGCATGGGCCCTTTTTAAAAACACCATAATAGAGGCCCAACTTCAATGTATACCCCAAATTAAGAAAAACAGTAAAAGAACTAAAAAAGAGCCACCGTGGCTTAACAAGCATGTAAAAGAAGCAGTGAGAGATAAAAAGACTTCCTTTAAAAAGTGGAAGTCAAATCCTAGTGAGGCAAAGAGAAAGGAGCACAAACACTGCCAACTTAAGTGCAAGAGTGTAATAAGAAAAGCCAAAGAGGAGTTTGAAGAATGGCTAGCCAAAAACTCCAAAGGTAATAACAAAATGTTTTTTAAGTACATCAGAAGCAGGAAGCCTGCTAAACAACCAGTGGGGCCCCTTGACGATTGAAATACAAAAGGAGCGCTTAAAGACGATAAAGTCATTACGGAGAAACTAAATAGATTCTTTGCTTCAGTCTTCACGGCTGAAGATGTTAGGGAGATTCCCAAACCTGAGCTGGCTTTTGTAGGTGACAAATCTGAGGAACTGTCACAGATTGAAGTGTCACTAGAGGAGGTTTTGGAATTAATTGATAAACTCAACATTAACAAGTCACCGGGACCAGACGGCATTCACCCAAGAGTTCTGAAAAAACTCAAATGTGAAGTTGCGGAACTATTAACTAAGGTTTGTAACCTGTCCTTTAAATTGGCATCGGTACCCAATGACTGGAAGTTAGCTAATGTAACGCCAATATTTAAAAAAGGCTCTAGAGGTGATCCCGGCAATTACAGACCGGTAAGTCTAATGTCGGTACCGGGCAAATTAGTCGAAACAATAGTTAAGAATAAAATTGTCAGACACATAGAAAAACATAAACTCTTGAGCAATAGTCAACATGGTTTCTGTAAAGGGAAATTGTGTCTTACTAATCTATTAGAGTTCTTTGAAGGGGTCAACAAACATGTGGACAAGGGGGATCCAGTGGACATAGTGTACTTAGATTTCCAGAAAGCCTTTAACAAGGTCCCTCACCAAAGGCTCTTACGTAAATTAAGCTGTCATGGGATAAAAGGGAAGGTCCTTTCATGGATTGAGAACTGGTTAAAGGACAGGGAACAAAGGGTAGGAATTAATGGTAAATTCTCAGAATGGAGAGGGGTAACTAGTGGTGTTCCCCAAGGGTCAGTCCTAGGACCAATCCTATTCAATTTATTCATAAATGATCTGGAGAAAGGGGTAAACAGTGAGGTGGCAAAGTTTGCAGATGATACTAAACTGCTCAAGATAGTTAAGACCAAAGCAGATTGTGAAGAACTTCAAAAAGATCTCACAAAACTAAGTGATTGGGCAACAAAATGGCAAATGAAATTTAATGTGGATAAATGTAAAGTAATGCACATTGGAAAAAATAACCCCAACTATACATACAACATGATGGGGGCTAATTTAGCTACAATGAGTCAGGAAAAAGATCTTGGAGTCATCGTGGATAGTTCTCTGAAGATGTCCACGCAGTGGGCAGAGGTGGTCAAAAAAGCAAACAGGATGTTAGGAATCATTAAAAAGGGGATAGAGAATAAGACTGAGAATATAGTATTGCCCTTATTTAAATCCATGGTACGCCCACATCTCGAATACTGTGTACAGATGTGATCTCCTCACCGCAAAAAAGATATTCTAGCACTAGAAAAGGTTCAGAAAAGGGCAACTAAAATGTTTAGGGGTTTGGAGAGGGTCCCCTACGAGGAAAGATTAAAGAGGCTAGGACTCTTCAGCTTGGAAAAGAGAAGACTAAGGGGGGATATGATAGAGGTATATAAAATCATGAGTGATGTTGAGAAAGTGGATAAGGAAAAGTTATTTACTTATTCCCATAATACAAGAACTAGGGATCACCAAATGAAATTAATAGGCAGCAGGTTTAAAACAAATAAAAGGAAGTTCTTCTTCACGCAGCGCACAGTCAACTTGTGGAACTCCTTACCTGAGGAGGTTGTGAAGGCTGGGACTATAACAATGTTTAAAAGGGGACTGGATAAATTCATGGTGGCTAAGTCCATAAATGGCTATTAGCTAGGATGGGTAAGAATGGTGTCCCTAGCCTCTGTTCGTCAGAGGATGGAGATGGATGGCAGGAGAGAGATCACTTGATCATTGCCTGTTAGGTCACTCCCTCTGGGGCACCTGGCATTGGCCACTGTCGGTAGACAGATACTGGGCTAGATGGGCCTTTGGTCTGACCCGGTACGGCTGTTCTTATGTTCTTATGTTCTTAGGAACAAATCTACACAGACACACCCCTAGAGCCCTGACCAGGGGTATTCTATCTGCTACCCAAGATCCATAATCCTGGATATCCCATCATTTCAGGCATCGGCACTCTTACAACAGGATTGTCTGGCTATTTGGACTCTCTCCTCAGGCCCTATGCTACCGGCACTCCTAGCTGTCTTCGAGACACCACTGACTTCCTGAGGAAACTACAATCCATTGGTGATCTTCCAGAAAATACCATCCTCGTCACTATGGATGTAGAAGCCCTCAACACCAACATTCCACACAAAGATGGACTACAAGCCGTCAGGAACATTATCCCTGATGATATCACGGCACACCTGTTGGCTGAGCTTTGTGACTTTGTCCTTACCACAACCATTTCAGATTTGGGGACGATTTATACCTTCAAGTCAGCGGCACTGCTATGGGTACCCACATGGCCCCACAGTTTGCCAACATTTTTTATGGCTGACTTAGAACAACGCTTCCTCAACTCTCATCCCCAAGTGCCCCTCCTCTACTTACACTACACTGATGACCTTTTCATCATCTGGACCCACAGGAAGGAGGCCCTTGAAGAATTCCATTGGGACTTGAACAATTTCCACCCCACCATCAACCTCAGCCTGGACCAGCCTACACAAGAGATCCATTTCCTGGACACTACCATGCAAATGGTCACATAAACACCACCCTATACCAGAAACCTATTGACTGCTATACTTACCTACGTGCCTCCAGCTTCCATCCAGAACACATCACACAATCCATTGTCTACAGCCAAACTAAGATACAACCACATTTGCTCCAATCCCTCAGACAGAGACAAACGCCTACAGGATCTCTAGCAAGCATTCATAAAACTACAGTTCACACCAGAGGAAGTGAAGAAACAGATGGACAGAGCCAGACAGGTACCCAGAAGTCACCTACTACAGGACAGGCCCAACAAGGAAAGTAACAGAATGCCGCTAGCCGTCACCTACAGCCCCCAGCTAACGCCTCTCCAGCACATCATCAACAATCTACAACCTATCCTGGAAGATAACTCCTCACTCTCACAGACCTTGGGAGACAGGTCAGTCCTCGCTTACAGACAGCCCCCCAACCTGAAGCAAATACTCACCAGCAACTACACACCACACAACAGAAACACTAACCCAGGAACCAATCCCTGCAACAAACCCCGTTGCCAACTCTGCCCGCATATCTATTCAAGTGACACCATCATAGGTCCTAACCACATCAGGCACATCATCAGGGGCTTGTTCACCTGCACATCTACTAATGTGATATTTGCCATCATGTTCCAGCAATGCCCCTCTGCCATGTACATTGGCCAAAACGGACAGTCTCTATGCAAAAAAATAACTGGACAGAAATCAGACATCAAGAATGGTAACATTAAAAAAATAGTAAGAGAGCATTTCAATCTCCCTGGACACTCAGTAACAGACTTGAAAGTTGCCATACTTCAGCAAAAAAAATTCAAAAACAGACTTCAGCGTGAAACTGCAAAGCTGGAATTCATATGCAAACTTGACACTATCAGACTGGGTCTGAATAGAGACTGGGAGTGGCTAGCTTGCTACAAGAAGTAATTTTCCCTCTTTCGGTATTCTCACCTTCTCATCAACTGTTGGGAGTGGACCACATCCACACTTATTGAATTGACCTCATTAGCACTGGTCCTCCGCATAGTAATGTGGAATTGTGTGGATCGTGGGGTCCAGCACAACAGAAGGTCACTCCCAAGGGACCGGTTGCAGGCCAGGGCATAGATCAGACCTTGTGAATCCATGATAGAAAGTCACTTCTCAACCTTCTCTTTGCTAAAGTGAGCAGATTGATCTCCTCCAGTCTCCTACTGTGGGGCATTTGCTCCAGCCCCTAAATCATTTTCTTTCTGGTGATCTGTTTCTGCAGTGTCTGTGATATTTGTGGTGCACTCCAGACCAGTGAGGGGCTGTGTCACCGCCTGCCCTGCCCTCCCACCTGCGGCTTCTCAGAGCCCCGGAAACCTGCCCTGTCACACCAGGAGCAGTTCAGAGCGGAGCTCTTTTGGAAACGTGGCCCTAGGCCTCTATGGCCCCCAGCGTCTGCAAGATGCTGATTTGCTGTGAAGGGCAGTGGGATTCCACATGGGGCTCACACCACGTTACACCAATGGAAGCTCTGGCTGGGTCTGGACTGTCATGTGGTGAAGTGAGTGTATCCTGCCTTAGGCCAGGATGGCTGCAGGGGCTGGCATGGCTCAACGATCAACCACACTGGGGAGGAATTAGGTGAGAGCAGGGCTGGTGGGCCACAGTGCGTGTCACTCACTGGGCACCTGCATTTGGTGGCAGCTGTTGATAGATGCCAGTGAGAAGTAAAGCCACCCCCGCCTTGCCAGAAACCCCCTAAGGGCAGCAGCAGCCTTACCAGCTCTCTCTTGGGGTGATGACCCCCCAGGATGCCAAGGGCCTTGTGGGCACAGACAGGTGCAGTTGACTCTCAGAGGGGGAGATTTTTACAAACACAGAGGAGTTAGGGTAAACAGGGAATGGGATTATGCTCCTAAGTCCCTTAGGAGCTTTAGAAAATCTCCCCCTTGCTGCAACACTTGCACTCAAACCGGCCCCAGCCATTTCCCTTCCATCTTTCACCCTCTCACTCTGGAGTGTCCCATTAGTGAGCTGAAGATGAAAACACCCGCACACTCCCAACAGCGCCCCACGGGAACATTACAGGCGGCGACTGGTTCCTACACCTGTCAGTAAATGGAGCAGAACAGCAAACAAACGCAAACCTGGCAGTGGAGAAGGGACTGGCCAGGTCTCTGAATCTGTGTGGACATTTCTACAGCCACAGCTGTGATCCCCGTAGGAAAGTGACAGTTTATCCCCCAGATCACAGGAACGAGGCCCGTTGATAGCAGCAGCTCGTCTGACTAATCAGCCTGGAGCTATCCTGGGGAGAAGTTCAGCTGGGGTTGCACTGAGTGACCCCCCTACCTGCAGAGTCCTGTGGAGTCGTTTCTGAGCTGTTCCAGTCTCTCCAGGGGCTCCCGGCTTCACTAGCACCCAGAGCCATTCCCTCTAGGCAGAGCTCCTGCTCCCAGGGACTGGTTCCCTTTCCCAGGCTGTGACATCCATCCCGCCGAAGGGGTCAGGGAGCCGCAGGGGTTAACTCCAGCCTGCCCCTGAGCTTTTCAGTCAGTTAATGCATTTTATATTGAATGGAAGCCCCGTCCTCTCTTGGCACATCCACCAGCTTCAAAAGTAAAAGAAGGATCGAGGCTGGAATGTGACTGAGGCTGGATCCGCCTCACAGGATGGTTGTGGCACAAAGATCAAATTCCTCTGACATACCCACAGGGCTAGGGAGAGAGCAACTTCCGTGCCAGCAGCCTCAGCTCTACATGTTGCCTGGTGACGGCCAGTTCTGCAGGCTGTTTGTCCCGTGCTCTATGAATCTCTGTAATTACTTCAGCCCTGTGTAAAGAATGGGACCAAATCCTGCTGCAGCAGCCCCTAGACTCAGTGGCCATGTTAATTCATTCCAGTCCCCTAATGTAACATTAACCAGTGATGATTTGGGGGACAGGATTTTGCTCTATGCTCTCCAGTGGGCCAGCCCTACTCCCTGGGCGTCCACTCCTGTGATGTTATTCAGACACCCTGGCCCAGATCTTCTTTCCTGGGCCCTGGCTGCTCTGCTCTTCCCCTAGAAACAGGTCCCAGCAGGGCAGGGAGACATAATATAAAATGGTGCCTGGCTGAGCACAACAAACCTCCAGAATTCTGTGGGATCTTGGAAAATGCTGAATTCCCTCACTGTCGAATGTGATAATTGGACTACACAACTACCCGAATTGTGAGCTGAGATGTGAGAAGTAAGAGAAAGCTGATAAAATATCAGCTGATAAAAATGCTAATAGGAAAAGCTGCAAACAGAGCAAGTGCTACCTTGTTGGGGGCCCTAAGCAGGAATAGTGGAGGGGGAGGTGGCCCTTACCCAGCCCTGCGAATTCTAACTACATTATTTCCACAAATCAGGCCCCCTGAGCTGCCTGGGGCTCTAAGCAATTGCTTAGTCAGCTTATGCCGAGCGCCGGCTCTGCTGGGAGACAGACCGACTGAATCAATCCCCACAGACAGGCTCCTGGTTTAACTCTAGGATTGTGTTCAGATCGTGCCTGGTAAACATGAGGAGGGTGGGATGGGAAATCAATGGAGCACGATGGGTGTGTCTGAAATTAGGCCTAGCTGGTGAACAAAATAATGAGGGGATGGGCTATTCCACCCACCGCTCCCCCTGTGGAGACCTCTAGAAGAGAACCTGGGAGGGAAATTAGCAGCCGCTGACTGACTGGGAGCTGGGTGGGCCTGAAAGAGCGAGCTCCACCATCATGGCTGCCACCCCCACCATCTCTTGGGACCTCAGAATCCACCGTTACACTCTTGGGTCTTCATAGGTCTGATCCAGAGATGCACTGACCAGACCAAGACAGAGAGGGTCCCAGGTGACATCAGCACCTCCACCAACTCTGGCTACATCTCTGGGATAGGAGACTTTTACACACACACACACACACACACACACACACACACACACACACACACACACACACACACACACACCTCTCTCTCTCTCTCACACACACACACACACACACACACACACACACACACACACACACACACACACACACACACACCTCTCTCTCTCTCTCTCTGTCCTTTTCCTTCCCTGCCTTATTTTTATTCTGTCCAGCCCTCTCCTTTTGCCTTCTGTATATTTTGCAAAATAGCTGTAAGCCTGTGGCCAGAAAGAGGCACTAAAAGCAGTGACCTAAACAGACAGATGCTGGTACAAGTTTGCTCTGTCCTCACAGTGGCTGATCAGACCATGTGCTGTGAGTCTCCAGCAGTGAGGCTGTGAGCCAGAGTGAGACCCACAGACAGAAGCTGCATTTTCTCTCTCTGCTGTTCTTTTCTCTCCCTTCCATGGGACCTTAGCTCAGATGTCCAGGGCAGTTCACTCCTCTCAGAGCTACTGTTTCTGGCTGGCTGCAGATTCAGGCAGTCATTGCCTGTTCTCATTTTCAAGACTCATTTATTGCTTAAAAATCTTTAAATCATGACTTGACAACTTCAGTAACTCAGGCAGCAGCTATGGGTCTATTACAGGAGGGGGCGGGAGAGGTTCTGTAGCCTGTGCTATGTGGGAGGTCAGACTAGATGATCACAATGGTCCCTTCTGCCCTTGAAGTCGATGAGTAAATGAATTGGGTGCCCAGTCCCCATTAATTTCATATGGGAGCTGGGCATCCAAATCTTCTGTGGGGCTTTGAAAATCCCATCCATGGTTATGCAGATGGAGACTCTGGAGCCCAGTTCTGCAGCCAGAGGTGAATTCTGCAGCCTGAGAAATGAGGAATTCACTGAGCCCAGGTGTAATTAAGGAAATAATGTTTAGGTAAAACCCACCTGCCCAGGCTTCCTGCCGCACTAGAGAGAAACCCCGACACAGGTCTAGTTGTGAGGAGTGTGACAAGGGCTGGCAGCCTGGCAGGAGTTCAGCAGCAGCCCAAGATAATCAGACAAAACCCTCTCCACAGTGTCAGCTTCTTTCATAGATTTCCTGGTGCTATTAAATAAAACAATGTAGCAGAGTCAGTTGTCTTCATGCAGCTGCACAGGCTGAGACCCCATGGGCAGGGCCCCTCTAGGGATCTAAGTCAGTCACTTTCCCTGTCCAAAAAAACCAAGGAGTCCTTGTGGCACCTTAGAGACTAACAACTTTATTTGGGCATAAGCTATCTTGGAGGATGATCCCTTACTCTCACAGACCTTGGGAGACAGGCCAGTCCTTGCTTACAGACCCCCAACCTGAAGCAAATGCTCACCAGCAACTACATACCACACAACAAAAATACCACCCCAGGAACCAAATCCTGCAACAAACCCCAATGCCAACTCTGCCCTCATATCTATTCAAGGGACATCATCATAGGACCTAACCTCATCAGCCACACCATCAGGGGCTCGTTCACGTGCACATCTACCAATGTGATATATGCCATCATATGCCAGCAATGCCTCTCTGCCACATACATTGGCCAAACCGGACAGTCTCTATGCAAAAGAATAAATGGACACAAATCAGAAGTCAAAAATTGTAACATTCAAAAGCCAGTAGGAGAACACTTCAGTCTCCCTGGACACTCACTAACAGACCTAAAAGTAGCCATTCTTCAACGAAAAAACTTCAAAACCAGACTTCAATGAGAAACTGCAGAGCTGGAATTAATTTGCAAACTTGACACCATCAAATTAGGCCTGAATAAAGACTGGGAGTGGCTGGGTCTCTACAAACAGTAATTTCCCCTACTGCTGATATTCAGACCTTCTTGTCAGCTGTTGAGAATAGACCACATCCACCCTGGTTGAATTGGCCTCCTTAGCACTAAGTAATTTTTTCCCTCTGTTGATATTCACACCTTCTTGTAAACTGTTGAGGATGGGCCACATCCACCCTGACTATATTAGCCTCCTTAGCACTGACACCACCCACCCACCTTGGTAAGGCAACTCTTTTCACATGCTGTATATTTACACCTCACTATTGTACTTTTCACTCCATGCATCTGATGAAGTGGGTTATAACCCATGAAAACTTATGCCCAAATAAATTTGTTAGTCTCTAAGGTGCCACAAGGACTCCTCGGGTTTTTTTCTGATACAGATTAACACAGCTACCTCTCTGAAACCTGTCTCCCTGTCCAGTGGATGTTTTGCCTCTGTGCTGAAACTCCAAACAGCATCTGCGTCAGTGCCAATTGTGAGGGTGGATGAGGCGATGTGGTGCCAGTTCCCTATGAAATAGACTAAGACCCAGGAGCTCACTTCACACAGGTCATCAGACGTCCATGTATCATTGTCCTGTGCTATTACTGACAGACTGTACCAGTGCCCTAATGGTGAAAGCCAGGTGTGTGCCAATGCCCAGCCACTTCTCTGTAATAGAACCTTTTCGAAGGATGATTGGATTGTATTTGTCCTCCTAGCTGCTTTGATTTCTGAGTTTGATACCGCAATATCTCCCCTGCATTTCCCCAGAATCTTTTGTACAAATTATTGCTGGTAACATTTGTATTCTGCTTTTCCATGAGGTTGATTTCTTTTTATTTTGTAAACACTTCCAAAATTAATGAAAGACTAAATATATAAATTACAAGGTTGCAGAGTGCACAGGGATGGGTGCAGTATAAGAACCTGACTAAAGCAGGAGGGATCACACACCTGCTGTGGTAACACCTGCCGGAGGGGTTGTGGCTGGAGGATGTCGCCATGGGACTCCCATACAGGAATACCATTCGCACAGCTCTGTCAGTGGGTGGGGGCTGCTCTCCCACAGACTGAGTCAGAGACTTGCCCCAAAACTGGCCAGTGCTGAGGGACCAGCAGGAAGTCAGGAGGCACCAAGCCCCAGGCAGTGCCCATGGCCATGCCTTGGAAACACAGTGTGTAGGGAGCAACACTACCAGCAGGTCCCCTGTGATCACAGCTGCCCCTGGGGAACCCCATAAAGGGGGATCCCCGCCATGAATGGGAAGGTGCAGAAAATATCATACACCCCAGGTGATATTGCCTTTTCCAGTGAATCTCCACTAGGCTGAGGGAGGGACGATGGGGTTCCCCAGCTCTTGCCCATCCATTACCCTCACCATCTGCTGTTGGATCCATGGAGCACATTTTGCAGGGGGGTCAGTGCCACAGAGACCTCTGAGCCCCATTCACATGGGAGCAGGGGACCCTGGTGCAGAAGTTTCCTGTGAGAGCCGATCTAGGCAGGTGGACATGAGTCACCTCCGTATTTGATAACTTTTCTTCACACCAGTTTGTGCTGAAAAGCTCCTTGTCTCTGGAGGCAGGAATTGTTGTAACCTTCAGACTTTACAGCAATAAATAATACGGGTAGCACCATAAAACATTCCCTTATCAGGTCAACGGTTGCTTGATGGCCAGTGACACAAACAGTCTGGCTCTTGGGAAGTTTCATTCTTAAAAAGGGAGGGAAGATAAGTTAGAAAACTTCATCTAACATTGAACAATGTAACAATAGTGGCAGACCCTAGCTCACACCGGGGACAGGGTTAAGGGTACAGAACCCCTCATGGGGTAAGCTCTCACCCTGCCCCAATCACCCCCTCTCCTGCTGCGACCCACCTGCCCCTTCTGCCCCCTCCCAGTGTCCCACCCTTCTCTTATCTTAGCCTGTTCCCTTCTGTCCTTGGCAGATCCAGCCTCAGGATCCCCCCCACAGGGTCTGTCTGTTCCTGATGCTGGGAGGGGGAATCAACACTCCTCAGCTCGATGCTTCAAACCTGTGAGCCCCCATCCTGCTCCCATTGAGTAAATGGTTAAAATCCCCACTGATGTCAATAGGGGCTGCAGCCGGGCCCCAGGTGGGGACCTCCCATGTGATTGCCAGCGGCTCAGTATCACACATGGCACCAGAGAGATGTCGGGGCAAAATCCAGTCACCTTAGCCTGTTTGCCCCCAAACTCTTCTCCCTCTACAAAGGCAGAACCAGGCTTTTAAACCTGGTGATTAAATGGGGATGGCCCCTCCACACTGTGTTTACACCAGGTTAGCAGCTCAGTGACATGCAGGTTACTCCCCAGGGTGGAAATACCCTGATTGCCAAGCAGGAGGACACGAGACCTTCACCGTCTGCTATTTCTCCCAGCGCCAGGTAAATAATTTGCCTGGGTGATCTGACCCCACCCAGTCTCCCCACCCAGTGCAAAGAAACACTCAGACTGAACTTTCCCGTCATCCTGTGTCATTTGTGACCCGACTACAATCTGTGACCCTGTTTAACAGCAGGGGAGAGGAGCAGGTGGCGAAGGAAAGAGGGTGGACAATGAGCAGAGAGGTATAAAAGCTGAATATATTCTGTGGCTTGGGACCAGAGGCGGATGCATAGCTCACATTCAGCAGTGAGTTATAAGTGCACTGAGAAGATTTTTCTGCTTCTTCAGGAAAGGCAGGAAAAGCTTATGTAGGCAGTCAGGGTTATGGAAGTTTGGGAAATTTCTGCCATTGTAAATGCTATAGAACACTAAGGATTCAAAGCCTCTCCCATTTCCAACCTCCCTTTGCTTTATAGGGCAAGCATTGGCCAAATTCTCCTGGCCTTTAGACTGTGTAAAGTGGAGAACATTTAGTCCCTGAACTGTCCTTGCATGCAATGAAGGGACTCTGAAGACCAGCAATACAGACAGACTTGCACAACTGATACTAAATTCCATATTGGCAAAGTCAAGCAGATTTTGCTACCAGTAGCAGTTACTGACTTCCATGGTGTCCTGTCACAATTTGCTACACTTCCCTCCTTTCTAATTGCTCTAAGGATAGTAAATTCTAATAAATGAGGGTACACCTCTCAAAAAATTTTAACCCTCCCATCCTCTGGTCCCCATAGTAGCAAATTGTGACAAGGCCTCAACCATTTGTCACAATTTGCTATCTCTCATCTCTGTCATCCTTTGCGCCAGGGGTAAGTCAGACAGCTCCCGTTCAGATGGAGGATGGTCCTCTAGGCTCCTGACGCCTTCATTGGCCTGCCTGCCCAGTCAATCAGGTTGACCTGGAGAACTTGGCCTCTCCCCATTGGTCCTATGGACTGCCAATCTTAGGATCTTAATTTCTCTTCAGCCTTTCCCCTTTCTTTCCGGAGAGTGCCAAACATCCAGTAAGTTTCAGTACAGGGCCAACAACTCCCGTATATTCCCCCTTTCTGCCATATCCAGAATGTCCACACCAGCACATCCAGGTCCCACATTAACAACATTTACACACATTTTATATAGATAAACATTTAACATTCTATGTCCACTTCTTTATCTGACACATGATAACATTCACTAATACAATGCACAAAACCAATAACAATCATCTGTAAATGTAACGGGTGGTTCACCTTTCTTAGTTCCCTGGAACCATCTTAACACTTGTGGTTTATTACCCAGATTTTCTATTCCCGTCGCCGAGTAACACGGGGTCAATTTAGCAACAAGAAGAAAGTCAAGGAAAGTGTGGGCCCCTTGCTGAATGAGGGAGGGAACCTAGTGACAGAGGATGTGGAGAAAGCTAGTGTACTCAATGCTTTTTTTGCCTCTGTCTTCACAGACAAGGTCAGCTCCCAGACAGCTGCACTCTGCAGCACGGTAAGGGGAGGAGGTGACCAGCTCTTTGTGGAGAAAGAAGTAGTTCGGGACAATTTAGAAAAGCTGGACGAGCACAAGTCCATGGGGCCGGATGCACTGCATCGGAGGGTGCTAAAGGAGTTGGCTGATGAGATTGCAGAGCCATTGGCCATTATCTTTGAAAAATCATGGCGATCGGGGGAGGTCCCGGATGACTGGAAAAAAGCTAATGTAGTGCCCATCTTTAAAAAAGGGGAGAAGGAAGATCCAGGGAACTACAGGCCAGTCAGTCTCACGTCAGTCCCTGGAAAAATCATGGAGCAGGTCCTCAAGGAATCAATTTTGAACCACTTAAAGGAGGGGAAAGTGATCAGGAACAGTCAGCATGGATTCACCAAGGGCAAGTCATGCCTGACTAACCTAATTGCATTCTATGATGAGATAATCGGCTGTGTGGATGAGGGGAAAGCAGTGGATGTGCTATTTCTGGACTTTAGCAAAGCTTTTGATACAGTCTCCCACAGTATTCTTGCCAGCAAGTTAAAGAAGTATGGGCTGGATGAATGGACGGTAAGGTGGATAGAAAACTGGCTAGATGGTCGGGCTCAATGGGTAGTGATCAATGGTTCCATGTCTAGTTGGCAGCCGGTATCAAGTGGAGTGCCCCAAGGGTAAGTGCTGGGGCCGGTTTTGCTCAATATCTTCATTAACGATCTGGAGGATGGTGTGGACTGCACCCTCAGCAAGTTTGCAGATGACACTAAACTGGGAGGAGTGGTTGATACGCTGGAGGGTAGGGCTAGGATACAGAGGGACCTAGACAAATTAGAGGATTGGGCCAAAAGAAATATGATGAGGTTTAACATATCATAAGTGAGAGTCCTGCACTTAGGACGGAAGAATCCCATGCACTGCTACAGACTAGGGACCGAATGGCTGGGCAGCAGTTCTGCAGAAAAGGACCTAGGGGTTACAGTGGACGAAAAGCTGAATATGAGTCAACAGTGTGCCCTGGTTGCCAAGAAGGCTAATGGCATTTTGGGTTGTATAAGTAGGGGCATTTCCAGCAGATCGAGGGATGTGATCATTCCCCTCTATTCAGCACTGGTGAGGCCTCATTTGGAGTACTGTGTCCAGTTTTGGGCCCCACACTACAAGAAGGATGTGGATAAATTGTAGAGAGTCCAGCGGAGGGCAACAAAAATGATTAGGGGGCTGGAGCACATGACTTATGAGGAGAGGCTGGGGGAACTGGGATTGTTTAGCCTGCAGAAGAGAAGAATGAGGGGGGATTTGATAGCTGCTTTCAACTACCTGAAAGGGGGTTCCAAGGAGGATGGATCTAGACTGTTCTCAGTGGTAGAAGATGACAGAACAAGGAGTAATGGTCTCAAGTTGCAGAGGGGGAGGTTTAGGTTGGACATTAGGAAAACCTTTTTCACTAGTAGGGTGGTGAGGAACTGGAATGCGTTACCTAGGGAGGTGGTGGAATCTCCTTCCTTAGAGGTCTTTAAGGTCAGGCTTGACAAAGCCCTGGCTGGGATGATTTAGTTGGGTTTGGTCCTGCTTTGAGCAGAGGCTTGGACTAGATGACCTCCTGAGGTCCCTTCCAACCCTGAGATTCTATGATTCTATGAGGGATCTGGCCATTTTCATCAGGCTTTGGCTTTGCTCTACTCTGTTCCCCTGGGGACTCAGTTTATGTGACTAGAACCACACTCACACTGGTTTCAGTCTCCTCGGGGCATGCTGATCTGTGCCACCGATGGTCACTAATCAGACTAAGAGTGCAATGTTTTAGCTGGTCACCAGGCACTACTCTCTCAGGACCAGATCATTCAGGCCAGATGGTGTAAACTGGCAGCTCGGGGTTGTTGTGAGCAAGTACAATGTGGAGATTTGACTCCCACTTGTCCTGTATTTTATTACATTCCCCAGTGTCTATGGTTACGAACTAGGACATGGTGAGCAGGTCTGATGAGAGCCCCACTGGTCTTGTGATCAGAAGTCCTCTTCCTGCTTTGGGCTGTGTCTTGAGTTGTGCTGGGAGCAGCTTTACAGTTTGTTTTCAGCCTGTTATGGTGACCTTTGACCCAGTCCTCCAAACTGGTCAGCTCACCCTTAGAAAAGATTTGTTGATGCTTCTCTAGCAACATGTTTAAGGGCTAGTCTACACTAGAAGCTCTACATCTAGTAAAGACACTCTGTGCCGATGGGATAGAGCGCTTGTAGGCATAAAACTCCACCTCTATGAGAGGCTGTAGCTATATCGGTGGGAAAAATTCTCCCGGCAATATAGTGCTGTCCACACTGGTGCTTAGATTGAAGTAACTTACATCAGTCAGGGGGGTGGCTTATTCACACCCCTGAGTGACATAAATTATACCAAAGTAAGTGGTAGTGTAGACAAGCCCTAAGTTAACCATCTGTGACAGGAATCAACCCTTGGAGCTCTGCTTGAACTGCAACTGGCAATTTGTTATTCGTTCTCTCTTCTTGTCACCCTCAGCTCATCTTTATTCTCTTCAAAGGTCACCTCCACCTGAGGAACCACTTCCTCAGGCCGGTGTACCTCAGCAACTCTAATTCAAAGATACAACCCCTCAGCCTTTGCACTTGAGTTTAGAAGGCTCACTGGTATTCTTCCTTTCATGGCATTTGTCAGTACATTAGAACCCATTAGGTAGGCTTGCCCAAAATGCAGGCTCTACAAGCACTTGATATTCATCCGTATTTCCTGGTACCCAGCAGCATTCATCAAGGATCTTCCTTCTCCAGGGAGGAATAGCCACTTTCTGTTTTTTAGCCACTTTCACATTTCCAATCTCCCCCAAGGGGCCCAGGGAATGGTGCTTTCTCTGCTCAAGCCAGTACCCTACTCTGCACAGCATTCTTCTTAGAGTGCCTGTGACAGTACATCCTCATGGTTCCTTCTCCTGGCAATAGCAGCTCCTTCAGCTCTCTAATGATGTGCATCCCTAGAATCCCTGGGACTCCATCTCCCATATGATTTCCTTCAACGACTTTGTCTTTCGGGATGAAGATGCATTTTCCTGGCAGTGTCTGACCCATGTGCTCTATGTCCGTTTCTAGGCACTCTACCACTGGGATTGCCATTCCATTAGCTGCTGTTAGATGTACAAACCATGTGCTGTGCATGGTCAGCTCCTTGTCCTTCAAATATTTTTTGAAATGTGACTCAGTAATGGTGGTGACTTCTGATCCAGTATCTAATAAACATCCGGTCTTCAACCCTGCTATAAGTACTTAAGCAGTTAAACAGTCTCCAAATGTTCGCTCACAGAAGTCACTAGATATGCTGGCACTGTTCATGTTTCTTCCAGCACTGTCTGCAGAGTGATTTTCCACCAAGGACAGGCCTAGGAATCCTTCTGCCACTGCTTGGCCTTCTATTGTAGGTGGGGCACCAGGAATGAGTTTTGGTTTTGAGTGCCTGGCACTCTGGACTCCTTCTCAGTGGACATTCTTGGCTAGTAGGCCCTGGCCCTTCACAAGCGTAGCAAATGTACCATAAGGCAGCTTATGTTGACCTGACTATGAAGGGCCATATAAAAAGGAGCAGCAGATCAGGGTAGAGGGTTGTTGGGTCTTCGAGGACCCGGAGCACCTCCCGCTTCTCCCGGCACGCTCCGCAAAGGGATGGATCCTCGGGGCTGGCGGCCAGATGCCTCTCAAGCTCTAAGACCTCCCGCTCCAACTGCCCTATCGCCGCATCCCTCCGTCGGCTGGCGCCCCGGGTGTAGTCACTGCAGAAGAGCCGGGCGCGCACCTTCCCCACGTCCCACCACCACCGCGCTGAGGGAAAGGCACGCTGCTGCCCTCGCCAGCCCAGCCCAGACCACAGGTGCTTGTACAAAAGAGTCAATATGGGCTGGCTGCTGCTTCAGGCCCAATGGTGATGAAGGTGTGGCAAGCCAGGTGAGGAGCTGAGTCCCAGAGGCAGGAGCTCGAGGCAGATGGTAAACAACCAATGGGGGTGATGGAGGGGGCAGCGGTGGTGGTGGGGGAAAAGGGGGGACAAAGATGGACCAGGGGGCAGGCTCCATGCCACACCCCTGGTGTCCCCCCAAACACAGTTCAGACCCCCACCACAAAAGCACAGTTCGAGAGTTACTCAGTCCTTAAGTGCCCCCTCCACAGTGGTCTTCAGAGTCTCTGTGTGCTCCCCCAGCAGCAGGTAGTCCTCTTCTCCTCCTCAGGGCTCCAGCAACTCCTCAGCAGCAAACACAGCAGCTCCAGGTGGTAGTCCGGTGGCCAGGCAGGAGGGACCCTGCTCAGATGGTGGTGATGGCAGTAATGTCCACAGAAGCAATGGCTTGGGCTGGGGTCCCTCAATCCCCTCTGGGAAGCGGTCCAGCAGCCCCCCTCCCAAGGGGCTGTACCTGGAGCAACAGCAGCAACTGAGGGTGGGGGGTTCAGCAGCCAGCCAACAACTGGGTAGCAGAGAAGGGGGCGGGTGGTGGTGTCTGGCCCAGCCAAGGGAGTAGCTGGAGCAACAGCAAGGGCCCAGCAGGAGCAGCCCCCTGCCTTCCTCCACTCTCCAGGCCAAAGGCCAGTAGGAGAGTGTTTGAATGGCACGATCTATTAGTCCCAGATGAAGGAGATCCCTTTTCCCTGGTTAAGGGAACAGGGGCAGTTCCAGAACAAGCAGGAACTTGCTGGAACCAATTAAGGCAGGCAGGCTAATTAGGACACCTGGTCGCCAATTAAGAAGAAAGTGCTAGAATCAATTAGGACATGCTGGCTAATCAAGGCACATGAGTTAAAAAGGACCTCACTTCAGTTTGTAGCATTGTAGCAGGGTGACCACCTGCTCCAGCCTTGAAGGGGTTGGAAAAGCCCTACAGAGGACTGGGGCTGGGCAAGGTAAAACGCTGGCTGATTGGGAGAAGTGGCTGCAGCCACGCCCCAAACTGAGCAACAGGGACTTATAAGAAGGTCAGGGAAGCCAGGAGCAAGCTCTCTTCCTCTGCCTGTAGAGGGAGAAGGGCCTGGCTGCAGGGAGCTAGATACAAGGTACTTGAATGAAGCAGGGCTGGGGAAAGGCAGAGTTGCTGGGGAGCTCCAGCTGGAAAGCCCCAGACTGTGGCCGAGCATTGGGCTAAGAGGTACAGGGGGTTGCAGAGGGCAGCCAGGGGTAGGCCAAGGCAACAGCTCCAAATCCAACCTTGCCAGTGATGAGTGGCTGATACTGCAGTCTGCCCCAGGGCGCAGGGGCTAGGCAATGACTGGCAGTAGCCATATACTGAGGCAAGGTGAAGCTAGAGGGTCGGGGATCCCTAGGGAGGGGAGACTCTAAGAATGAGGGGGTTACCGCCGGGGGGCAGCACCCCATGTAAAAGGGCACCGGGTCCAGGGAGGGACACGAGGGCTAGAGAACAGGTGGATCACTGGCCTGCAGAGGGTGCTCCGGGGCTGGAACCGAGCTAATTCCCAGGAGTCACCAGCAGGAGGCATCACAGGGGTAAGTCCGCTTGTCTACAAGCATGCATGTGAGGAGCTGGGAGCAAGAGGGCACTAGGAGCTGAGAGTGAGAAGATATATTGCTGGGGGATTGAGTACAAGCGTTATCAGACACCAGGAGAAAGGTCCTGTGGTGAGGATAAAGAAGGTGTTGGGAGGAGGCCATGGGGAAGTAGCCCAGGGAGTTGTAGCTGTCGTGCAGCTGTTACAGGAGGCACTATAGACAGCTGCAATCCACAGGGCCCTGGGCTGGAACCTGGAGTAGAGGGCGGGCCTGGTTTTCCCCCAAACTTTCCAACTCCTGATCAGACACAGGAGGAATTGACCTGGACTGTGGCTTCTACCAGAGGGGAAGGTCTCTAGGCTGTTCCCAACCCACATGGTGAATCTGAAGTGAGTAAATCCGCCAATAAGCGCAGGACCCACCAAGGTAGAGGAGGAACTTTGTCACACCTGGTATCATATTCAGCCTTCCTGTCTGTGTGGTGCACTTCAGGCTGGCTAAATTGCATGGGGATGCGGGTTGAGTGCAGTGGGCAAGGGTTGGAGTTTGAATGGGTGGATGATGAAGGTAAAGGTGATGGAGGCAGCTAGTGGAGATAAGAAAGTGGATGTTGTGGAAAGTGGGTTGGTGATGACATGGGTGCACAAGAGACAGAGTTTGGGGACCAGGTCTTTGGGAGGTGGGGCAGATCTGTTCCATCTGCAGTGCTACGAGCGCCTGCATTGAGTCTGCTTGGCACTCCATGATGCTTAGGAGCTGCTCCATGGCTTGTTGCTGGTGATCTGCATTCTCCTGCTGGAACCTCCTTTTGGTCTCCCGCCACTCCTGTGCTTTTTCATTTTCAGTAAGGGATTGATGCATGACTTCATGCAGAAGGTCCTCCTTGGTTCTTCACAGCTGCTTTCTGAGATTGCACAGCCGTTCGGCCATTGATAACAAGGATGGCTGGGATCTTAAGGTTGCATCTGTAAAGCTAAAATGCAACATTTTATAGAGGCAGCATTGTTTGCACTAGACAGAGCAATGATTCAGCTGAACTTAAACAAAAGCACAGCTCACACAATAGCACAAACTGCCTGTCCCAAGGCAAGAGCCCCAAAATGGTGAGTAACCACAGGGGCACGGGGAACTGATTGTTCCAGGGCCATTCTGTCCTCTGGGGTCCTCTTTCTTGGGGAGAGCCAACAACTGCTGGGGGGCCCTATACTCAACACTGTCCCCACATTTTCCACAGGCTGGGTTTGTCCTGGAAGATATCTCGCTGCTGAGGGTGATCTGGGAAGCAAGGGAGGGTCTTTTACTACAATGCGGCTTCCACCCTAGCCCTTATGCAGCTTGCCTGTGTGCAGCAATGGTCCCCCTCCACTCATGGCACAGTGGTGTGGGTACGTTACCCTTACCGGGACAAGGAGCATGGTTGCTCTGCCAAGAATCTGCGCAACTGCATTGCCCAGGATCTAGGGGTTACAGTGGACGAGAAGCTGGATATGAGTCAACAGTGTGCCCTTGTTGCCAAAAAGGCTAATGGCTTGTTGGGTTGTATAAGTAGGGGCATTGCCAGCAGATCGAGGGACGTGATCATTCCCCTCTATTCGACATTAGTGAGGCCTCATCTGCAGTACTGTGTCCAGTTTTGGGCCCCACACTACAAGAAGGATGTGGAAAAATTGGAAAGAGTCCAGCGGAGGGCAACAAAAATGATTAGAGGGCTGGAGCACATGACTTGTGAGGAGAGGCTGAAGGAACTGGGATTGTTTAGTCTGCAGAAGAGAAGAATGAGAGGGGATTTGATAGCTGCTTTCAACTACCTGAAAGGGGGGTTCAAAAAGGATGGATCTAGACTGTTCTCAGTGCTAGCAGATGACAGAACAAGGAGTAGTGGTCTTAAGTTGCAGTGGGGGAGGCTTAGGTTGGATATTAGGAAAAGCTTTTTTTTCACTAGGAGGCTGGTGAAGCACTGGAATGGGTTACCTAGGGAGGTGGTGGAATCTCCTTCCTTAGACGTTTGTAAGGTCAGGCTTGAGAAAGCCCTGGCTGGGATGATTTAGTTGGGAATTGGTCCTGCTTTGAGCAGGGGGTTGGACTAGTTGACCTCCTGAGGTCCCTTCCAACCCTGATATTCTATGATTCTGCATGAGACCTTTGATGAGACCACCGAGGCTGATTACTGCACTGTGAGAGAGCACATCAATGCCCTATTCCACATCTAGGCATGCATGCAGCCCCAGGTCGTCTTTCTGCAACCCTCCTCGCCCCAACAGCCCGCACTCAACAACTCCCTTCTCAAAAATAAAAGCCACTTACTGGGTGCCTTCATTGCTGTTTGTTCTTCCCCAAGCACCGTCTGCTGTGACTGGCTACCTTGCTCTGGGCTTGAAAACAGCTCCTGGCTGCATGCATCTATGGGTGCTGAGTCATCCTCTGGCTCTGGGCCCCCTCCTCCTCAGCACTCTCACTCCCACTTTCCTCCCACTTTGAAGTGTCCAAGGTGCTCTTTGGAGTGGAGGTGGGGTTGCCCCCAAGTATTGTGTCCAGCTCTTTGTAGAACCAACAAGTTGTGGGGGCAGCACCAGAGCGGCACTTTGCCTCCGGTGCCTTGCGGTAGGCATTCCACTGCTCATTCACTTTAACTCTGCACTGCAGTGTGTCCCGGTCATGGCCCCTTTCGATCATGGCCCTTAATATCTGCCCATAGGTATTGTAATTCCTACAGCTGGAACACAGCTGAGACTGGACAGCCTCCCCAAATGCTGATGAGATCCAGCACCTTGAAAGTGATCCATGCTGGGGATCATCTGGTGCATGGAGGCATGGTCACCTGGAAAGATTCACTGAGAGCGCTCCATACCTTGCTGAGCAAACAGGAAGGGGATTTTCAAAATTCTGAGAGGGCAGGTCTGATGGTTGGTCACCTGAGGGCAGGGCAGTAGAGTTCAAACTGATGACCAGAGTGGCTAGAAAAGGCATTGTGGGACACATCCCAGAGCTGGTCAGAGCACACTAATAGACCAGGGCATCCACACTGGCACCGTGGCACTCCAGCCGGGGTGCCGCAGGCGTTATGCTTCTCATGGAGGTGGATTGCCAGGAGCGCTCCAGCCACGGAGTCGGGGCACTCTACATGCCTTGCCAGTGTGGACACCTCAGGAGTTAGGGTGCCCGGGGCTGATGTAATGTTCTCTAACTTGCAAGTGTAGACAAGGCCTAAGGTTAATTTTGTCAGGCCCTTCTAACTTGAATACATCTAAATTATCTAAATATTCTTTAACCTCTTCTTCCCTATTTTGGCTGGCATGCCTTCCCCCTTGCTGTTAATATGATTTATGTTAAACATCTGGTCACAACTAACCTTTTTAGTGAAGATTGATGCAAAATAGACATTAACCTCAGCCATCTTGAGGTCATCATTTCTTAGCTCTCTTTCACCACTAAATAGAGAACCTGCTCTTTCTTCATCTTTCCCTTTATACCAATGTTTTTATAGAACAACTTCTTATTGCCTTGTGTGTCCCATGCTAGGTGTCACTCATTTGTGCCTTAGCCTTTCTGATTTTGTCCTGACATGCTTGTACTAGTTTTTTGTTTAGTTTTGTAGGATTCTTTTTTGACTTTCAGGTCATTAAAGAACTCCTGATGAAGCCATGTTGGCCTCTTACTATTCTTCCTATCTTTCCTTTGCTTTGAGATAGCTTGACTGGGTTCAGTTGCCCTGCACATACGATAACATAGCCCTTCATTATAAATGGTCAGTGACTCAGCAAAGTTAATCAATGGGGCTTAGTCAGTGCCCTGGGGAACTGGCATCCACACCACAAAGTCCACCGTCATGACTAGTGCTGGTGTTTTCTAGAAGTCTCAGCAGACAGACCAGGCATCCCCTGGACATAGAGTGTGAGAGAACTCTCACCCCCAGAGGCCCTGCCAAGCCAGCAATGTCCCAGACTGTGCAACTGCATGAAGGGACAATGGCCCAGGGCTTGGACAATCTGTTGGATTTTGGTTGCACAAGAAAATTCATCATTTGTCCCAGGTCTCTATCTGAGAGTTTGTGCAGTGCCTGCCCTTGCCACACCCCAAACAAGCAGGTAAGTGTGAAACTTCCTTTCCCTCACCCCCAGGAGATGGAAGCCTTGGAGGACGGTGCCTTTACATGCATTTTTATTTTATTTTACTGATTCTCAAAGCAGGAGAAATAGCAGAGCTGACTGTCACCTGCCAAAGTGAGTAGGTCGGCTCAAAATCTGTCACTTCCTGGCACTGCTGGGGATGTTTCTTTAAGAGGACTTTGATCCTTGTACTTTACTCAGCATGTGACAAGGATTCCTGTTACCATAACTTCTCAGCTACTGAGTTACTTTCATTTCTGAAGCTGGTGAGAGCAGCAGAAACAGGCCGTGATTCCATTCAGTTACAAAGGCAATAAATTAACAGCACAAATGAACAGGACGGAGTCAAACTCCTTGGCTCTGTGTCTCCTGTGCTGAATGGATGAAACCGCCTCGCAAAGGGAGGTTTTGCAGGAACACTCCCTAGGGGATGGCTGTGGATGCTAGAAAAACTGAGAGCTTCCCAAGGACCCTGAAGCTGCTTGGAAGTGTCCCTGCAGGACTCGGCAGGTAAGGGGGCTTCCGTCCCTAGAACTACAGAGTAGTTTGATATTTCCTCATACACACACACTCACTCAGGTGAGATGTCAGTGTCACAGGGCTCCTCTCCCAGATTTGTCAGGGGAAAACTGCTGCTCCCACACTTCGAGTGTAAATTTGGCTTCAGAAACGCACACACATGATGATCTGTCATGAATATAGGGGGAAGGTAGCAACCTTTATGTATACCAGCCCATTTATTTAGCTATAAAGACCTTCTTAGCTGTTGTTCTGAATTGCTTTACCTGTAAAGGGTTAACTGTTTCCCTGAAGAAGCTTAGAAAAAACCCACAAACAAACAAGGGAGTAGTTGGCAGAGAGCTGAGACTCAATGAAAATCAAAGATACATTCAAATCAGGGAAAACAGTTTCCTTTTCTCAGCAGTCTTTGGTTTTAGTCTGGGTCTTGCTTCCTCTCAGTTCCGAGAGTCCAGCAGGTACAAAATCTCCTAAAACCATACCTGGAATAATCCATCTAAAACCACAGAAATGTGAGTAGGGTAAAGAAGGTTTAAATAGATGCGATTAGGCTATTTGTTTATTGGCCTTGTGTATTCTCTGTGCTTTTGTAGGATTTTTTCATCTTTTTCTTTTGGAAACCAAAGCTGAGCCCAGAGAGGAATTCTCTGTGCATATTAAATTCTAGCACTCTGTAAAATCTATTACCATCGTGATTTTCTTCAGAAGTGGTTCTTTATTTTGTTCTTATAATAAAATTTACTTTTTTTTTTAAAGAATGCTTTGATTCCAAAGTCCTTTCTAAAAAAAAAAAGAAGTTTGTCTGTGCTCACCTTGATGAGGCAACTGGTTGGTATTTTATTCTCAAGCCTCCCCAGGAAAAGGGGTGAAGGGCTTGCGGGAATATTTTGGGGAGATAGCGATTCCAAGTGACCCTTCCCTGAATATTTTGTGTAAATCACTTGATGGTGGCAGCGATACCTGTCCAAAGCAGAGGACTCTCTACCTTGGAGTTTTAACCTAAAGCTTGTAAAATATAAGCTTAGGGGGTCTTTCATGAGGCCCCCAACCTTCTGCACTTGAAGTGCCAGAATGGGGAATTTTAGCCTTGGCATGATCAGTAAGTGTTTGGTTTTGGTAACACCACAGTGTGCTTAGTCCATTCCAGTCACACAGTGAGGCAGAGTCTCTGCCACACAGAGCTTATAGCCTGAAGATTGAAAGAAGGTTTTCCCCTTTGCTGGTTCACTGGGATTTAGCAGAGCCTGGGACTCTGCAGTAGAACTCATTTGCTCTTGCTGTTTTGCTGCCTGATGGGAGCTGTAGTTAGTGAATCGCTTCCTTATGTAACGTTCTGGGCCATGTGTGGCTCCCCTTACTTACCACCAGCTAGATTCATAAGAGCACTTAGGTACCTGTCATTTTAGGTACCTAAAAAAAATTCCAGAATCAGGACACACTGGGATTCACAAAACCCCACTCATCTTTGGCCAAACCCTGCAGTGCCTACAATCACTTGGTGCCTAAATTTTTGCAGTAACAGTTTACAGGTGCTTTTTCTGCCTCTGAGCATTTTCGCTATTCTGAGCATCCCAAATGCTCAAAGGGTCACTCCCTATCCCAACCAAGGGGTAAAGACACCCCAAGGCTGTGGCCATGTCGGCTGACCTATGAAGGAAGGTGGTTTCACAGCCCTCCTCACTCTCTGGAAGATGAGTGGATAGTGGCAGGTTTCCATCTCAGTTTCAACCCTCAAGGCATTGGGGTGGCAGGAGAACACAGAGGCACATGAAAACTCCCCATGTGCACCCTGCTAGTGTCCTCCCTTGGGCCTTCTCTTTTGGATGATATGAAACTGCTCTGAATTGTGTTGTGAAAACAATATCATTGAGTAATGAAAGTCTGTGCTGTAAGAATCTTGAAATTGTCTGGTAGAAAAGCCACCAAGCGGATGGGAAATTGGTTTTGGCATTTATGGAAAACATCTGTGGTTTTATCTGAACTTGGAATGCATCTGAGTCCCAAGTAGCAGGAGATTTGAACACTCCCGGGACACTGGTTGAAGAGCTTTCTCAGTTTGTCACATCTCTTTCTCCTTTGACATTAAAGTGGAAATTGTTTGTAATATTTTTATGAACTATCTATGATTCTGTATCTATCACCTTGGCAGAACTATCCTTTGGGGGAATGAATTGATTTTTCTCCCTGGGACATGGTAGAAGAAGGTAGGTATCTCAGACATAATGCTGCTTGGACTTTCTGGGCTGGAATCAACACAGTGGAATGGCCAACCCTACAGAGATAATGGAAACCACAACAACCACAATATTAACACCTCGCTGCAGGGGCAGCTGAACAGGGGAGCACAACGTGGCTGTGTCTGGAGAGCACAGAGGAGAGGAGTCAGGGTTAGGTTAGGAAGAGCGGGGTACGCAGACACAGAGCGCTGCTGGAATGGGGAGACAAAGAAAACAGGGCAGGTAACAATGTGCCTGGTGACAGCCTGGCTTCCACGCAGAGGAACCATATCCTATGCCCCTCTTTCTAACCCAAAGACTTTCAGATTCTGCGTACCTGGTGACCAATACATGGTTCTCTTGATTTGCAAAGGCTGCCTGTGTCACTATAACTACTCACTGAGCCCTCTGAGCCTTGAAGGGGCCCAGTACAAACCTCCTGCAGGAGTCTGGCTGGACTGGATTCACTACAGGGAGCCACGTAGAGAGACAGAGATTGCTGCTGCCTGATGGTCTAGTCTTGGAGCCTTGGAGGCCATGGGACTGCCCCAGTAGAACTGTGTGGGTCCTTGGGGCCTGGCACACTGAAGGAGTTACTGCCAGGAGACTGGTTACAGACCAGACCCTGTTATTCTGTGGATTCTTGGCAATGCTGCCAGATATGTGTGTGAGAGCTTTGCCCACCATTGTGTTTTTAATATCCATGTCACTGCACTTAGATAACAGAACAAGGCAGCGACAGCTCAGTAGGGAGAATCCTTGGACCAGATTTGATCAAATTGGTGCATGGAGTGGTTACAAGTAATGAGGCATAACAGTCAGAATTGGTTACAAGAAAATAAAAGTAAAATGCAACTAACACATAGTTTAACAAACTAAATGAAGTCAAAGCAAAGGTCTCTCTCACCACATATTCCAGCAGTCTTACTGTCTGAATTCCTTTCAGTCAGAATCACTCCCCCTAGTCCAGTGCTGCTTCCTTTGCTTGTCAGGTGGTGTTAATGCCGTGGGTAGAGAGGATGGGAGAGAGAGGAAAAAACTGTATAAGAAGGGAGAGGAAATGCCCCAAGTTCTGTTTGATTTTGTTGATACCTGACTGAGGCACTAACTTACCTTTTGTCATTGGAGAACCAGTTTGTGACCTCTCTCCAGATTTGGAATATGCCTCTGACGAAGTGGGTATTCACCCACAAAAGCTCATGCTCCAATATGTCTGTTAGTCTATAAGGTGCAACAGGACTCTTTGCTGCTTTTATCATACGGTAGAATCTTAGGGTACGTCTACACTACGGGACTATTCCGAATTTGCATAAACCGGTTTTGTAAAACAGATTTTATAAAATCGAGTGCGCGCGGCCACACTAAACACATTAAATCGGTGGTGTGCGTCCATGGTCCCAGGCTAGCGTCGATTTCTGGAGCGTTGCACTGTGGGTAGCTATCCCGTAGCTATCCCATAGTTCCCGCAGCCTCCCCCGCCCCTTGGCATTTCCGGGTTGAGATCCCAGTGCCTGATGGGGCAAAAATCATTTTCGCGGGTGGTTCTGGGTACAGCCTCACCCCTCCCTCCCTCCCTGAAAGCGGCAGACAACCGTTTCGCACCTTTTTTGCTTGGTGAACTGTGCAGACGCCATAGCACAGCAAGCATGGACCCTGCTCAGCTCAATACCGCAATCGTGGATGTTTTAAACACCTCGCGCACTCTTGTGCAGTATATGCTGAACCAGGACCTTCGAACCGAGGCGAGTAAGAGGCAGATACGGCAGCGCGGCGATGACAGTGATGAGGACGTAGACACAGAATTCTCTCAAACCGCGGGCCCCGGCGCTTTGGAGATCCTGATGGTAATGGGGCAGATTCTATCCATTGAACGCTGATTTTGGGCCCGGGAAACAAGCACTGACTGGTGGGACCGCATTGTGTTGCAGGTGTGGGACGATTCCCAGTGGCTGCGAAACTTTCGCATGCGTAAGGGCACTTTCATGGAACTTTGTGACTTGCTTGCCCCTGCCCTGAAACGCCATAATACCAAGATGAGAGCAGCCCTCACAGTAGAGAAGCGAGTGGCGATAGCCCTGTGGAAGCTTGCAACGCCAGACAGCTACCGGTCAGTCGGGAATCAATTTGGAGTTGGAAAATCTACTGTGGGGGCTGCTGTGATGCAAGTAGCCAAAGCAATCACTAAGCTGCTGCTACGAAAGGTTGTGACTCTGGGAAACGTGCAGGTCATAGTGGATGGCTTTGCTGCACTGGGATTCCCTAACTGTGGGGGGGCGATAGATGGAACCCATATCCCTATCTTGGCACCGCAGCACCAGGGCACCCAGTACATAAACCGGAAGGGGTACTTTTCAATGGTGCTGCAAGCACTGGTGAATCACAAGGGACGTTTCACAAACATCCACGTGGGATGGCCAGGGAGGGTTCATGACGCTCGCGTCTTCAGAAGCACTACTCTGTTTAAACGGCTGCAGCAAGGGAATTACTTCCCAGACCAGAAAATAACAGTTGGGGATGTTGAAATGCCTGTCGTTATCCTGGGGGACCCAGCCTACCCCTTGATGCCATGGCTCATGAAGCCATACACAGGCAGCCTGGACAGTGGTCAGGATCTGTTCAATTACAGGCTGAGCAAGTGCAGAATGGTGGTGGAATGTGCATTTGGCCGTTTAAAGGCGTGCTGGCGCACATTACTGACTCGCTCAGACCTCAGCCAAACCAATGTCCCCTATGTTATTGCTGCTTGCTGTATTCTCCACAATCTCTGTGAGAGTAAGGGGGAGACCTTTATGGCGGGGTGGGAGGCTGAGGCAAATCACCTGGCCGCTGATTACGCGCAGCCAGACACCAGGGAGATTAGAAGAGCACACCAGGAAGCGGTGCGCATCAGAGAAGCTTTGAAAACGAGCTTCATCAATGGCCAGGGTACAGTGTGACTGCTGTGTTTGTTGATGAACACCCAACCCCCTTGATTGACTCAGTCCCTGTAAGCAACTCCCCCTCCCCCTTCGAGTACAGCTTACTTATGCAAATAAAGTCAATCTCATTTAAAAAGCATGAATTCTTTATTGATTCATTACAAAAAGAGGGAGAGAAGTAAGGGTGTGCTTTGGGAGGAGGATAGGAGGGATGGAGAAGGCCATTAAAAAAAAATTCAGAGTAACGACACCCTTCTGGTTGGGCTGTCCACGGGGGTGGAGTGGGCGGGTGCACGGAGCCTCCCCCCACACGTTCTTACACGTCTGGGTGAGGAGGCTAAGGAACATGGTGAGGGGGGAGGGTGGTTATACAGGGGCTGCAGCGGCACTCTGTGATCCTGCTGCCGTTCCTGAAGCTCCACAAGACGCCGGAGCATGTCAGTTTGATCACGCAGCAGCCCCAGAGTTGCATCCCGCCACCGCTGATCTTCCTGCCGCAACCGCTGATTTTCCTGCCGGTCTTCCTGCCGCCACCTCTCATCTCGGTTGTCCCTCCTGTCCTCACGTTCACTGGCCTCTTTCCTGTAATTTGAAACCACGTCCTTCCACTCATTCAGATGAGCTCTTTCATTGCGTGTAACTTCCATAATATCCGAGAACATCTCATCTCGCGTCTTCTTTTCCTCCGCCTTATCTGTGCTAGCCTTTGGGATGGAGGAGGGATGGTTGAAAATTTGCAGCTGCATGAGGGAGATAAATATTTAGAAAGATACATTTTACAGAACAATGGTTATACTGTTTCACAGTGAACATCACTATTCACCTAGCACATGTGATTTCCCTACAAGGTCGCATTTTTCATCTTAATAGTGAGTGCTTGCAGCTCTGGAGTTACAGATCTCACAGACACAGGTCCAGGCATCAGAATTCAGCTTGCATGCGGCCATGGTAAGCCACTGTCTCAGTGATTTACCCTCCCAACGCATGGCTAATACCACGCTAGCTCCTGCTAATCAACAACCTTCCTCCCCACCCACTGTGTGTCTGGTAGCTTGGGGAAGATCGCCGGTGACCAAACAGAAAAGATCATCAGCATTTCACTCCTCCCCTCCCCCCGCTTCGCTACGTGCAGGAAAGTGTTTTTTTTAAGCTGCTGCATTCCACGAACCCAGTAGAAAAATGGCCACCCCCCTTACTTAAATTCCTGATTTTTAACCAGGTTATCCTGAACGATATCACTTTGCTGAGGATAACAGAACAAGATAAAGAGCGGATGCTTCTTGAATGCCAGCAGTCACCGGGACCATACGCTGCTATGCTTTGCCACGCAATGATACCTGATTACTTGCTACATGCATGGCATGGTAAAGTGTCCTACCATGGTGGGCGGAACAAGGATGCCTTGCCCAGAAACCTTCTGCAAAGGCTTCTGGAGTACCTACAGGAGCGCTTCATCGAGATGTCCCTGGAGGATTTTCTCTCAATCCCGGACATGTTAACAAACTTTTCTAAGTAACTATACTGTTGCGAATGCATCCCAAGTCCTCAGGGCAAATCAATCATTAAAAAGGCTTGCTTAAAAACAATGTTTGCTATTTGCAAAGGTACACTCACCAGAGCTCCTTCCATGGCGTCATTGTCTGGAATAGTTGCTTGTGAGGGCTGGGAGCAGGGTAATTCCGTCAGGGTGATAAAAAGCTCCTGGCTGCTGGGGGTCACGGACTGCTGTGTGCTCTCTGCTAGGTCTTCCTCTTCTTCTTCATCTTCATCTTCCCCGTCTGCATAATCCTCAGACATGGCAGAGATTACAACCCCCACCTCGGAATCCACGGTCAAGGGTGGGGTACTTGTGGCGCAGCCCCCTAAAATTGCATGCAGCTCAGCATAGAAGCGGCATGTTTTTCGACCTGCCCCGGACCTTCCGTTTGCTTCTTTGGTTTTCTGGTAGGCTTGTCTGAGCTCCTTAACTTTCACTCTGCACTGCACTGAGTCCCTGCAGTGGCCTTTATCCGTCATAGCCTTAGAAATTCTTTCAAATACTTTTTCATTTCGTCTTTTGGAACGCAGTTCTGTTAGCACTGAATCCTCTCCCCATATAGCGATCAGATCCAGTACCTCCCGAGCGGTCCATGCTGGGGCTCTTTTTCGATTCTCAGGAGACTGCATTGTTAACTGTGCTGATGAGCTGTGCGTGGTCACCTGTGATGATGAGTTCTCCACGCTGGGGAAGCAGGAAATGAATTTCAAAAGTTCGCGGGGCTTTTCCTGTCTACCTGGCCAGTGCATCCGAGTTGAGAATGCTGTCCAGAGCGGTCAGTGGTGCACTGTGGGATACCTCCCGGAGGCCAATACCGTCGATCAGCGTCCACACTAACCCTAATCCGATATGTTAATACCGATACTAGCGTTACTCCTCTCGTTAGGGAGGAGTACAGAAACCGGTTTAAAGAGCCATTAAAATCGATATATGGTGCCTCCTAGTGTGGACAGTTGTGGCGTTAAATCGGTTTTACGCTCCTAAAACCGATTTAAACGCCTAGTGTAGACCAGGCCTTAACTTAAAATATGCATAGAAACATTGTAAGTAATCAGGACAATAGAAATCAGTAAATTATGAGTTTTCAAATGATACCTCATGAGGCATACTTAGGGTTATGATAAATCTTGTACTATAAAAGGGGTGAACATAGGTGTGGAGACTGTTACAGGCATCCTTGGTCACTGTGGGACTGACAGACACTGGAGGACTGTAACACAGGAAAAGTGACCTAGCCGAAGACCTAATTCCCAGGGTGACCAGGAGGAGGTGCCAGACAAGGAGTGAGTGGAGCACCCCGTGACAGAGTGCTTAAAGAGAGATTTTTGGGGGGGAGAAAAATTGGCCACTGGCCTGAGCTTCACCATCATATCTGCCACCGTCAGCATCTCCTAGGATCCCAGACCTTTCTCACCTCAATCCAGAGATGTCCTGACCAGCCCTGGCTAGAGAGAGGGACCCTGATGGCATCACCGCCTCCACTAGCTCCAGCTGAAGCCACCTGAGATGTGAGATTGAGTTTCTCTCTCCCTCTGGCTGCCCCCACATGTCCGTTTTCTTCCCTACCTCATGTTTAATTTCTTATTTCTCTCCTTTTTTCTTTCTGTCTAATAAGAATCTGACAGCCCACCAAGACAGCATATTTTGCAACACTGCTGTGTGCCTTTTAAAGCAATGCTCTAAACAGCTTGCTGCTGGGGAAAAAGTTGCCAGATTTCAGAACCTAGGTCCTACCATGTGCTGGTAAAATTGCAAGTGAGGGTCAGCGCCAGAGACAGAAGCTGCATTTTCTCTTTGCAGGTCTTGTCTCTCCCCTTTTTGTGTGTTTGTGACTTGTTTTTTGGTCTTAGCAAATATGACTGGACTTTCTCAACAACAGAGCAGCCCGTGTCAGTAACTTCTCTTTTCCTCACAAAGCAGTTATTAACATGTATGCCATGTAGATGTAGCCCTGTCGGTCCCACAATATTAGAAACAGGAGTGGAGAGGTAACATCTTTTATTGGATCAACTTCTGTTGGCGAGAGAGAGAAGCTTTTGAGACACATGGAGCTGTTCTTCAGGTCACCATCTCTATTCCCATAATTTATTACCATCTAAGGATATGTCTACACTATGGGATAATTCCGATTTTACAGAAACCATTTTTTTAAACGGATTGTATAAAGTCGAGTGCATGCGGCCACACTAAGCACATTAATTTGGTGGTGTGCGTCCATGTACCGAGGCTAGCGTCGATTTCCGGAGCATTGCACTGTGGGTAGCTATCTCATAGTTCCTGCAGTCTCCCCCACCCATTGGAATTCTGGGTTGAGATCCCAGTGCCTGATGGGGCAAAAAACATTGTAGTTGGTGGTTCTGGGTACAGCCTCACCCCTCCCTCCATGAAAGCAGTGGCAGACAACTGTTTTGTGCATTTTTTCCTGGGTAAACTGTGCAGACACCATACCACGGCAAGCATGGAGCCTGCTCAGCTCAAGACAGCAATCATGGATGTTGTAAACACCTCGCCCATTCTCGTGCAGTCTATGCTGAACCAGGACTTGCAAAACCAGGTGAGGAGGAGGTGGCTACAGCAGAGCGGCAACGAGAGTGATGAGGACATGGACACAGAATTATCTCAAACCGTGGGCCCCAGCCCATTGGAGATCCTGCTGGTAATGGGGCAGGTTCTAGCCATTGAATGCCAATTTTTGGGCCCGGGAAATGAGCACAGACTGGTGGGACCGTATAGTGTTGCAGGTTCCCAGTGGCTGCAAAACTTTCACATGCGTAAGGGCACTTTCATGGAACTTTGTGACTTGCTTTCCCCTGTCCTGAAGCGCCAGAATACCAAGATGAGAGCAGCCCTCATAGTTCACAAGCGAGTGGCGATAGCCCTCTGGAAGCTTGCAATGCCAGACAGCTACCGGTCAGTCAGGAATCAATTTGGAGTGGGCAAATCTACTGTGGGGGTTGCTGTGATGCAAGTAGCCAAAGCAATCACTAAGCTGCTGCTATGAAAGGTAGTGACTCTGGGAAATGTGCAGGTCATAGTGGATGGCTTTGCTGCAATGGGATTCCCTAACTGTGGTGGGGCGATAGATGGAACCCATATCCCTATCTTGGCACCGGAGCACCAGGGCACCCAGTACATAAACCGCAAGGTGTACTTTTCAATGCTGTTGCAAGCACTGGTGGATCACAAGGGACGTTTCACCAACATCAACGTGGGATGGCTGGGAAGGGTTCATGATGCTCGCGTCTTCAGGAACACTACTCTGTTTAAACAGCTGCAGCAAGGGAATGACTTCCCAGACCAGAAAATAACAGTTGAGAATGTTGAAATGCCTGTCGTTATTCTGTGGGACCCAGCCTATCCCTTGATGCCATGGCTCATGAAGCCATACACAGGCAGCCTGGACAGTAATCAGGAGCTGTTCAACTACAGGCTGAGCAAGTGCAGAATGGTGGTAGAATGTGCATTTGGACGTTTAAAGGGACGCTGGTGGATATTGCTGACTCGCTCAGACCTCAGCCAAACCAATATCCCCATTGTTATTGCTGTTTGCTGTGTGCTCCACAATCTCTGTGAGAGTAAGGGGGAGACCTTTATGGTGGGGTGGGAGGCTGAGGCAAATCATCTGGCCGCTGATTACGCGCAGCCAGACACCAAGGCAATTAGAAGAGCACACCAGGAAGCGGTGCGCATCAGAGAAGCTTTGAAAACCAGTTTCATCACTGGCCAGGGTACAGTGTGACTGTTGTGTTTGTTTCTCCTTGATGAAAACCCGCCCCCTTGATTGACTCATTCCCTGTAAGCAACCCACCCTCCCCCTTTGATTACAGCTTGCTTTCTAAGGAAATAGTCACTATCATTTAAAAATCATGTATTCTTTATTAATTGATTTATTAAAAAGAGGGAGAGAACTGACAAGGTAGCCCGGGTGTGGTTTGGGAGGAGGATAGGAGGGAAGGAAAAGGCCACTAAAAAATTTCAAAATAATGACAGCCTTTTGGTTGGGCTGTCTTCTGGGATGGAGTGGGCGGGTGCACGGAGCCTCCCCCGATGCGTTCTTACACGTCTAGGTGGGGAGGCTATGGAACTTCGGAAGGGCAGTTATACAGGGGCTGCAGCGGCACTCTGTGATCCTGTTGCTGTTCCTGAAGCTCCACCAGATGCCAGAGCATGTCAGTTTGATCACGCAGTGGCCCCAGCATTGCATCATGCCTCCTCTGATCTTCCTACCACCACCTCTCCTCACGTTTGTCTCTCCTCTCCTCACGTTGGTCCCTCCTATCCTCACGTTCACTGGCATCTTTCCTGTATGTTGATACTGCGTCCTTCCACTCATTCAGATGAGCTCTTTCATTGCGGGTCACTTCCATGATTTCAGAGAACATTTTGTCTCGCGTCCTTTTTTTTTTTTCCATCTTATCTGAGATAGCCTTTGGGACAGAGGAGGGAGGCTTGAAAAATTTGCAGCTGCAGGAGGGAGGGGAAAAAATGGAGAGAAGTATTAAAAAAGATACATTTTACAGAACAATGGTTATACTCTTTCATGGTGAACAACGCTATTCACATTACATAGCACATGTGATTTCAGTACAAGGTCGCATTTTGCATCTTAATATTGAGTGCCTGCGGCTTTGGTGTTAGAGATCACAGACGCAGGTCCGGGCAACAGAATTCGGCTTGCATGCGGCCACGGTAAGCCATTGTCTTTTGGCTTCTGCAGCCTTCATATATCCAGCGCCCTCCTTTCCCAAATACCAAGCAAAGCCCGTTGAGTGCTGCGTCTTTCCTGTTAATGTGCAGCAGCAGAAACCAAACTCTCCCTCCACCCCACATCCAATTCTCTGGGATGATCGCTTTACCCCTCCTCCCACAGCGTGGCTGGTATCATGGAAGATCCCTGCTAGCCACCCCCCACCCCCCACGTGGCTGGTATCAGGGAAGATCTCTGCTAGCCAAAGGCGAAAAAGCTCAGTGCCAATCACCCTCCCTCTCCTCCCCACACTTGGCTAACTGCAGGGAAGGATTTTTTTTCAGCCACAGGCAAACAGCCCAGTAGGAACAGCCATCTCTGTCCCCTTAATTAAATTCCCGTATTTCAACCAGGTTACCATGAACAATATTACTCTCCTGAGGATAACACAGTGAGATAAAGAATGGATGTTACTTGAATGCCAGCACACACCAGGACCATACGCTGCCAGGCTTTGTCATGCAATGATACCAGATTACTTGCTACATGCATGGTCAAGTGGCGTGGTCAAGTGTCCTACCATGGAGGACGGAATAAGGCTGTGCTGCCCAGAAACCTTCTGCAAAGGCTTTTGGAGTACCTCCAGGAGAGCTTCATGGAGATGTCCCTGGAGGATTTCCGCTCCATCCCCAGACACGTTAAGGAACTTTTCCAGTAGCTGTACTGGCCGCGAATGCATCCCAAGTCCTCAGGGCAAATTAATCATTAAAAAACGCTAGCTTTTAAACCATGTTTTATATTTACAAAGGTACACTCAGCAGAGGTCCTTTCCATGGCTTCATTGTCTGGGATACTGCCTTGGGAGGGTTGGGAGGGTAATTCCATCAGGCTGAGAAAAAGATCCTGGCTGTTGGGGAGAACGGTGTGCTGTGTGCTCTCTGCAAGCTCATCCTCCTCATCTTCCCCGTCCGCAGAATCCTCAGGCATGGCTGAGATTACCACCCTCACCTCGGAATCCACGGACGGGGTGGGGTAGTGGTGGCGAACCCCCCTAGAATTGCATGCAGCTCAGCGTAGAAGCGGCATGTTTGTGGCCCTGCCCTGGACCTTCTGTTTGCTTCTTTGGTTTTCTGGTGGGCTTGTCTGAGCCCCTTAACTTTCACACAGCACTGTACTGAGTCCCTGCTTTGGCCTCTCTCCATCATGGCCTTGGAGATTTTTTTCAAATGTTTTTTCATTTAATCTTTTGGAACAGAGTTCATTTAGCACGCAATCATCTCCCCATATAGCGATCAGATCCAGTACCTCCCGTACGGTCCATGCTGGAGCTCTTTTTCGATTCTCAGGAGACTGCATTGTTACCTGTGCTGATGAGCTCTGCATGGTCACCTGTGCTGAACAGCTCTCCACACTGGGAAAACAGAAAACGAAATTCAAAAGTTTGTGGGGCTTTTCCTGTCTACCTGGCCAGTGCATCCGAATTCAGATTGCTGTCCAGATCAGTCACAATGGTGCACTGTGGGATAGCGCCCGGAGGCCAATACCATTGAATTGTGGCCACACTAACCATAATCCAACATGGCAGTACCGATTTCAGCGCTACTCCCCTCGTTGGGGAGGATTACAGATACCAATATAAAGGGCTTCATTGTGTGGACGGGTGCAGGGTTAATTCGGTTTAACGCTGCTAAGTTCAGTATAAACTCCTAGAGTTGTCCAGGCCTAAGAGACTGTCAAATAAGAGGCTTTTTCCTTTTAAAAACTCTTTCCAGCTAAAGGGAAGGGAAACCAGGGATGTTGTTAAATGAAAGGCTAATTTAATATTTTATATTTCAAATACTTTAACTGTTTTTTTTCTTTTTTCATTATCTTTAATAAAAGATTGAAAGGATCTGTTATGGTGCATTTGCCATGGTGCTAAGCAGGCTGAGGTCTCTGTGTACCAAATCCAAGCCCATTTTAACTGTTTAATGTTGAACAGTGACCGGGTCATGTTAACACCTTTGACTCTTTGGGCCCCTATGGGTACATCCACACCGCAATAAAAGACTTGCAGCAGTAAGTCTCAGAGTCTGGGTCAACTGAAAGTGTAGTCATACCCTATGTTACAGCTACATTTATACAACACTCTTATTCCAAGAGACAATTGCATTGTTCCTATTTATCCAATGCACTGCAGAGGTGGGCTAACACACAAACAAGGCATTCTTACTCTGAAATTAGTGTCCACATATGGATTTATTCTGGAATAACCATTAACCTTAGCACAGGTGCAGCTCCAGGGAGCAAGCGCTAGTGCAGACGGGCTGCCAGCTACTGCTGGCATTTTAACCTCAATGATGTTTGACCCTGCTTGGAGCTAGTGCAAACTAGAGCTATGGGGAGAATCCCTTCCCAACTCCAGGCATTGCACACCAGGGTGGGCTAACCCTGCCAGTCACTGCATGTCTGATTTTGTTTGTTTCTTCTGTGCCCAGACCCAGCTACGATGATGGGGAAGGTTCCCTCGTTCTCCTGGGGCTCCATGGTGAGCTCTGCTCTGCCCGGCTACGTCGCTCTCTGCCTCACTCTACAGGTTCACAGGCTGGTGTCAGGTAGGAGCTCCGGCCTCCTCGCTGGGTTTGCTGCCTGTTCTCACAGAGCTCTGCTGCCCTGCAGCTCCTCACACATACAGAGAGAAGGGACCATGTCACCCCTTCCAGGGTCACCCCCACTGGACACCCCCACAGCTCAGGGCACACCCAGAATATCCCTCCTCCTAACGCTGTCTGGTGGATTCCTGCCAGCCAAACCCCTGGGTGAAACCTGCCATTGACTTCAGTGGGGCCTGGATTTCTCCCTGGATTTGGTGTTTCCACTTCCCTTATGGTCCTTGCTTTAATCTAGCACCAGCCTCCTCTCTGCCCCTTCCTGCTAGTGTGGGAGTGTCCCCCTCCCACCCCATCTCCTCCTGCCACCTGGCACATTCACTGACAATAACCTTCATTGACACAGAGCCATGGTTACCGGGGGGTTCATCTGCCCTTCGAGAGCATTGAATTCAGCAAACGCAAACTGCTGAAAACCAGGACATACGGAGATAAAGCACATGCCAACACAACCTTAACTCTGCCTCCTCCCCAGAGCTTGCACTAGCCACTGGGAATTACCTGCCTGCATCCGGCTGCAGTCACTGTGTTAGGTGTAGCTGGACTGAATGGTGGAGACATTAGCTGGAGCAGCTTGGTGGAGCTGTTGCTGTGATGTGAGGTGATCTGGGTCAGAGCTCCCCCAGGCATGTGAGGAAAGGAGAGAGGTGCATGTCTACCTTGAGGGATCTAGTATCCCCCATTTCAGCACTGAGCTGTGTAGTTGTGTCAGTAGTAGGGCTCAGGGGTCTGTTTCCCCATCATCGTAGCTGGGTCTGTGTGTTCAGTGATGGGTAAGCGAACATATAGTGCCAGTATAGAGGTATATAAAATCATGAGTGATGTGGAGAAAGTGGATAAGGAAAAGTTATTTACTTATTCCCATAATACAAGAACTAGGGGTCACCAAATGAAATTAATAGGCAGCAGGTTTAAAACAAATAAAAGGAAGTTCTTCCTCACGCAGCGCACAGTCAACTTGTGGAACTCCTTACCTGAGGAGGTTGTGAAGGCTGGGACTATAACAGAGTTTAAAAGAGAACTGGATAAATTTATGGTGGTGAAGTCCATAAATGGCTATTAGCCAGGATGGGTAAGGAACGGTGTCCCTAGCCTCTGTTCGTCAGAGGATGGAGATGGATGGCAGGAGAGAGATCACTTGATCATTGCCTGTTAGGTTCACTCCCTCTGGGGCACCTGGCATTGGCCACTGTCGGTAGACAGGATACTGGGCTAGATGGACCTTTGGTTTGACCCGGTACGGCCGTTCTTATGTTCTTATGTTCTTAGATGGAATCCTGGGAGTGAGGGTGAAGGGGCTTTTAAAGTGTGGGGCTGTTCCTGAGCAGTAGCTCAGTGTAGAACAGGGTCAGTAGCTCCTGTTCAGAGCAGGACCCCTAAAAACAAGTTTTCCCTTAGCAAGGAGAAGGCGTTTGACTCTGTGCTACAGTTGTCATATGCCCTTATCCCTGAGTGATGTGCACTATCTGCACAGGCAGAGTGCGGGTCTGTGTGCAGTGGGTGTATTGCAAGGATTGGCAATCTTTGGCATGCAGCTCGCCAGGGTAAGCCCCCTGGTGGGCTGGGCTGGTTTGTTTATCTGCCGCGTCCGCAGGTTCGGCCAATCATGGCTCCCACTGGCCGTGCTTCACCGCTTCAGGCCAATGGGGGTGTGGGAAGCGGCGCAGGCCGAGGGATGTGCTGGCTGTTGCTTCCCGCTGCCCCCATTGGCCTGGAGCGGCAAACTGAGGCCAGTGGGAGCAGCAATCAGCCAAACCTGCGGATGCGGCAGGTAAACAAACTAGCCCAGCCTGCCAGGGTGCTTACCCTGGTGAGCCGTGTGCCAAAGGTTGCTGATCCCTGGTGTATTGGATCATCTCTCAGAGAGGGTAGAGTTAAGGTTGCTTTGGCCTGTACTTTAACTTTTCATTTGCTGGTGTTCAGAGCCCTGAGTTTTGCTGAACTGTTTTCTGGAAGGACCTGAGATACCTCTGGGAACCTTAATTCTGCATTAGCAAAGATTTTTGTCAGTGTCTTTCCTACTTTCTGGAACAGAAAGAGGACTCCTTGTAGTAGACATTAATGGTCATTTAGGCAGTTGTAGTTCTCACTTAGATTTGCAGTTGATACATGACTGTGGCTAAATAATAACACAAAGCCTTAACCTTTATATAGTGCTTTTCATCAGTAGAGTTCTAGGAACTTTATTCATTATACCCATTTTAAAATGGGGAAACTGAGGCATAGAGCAGTGACGAGAGTTGCCCAAGATCACCCAGCAGGCCAGTGGTCTCTCCACTAGGCCACACGGTTGCTATGTCGTTCCTCAGCACTCCTCGCCCTGCCTGTGCATTTTGTTACAGTGCAATGGGGATAATGGGATTATGCTTTGAAGGGTTTACAGTGTGTAGTTGCTAACAGGGCTGGTGCGAGAAATCTGAGACACAGCCCATGTCCCAGCATCTCAACAGTTCCTTGGTTCTTACAGTGACTGTAAGTGTGAGAGAAAACAGCTGAGTCTGACTCCTTCTCCACCCCATGCCCCACCATCCTTCACAACATGTAGCCCCTCTTCCCCCACAACATTCCAGCTCTCCCTCCCCTTCCCTCACCATGAAGCCATTAGTTAGCACTGTCAAAGCCTTTAATATGTAAGATGTTGCTCCTTGCTGTCTCCAGATGGGGTAGACATACCTGCACTAGCTCTGATCAAACTGTTGTGCTAAAAATGGCAGAGTAGCCACAGTGGCATAAGCAGCCTCCCTGAATATGTACCAAGGGCCCTGGGCAGGATCATACCTGGAGAGCTAGCCCATCCACCCGCTCACATCACCATGGCTACACTTTCTCATGCTACCTCAATCAAAGCTAGTGGGTGCATGTCTCCCCACACTGGAAATTACAGCTCCAGCTCCAGCTGTAGACCTCCCTATCCAGTGTTACCAGCTCGCAGAACTTTATCACAAGTCTCATGACATTTGATGTGTTTCTTAAAGCCACAGCTCCTGGAAGCCTGTGATTAGGTGAGAATCTCAGCTTTCATTTTGTTATAAAGGAAGTTTCTGTCCCTTGTGGTTACAGATAAATGCTTGGAAATGTGACCCAAGACAACTTTAAAGGTTCAGAAATCAGAAGGCAAAGAACAACCCCAATTTTATGATTTTTTCAAAAATCTCTTTATTTTTAAGCCAATCTCATGATTTGGGTGGGGGGCCTGACTTGGCAATACGCATCCTGCTGCACTCACATTCCTGTGTGTCTTGGTTCCTCTCCACTTTAATTTTCTTTTTCCCCTGACTCATTTCACAGCACAGTTCACAGTGACTGGACCTGACCATCCAGTCACTGCCTCCCTAGGTGGGGAGGCCGTCCTGCCCTGCCACCTCTCACCTAGGATGAGTGCTGAGAACATGGAGGTGAGATGGTTACGATCTCAGTACTCTGAAGTCGTGCACTTGTACCGTGATGGGCAGGATCAGTACGGAGAGCAGATGCCGGAATATCAAGGAAGAACTGAGCTCTTGAGAGACGACATCGCCAATGGGAGAGTTTCTCTGAGAATACGTGATATCCGACCCTCCGACGATGGGCCGTATAAGTGTTTTTTTCAGTCCAGTGTCTTTTATGAAGATGCTTTATTGGAATTGCAGGTGGCAGGTCAGTGACTTCTTCTGATACTTTGATGTCTTCAAAAGGGTAATTAGGGGTCATTGTGAGATGACACCTGATTTGTTTCACAGTGGGGCAGTAACTCTACTCTGGTTTAAGGTTTCTTCTAGTTCACTGTTTAACAGCTGTTTTGTCTAAGGGCTCTAAAATCCACACACATACTCAGATTGTTTTGAAAATTGCCCTGACACATTGGAGTCTGGGACAGGATTAGTGGGCTAAATTTGAGGTCATTAGAGCAAGGAATTAATGAGATACACAAACACCCCTAACAAGTTAGGTGATATTGGCATGTTGTGGTTACTACAGATTTTTTGTGCACACCTGGGGCCAGACAATGGCTGATCCTCCCCATGCTGATGTCACCTGCTCGGATTGATTCTCGTCTTGTGTCTGGCACCCACAGGGTAACAGTGGTTGATACACAGAGTCCTGTAGCCCAGCACCTGGTATAAGAATGGGAGAATTGAGGAATTCTCCTACCCCCCAGGACAGGGGAAAGCAGGAGACCTGACACCTGAAGGTGCTGCCAGAGAGACCAGCAAGGCACATGTGTAGCTAGGTCTGTAACAAGGACATGAGGTTTAGGTCAGATGCAGTGAACACCAGACAGCTGACAGTCCCCATGGCAAGAAGACACCTCTGTGCACTTCTATTGACACAGCCTACAGACCTCAGCACTGAAATGACACATGTAATGATCCCTCAAGGTACATGCACCTCTCCTTACATCACAGTGACAGCTTTGCCAGCCTGCTTGAATTAATCCCTTCCCCAGTCACTACAGCGACTCCAAACACAGTCTCCGTCACGCCTGTGTATTATGGAACCACCCTCACTGAACTGTTCCCAGCACTTATTGCCAGCCCAGGAGGCAGAGTTAAGGTTGCAGGGCTGGGGTGATGTGTGCCTTTACTTTGTATGTCTTGGGTTTCAGGAGTTTAAGTTTAGCTGCTCTCTGGAAATGCACAAAGCCCTGCTGGGCAGCCTTACTTCTGCATTGGCAAGTAGTTTGTGGGCACTAATATGTAACTATAGACCCCTTGTGGCTGAGATGGAGTCTGCTCTGCAGAGCGGCTCCAGCCAAGAACAGGCACGAACTGGAGCGCAGCAGGGTAACTCCTTCCACTCCAGGAAACAGGGTTAACTGAGACTCCTCACAAATCTAGACACAATCTTATCATGACATCCACATAGCAAATACTTTACAAACAGCACCAACAAAATTAGCATCAAAGATACAGATTTCTTCAGTACCAAATGGTTCACAGGCCACACACCCTGTGCATTTAAAACATACGTTGCTGATTTGGCATTAATGCCACCACATTGCTCTGAGTTGAAGCAGCAGCAAGCACCCAGCTCATCCAAAAAGCTGGTATCCGTCTCTTCATGATTATCTTCTTGATGCAGTCAGTTAAAGCAGGCCTGTGAGTATCAGCACCAGGGCCAGATCCAGCTTTTTTGCTGCCCCAAGCAGCAAAGCGGAAAATAAATAAAGCCCCGATTGGTGGCACTTTGGTGGCAGCTGTACCATGCTGCTTCATTCTTTGGCAGCAATTCGGCAGCGGATCCTTCGCTCCAAAAGGCACTGAGGGACCCGCCACCAAGTTGCTGCCGAAGACCCGGACGTGCCGCCCCTTTCCATTGGCTGCCCCAAGCATCTGCTTCCTTCGCTGGTGCCTGGAACCGGCCCTGATCAGCACTCAGGGCAGAGTTCTTCACCTCCCCTCTGGGTCTAACTAAAGACTTTGGCACTTTTTTTCTTTATATTGGGAGTGGAATTGGCCCCTGCTCTTAGGGAGAACCTACTGAGCATACTGCAAGAGTTGATAAACGTTTTCCTTTGTTCACCCGTGTTACCTGCACACTCTAGGACACTCCACCCTTACCCAATTCCTAGGTCTCAGGGAGTGCTCTTCTGTGGGTTTGCAGGGTCTTTTACCAGTGAAAGACCCTTACACAGTAATATCCTTATCCTCTATTTATTAACAATTACCGAGCAGAATACAGATGCTAAGCATGCAGTGCTATGCTCACCAATCCTGATCAGGCAGGCGGACTTTCCCTGTTGGCCAGGCAAGGTCAGTCTCATCTAGCTTCTGGTTGATGCCCATCACAGTCATGAAGAAGATTCATACCAGCTCTGATCTTAGGCTGTGTCTTACAGGTGAGTTTTTCTTCTTCTTCCTCTTCTTCTGCTGGTCTCCTTGGACTCCAGGTTACATAGTGAAGCTTGAGTCCTGATTAGCTTAACCAATCATTTTACTAAAATATTACAAACTAATTCTTTGACCAATCCTAACATATCCTGAAACAATTCTTTAACCAATCATACCCCACCACCTTAGTTCATTTAAATCTTGCAAAATTAGTTATGTAATAGACAGAAACAACCAAAGAACCAGACAGAAACCAGACAGATAAACAATAGAGCAGTGGGGACAATAAAGGCAAAACAATAACGAAGTAGAGGTTTCACACCCACAACTATTGATAAGTGATTCCTTGCCAGACAGAATGGCATCAGGCAAAGTTTTCTTTAAACATCTTAAGAGATTCCTGGTTTATCTAGTGATGGTGGGATCTATTAGGACAGGATCTCCTTCTTAACAGACCAATAGTACATTGTTTTAATGTAATTTAGATGGAATGTGAGGATGGGACTTTCTGCTTTCAGGGGGGAAGCATAGCTCAGTGTTTTGAGCATTGGCCTGCTAAACCCAGGGTTGTGAGTTCAATCCTTGAGGGAGCTACCTAGGGATCTGGGGCAAAAATTGGTCCTGCTAGTAAAGACAGGGGGCTGGACTCAATGACCTTTCAAGGTCCCTTCCAGTTCTAGGAGATTGGTATATTTCCAATTATAATTAATAATTCTTGGCTCATGGCTGCTGCTCTCCTAATGTGGCTGGAGGAAAAGGCCTCAGACCCTACACCTGCCAGTCCCTGACTAACTGGAATTGGTGAACTGTTTAAAAGGAACAGCCACAGAAGCCCAGGGGATGGGATGGTTACATATAATTTCCACCATAGGCCCCTTAACCTCAGTTCTTGTCTGTGGTGCTTGGGCATTTCCCCTGAGTCTGTTGGACCAAAGCCTTGTGAGTCACACCCCTGCTGGGAGAGGAGTCCATAGCCTGTGCGCTTCTGGGCAAGAATCCCATGGGGAAGGCTCCAGACACCCATCCCTTCTCTGTGTCTCCTGGGAGGTTGTTTCCCTCTCTAGGCTGGTCTGTGTGAAATTTCCAAACTCCCTGAGGGCCTCTCCGCACTGACACTGCAATAATTAAATCTCTTTGAATTCACACCTGTTTAAGGTACAAGACACTTGCTTCAGATTAAGAGAAGTTTATTTCAGTTTAGCTTGTCAGTACTAAAAAAACCCAAGTGTGATCTAGTGTGGGAGGCGTGACAACCCATTTCCTTCTATCTAGTGTTTGTGTTTCTATTTTGCTGAGTGTATTTCCTGGCTTTCGCAGGTACCAGTTTTCTGCTATCCACTTCTGCATTCTGGAAGGGTACTAGGCCCTGCCAACACAACCCAAACTCCCCTATTACAAGGGTTTTTTTATTTGTGAATTAATTTAAGGCTTGTCTACACATACTTGTGCACTGCTTTCAATGTACGAGTGCAAACCTCTATGAGGACACTTAAATGGGTTTGGAAATGGCTTATATTGCTTTAGCTTGAGTCAATTCCTTCTTGATTTAAGCGTGTCCACACAGGGATTTGCACTGGATTAACTAAACCAGTTTAACTAAACTGGAGCAAGTTTGTGCATAGAAAAGCCCTGACATTAACATTTATTTTACTGAATATCAAATAAGAATCTGGCCAGATCAACTGATGATCCACACTTATGAACTCTCATTCAATTATTAGTTTAATGAGAAATGGCTTTTGATAACAGTGCAATAAAACGTTTGGCTTGTTACTGGGCACTGTAGGATTATCACAAGTTCATTTTTTTCTTCTGTAGGTTTGGGCTCTGATCCTGACATCTCTGTGGAGGGACATCAGGACAGAGGGATCCGTGTGGTGTGTCGATCATCTGGATGGAACTCACAGCCCGAGGCTCAGTGGAGAGATCTCCAGGGGCAGATCTTACCATCGGCCTCTGAAAACATTGCCCAAGAGGCCAATGGCCTGTTTCAAACAGAGATTGTCATTGTTATAACAGAAGAGTCCAACCAGAAAGTGTCCTGCTGTGTCAGGAATCCCCAACTCGACCAGGGGAGAGAGTCAGCGATTTCCCTAGCAGGTCAGCGCCCGTCCGTGCCACACATGGATAGAAAGAAACACAGCAGATATGGGTGGAAATTATTTATCATTGTATCTCCTATTTATTGGCCTGAACCTTCAAGGTGCTGAGCATGTCTTGGAAAGTCCTGAGCAACCTCAGTTCTCTTGGGAGATGTCTACACTGCAGTTAGACACCTGTTGGTGCCCTGTGCAATGTAGATGTTTGAGCTTGGGCTGGAGACCGGGCTTTAGGACCCTCTAAGGTGGGGGAGTCTCAGAGCTCAGGCTTTAGCCTCAGCCTGAACACCTACACTACAATTAAACAGCCCCTTACTCCAAGCCCTGTGAGCCTGAATCATTTAGCATGGGTCAGCTGCAGGTGACTAATTGCCATGTAGACCAGGGGTCTCAAATACATGGAGCTATTTCCTGCGGCCCACCATAGTCGCCGACTCCCCCCACTCTGCCCCAGTGCGCCACGTCCCCACTCCTCTGCCTACCTCCCAGCGCTTCCTGGCACCAAACAGCTGTTTGGCAGCGCTTGGGACTTTCCAGGAGGGATTGGGGAGGAGCAGGGACATGGCGCGCTCAGGGGAGGAGGTAGAGAAGAGCCGGGGCTGGGGCAGGGGCAGGGATTTGGGGAAGGCACTGGAATAGGGGCAGGGGCAGGGAAGGGGAGTATGAGCTGTATGCTATTCTGGTTTATGCATCATCAACAGAACTTTTGACTATGAATCTAATCCAACCCCCATTTAAATCAATGACATTCTTTCCATTGATTTCAATGGGAGTTAGACAAGACCCTAAATTCCCAGTGCAGAATATAGTATTGGTGAAGAAGTGTAAGCAAGAAGGAACACCGCTGGACTGAAATTACAAGGTACATTTGCAGACCTGTGTGAAGGGTTCCACTCACCGCAGGAGCACCGCCTTGTGGGTACCCCACCCTTTTAGGCCTCTTGTAAGAATCCCTAATCCAGGACAGAACCAGAGGGTTTACTCTCCTCCTGACCTCCTCCTTGTCTCTAGCCAACTCCCTTTCCCTCTAGGGAGTGTTGCAGACCTACGCCCTGCAGCCTCCTTCCTGCTGTCACTTCCTGGCTTTATCATCCTAGCCCAGGTCTTCCCCCTGCTGGGTTTCATCTTCCATTAGTTCTTATCAATCCCTGGCTTCCCTCCAGCTGCAACATATAAGGTTAATTGGCCCTTTCTGGCCCACATTTACCCACCCAGGGCTTGTGTGGGATGGACACATGCTGACAGAAATTTTTTTTAACTCATACAACTAACAAATTAATGCTGCCAGCAAGTGGCCAAAAATGAAATGACTGTCAAAATGAGCATTGACTTTTCGCATTACAGTTTAATAAAGTTAATACATTGACTTTTAATAGCATACTATATTACTTGCATTTTTTACTATACTTCTGTATCGTTGTATGAAAAGGTTTCAGTGATGAGGCCCTCAGGTCAATGTATCAGTCCTCATGTGGCCCTCGTGGTGATTTGAGTTTGAGATCCCTGGTGTAGACGTACCCTTCAACTCCAGTAGGAGCTGAGGGTGTTTAGCACCTTGCAAGCTGGGACACCATTGGCCAGATTTTCATAACAGCTCAGTACCCAGCAATCATCCTTCTTCTCAGTAGGGTAGGGAACACTCCTTTCTCCTTGTGCTGTACTGAGGACTGTGTTAGAATTGCAAGCTGTCACTTTAAGAGTTGGGGGTTTCCAGGTCCTGTTTGCAGGCTAGAGGGCTCTGTAGCAAAGCATGTGAGCAGAATCAGGGTTTGTCTACAGGAACAGTTAGTTCGTGGCAATCTGGGGTGTAAATCTGCCTCATGCTAGCCTGCCACACACTAACTGTCTGTGTGGACCCTGCTACATGCACTAACGATTCCATAGTGCGCTTTGATCTGCCTCACTTTGAAATGGGAACAGATCAAAGTGCACCAGGGAACTTTTAGTGCAGTGCAGCAAAGTGCACTCAGCCAGTTAGGGCATAGCAGACGAGTGTGAGGTGTATATACATCCCAGCCTGACGTGCACTAACTGTGCCTATAGACGAGCCACCATAAAGCAAGGTGGGGTGAGTTGTGCCCGCTGCCTTAGGGAACAGCCCCCCCTCTCTTTTTTGGGTTCTTGTGTCTTAGGGTTCTGGATTCTAAGACATAAAGTTGTGTTATGCTGCAACCTTCCGGCAGGAGTATTTATGTTTGTATCTAACGTCTTTGTGTGCTGTGATCATCACAGTTCTCAGTGGGGGTGGGGAAGGGAATTCTCCTCTGTTCTCAGTGAGAGCTGAGTATTTATGAAAGTATGGGTAATAAAGTCCTTTTTCCTGAACAGCAGAAGACAGCCCTGGATATGGTCTGTGCATCACTACTTAGATTACATCTGAAAATACCAGCAATAAAAGTTGAGGCCCAAAATAGGCAGAAACAAATTAGGAAAAATAGTTGTGATTTTATGTATTATCTACCAAATAACTTGGTGATTACTGAATGAATATTTCATCACTGTAATAGTAAGAAAGTTTTATTTGTAAAGCACCATTCATCTGAAGTCTCATCGTGCTACAATGTTGGTTACTCTATGATATGCACAGTATTACCTGATTGGTGTATTCACAGCACTCACACGGAGAGTTACAAACAAAACATAAATAATGTTCCCAAAAGGCTGCAATGTAGCACTGCTTTATTTCTAAGAACCCAGAACTCTAACATGCCACAGTCAAATACAGAGAGAGACAAAGCAGGCTGCTCCTTAACGTTGTAGGCGGGCTCTTTGCAGACTGACTACAGAGGACCCAGATGCCTGCTCCCTACAGAGCCCCCTACCCTGCAAGCAGGACCAGGAATCCCCTCAAGATTTCAAGTGTCAGCTTGTAATTTTTACACAGTTTTCAAAACTCCACACTAATCATTTAGCAAAGAACCCTCTAGTCAGCCATTGCTCCAAGGCCCAGGGAAGAGGATTCTGCAGGAATTTTTACTCTGAATCTATAGGCTCAAGTTTTGTTTTTATTAAAATCCTGCATTACCGTATTTTGATCCAGACACTCTCATGTAGCTGAGCCCCTGGGAGCACAGGATAGTTGGGGGGTCAGAAAGCTGATCACAACTCTCTGATTCTGAGGGCCAGTCTGCACTGGCTGCAGCCTTGGGATCACTTACAGCAGCCTAGGGAATGCTTGAATTTATGCCAGGAGGGGATAGGTGTAGCATAATAGAGCTGCACCCTACCCCATCCCTATCCGCAACACACCCTCTCCCATTAATTAACCATGTTCAGTAACCAGGCTAAAGCTTGGGCTTCCATTGACTTAATAATAAAACACAGAGGAGCCACATCTCCCTGTGTATTTCCCTGTGAGATTCTTTTAACTAGTCACAGTGTCATCATTGTCGCGGTGTCCTGCCTTCATTCTCCATGTGTTTGCTCCCTAGTCAATGGCACTTTCTCTTGCAGAGCTGTTTTTCCCGAAGGTCAATCCCTGGATGGTGGCTCTGGGGGTGATCCTGCCTCTCCTGGCTGTTCTCCCTGCCCTGGCCAGCTACTGCTTCTGGAGGCAACGCAGAGCAAAAGGTGATGTAATGAGAGGGGTGAGGGGAACATGGTGAGAGACAGACAGCGATTTAAAACCAAACCAAAAGTAAAGAGACAGGGATTAAGGGGCTTTGATTCAGCGTTCGGAGGAGTTTCAGGCAGTGGGAGCTGGGCTTAGGGTGAAGAGGGAGCTGAAGAAATTATGATCATGTTTGAACCAAGAATTGTCAAGTGGTTTCAGCCCTTCAGATATCATTCTGGGATCCAGAGTGAATGTGACGCTGAACTGTTCCCTGGGAATCCATTCGGCTCTGTTTGAAACAGCATGTGGGGCTCACTGAGCTGGGCTGAGAGCACCGACATACGGAACTTGGCGGCTGGCAAGAAAAACAGAACACAAAGTAGAAGAGAGGGGTTTGTTAGGGCTTAGTTCTGCCCCCCAGTCTGTGCTTGTGAGTAGGAGCTGTGGATGGACAAAGCAGTGGCTGTGCAAATGGAAAGGTTAGCACTTATCTACATTCAGATTTGCTCTGCCTGAGATCCAAATATTTTATTACAACTAATGTTTGAAATCAAATTCAGGTTACACAGGTTTAAAGAAAAGGCACTGTACATCTGGGGTCAAGCTTGGGTTATGAAAAATTAAAAGTCTTGGTTACAAAGCTGACGAGATACATAGGATACATAACAAGCATTGTCCCAGATTAAGATGTGTGAGTTTTTAAGTGGTAGGGAATAAGTGTTCTTGGGTACGCCACCCATAGAGTGTATAGAGTCAGAGTCAGTAGCAGTAAAGTGGATTGGTACATGAGTGGAGTTTGTCCATTGGTGTCTTGTGGGTCTTCTATAGACAGATACAGTCTGTCAGGGAAGGAATTGGGTTATTTCCCTGCCTGTCTCCCTTGTTGGCGGTCTTGTTCATGCATCCTGGTATTATCGGTGTCCTGTGATGTGTTCAGTGTATATGTCCCTGGACCATCTGATGGCGTTGGACACCATGAGCTGCCTCATTAGCCAGGTGTAGAGCCGACGAACCCCGCATGCTGTCAGCACTGGCTCATTGTTGGGGTCCCACTTGCCCAGGGCTCTGACAATCAGGGCATGGATCTGGACCTCGTAGCCCTGGGCTCTCAGAGTGTCAGTCAGTGGGGTACATAGGGCAATGGATTCTGTATTGCAGTAGAAGTTCTCAGCTGTAGTTTTTTCTCCAGTTGCAAAGGGCAGAACTGCCCTTCAGTGATCTGTATGTTATAGAGATGCTGGAATTTTCACAGCTGCCTAAGGGGTCTGAATGCCCAATTTTTTGTTTAAATTAATGGATGCTGAGTGTGCAAACTCCCAAGGCAGCTGTAAAAGTCCCACCCAGAGATTTTCTCACCTGAAGGGCTGTGAAAATGATGTAGAAATGTACCAGTGTCGGAAGACTTTGGAAGGGGAAATGTCTGTTCCAATCATTTCCCAGTGGGGACGGAAGCAGGTAATTCAGAGAAGCAGAGAGGAACTGTACTTTGTACGTGTGAAAGCTGGAACTGGGTGCTGCACCTTTAGAACTGTCACCTGCACACTCTGTCAGCACCAGGTGTGACTGGTTTAGTTAGTGGCTTTAATTAACAGATGCTTTATGTGGGTTGAGTGTACACTTAGATGACAGGGATACACTCATTTTGAGTTGAATGTAAAAGTCATGTATATGCCCAGAGAGAGAGAGAGAGAACTCTGTTGGGCTCATGTTGAAGCATTAAACAACCAGAACAATTAACTGTCACTGCCTTGTTCACTGGCCTTTCCGAGAATTCTTTGCACCAGCTGCCCTGGTGAGCTGTGGCTCGGATGCTGTAATAACACAAACACACTCAGGACTTGCACAGCTGGTCTGAGATGCTGCTCACACTGGGCACAAGATGGTCTCACTCGGGCTGTTCTCAGCAGTGACTGACAGAAATGATGCTACCTCCATTTCCTGCAGTGTTGTTACCCCAGGGCTGACACATCAAGGGGACGAGCTCCCAGTGGGAAAGAGCTCATCTTAGAGATGATGCCTGTAGGGGCCCATCCACACCTCCCTCCCTGGCTCCTGACCTGAGCACCCAGCTAAAGAAAGGTCTCTCCACCCTGTTCTTAGCTGGGACACTCCCCATCTCCCCAGGCCCTAGGGGGAGCTGTTCCCATGTATCACTAGGACCAGGGGTCAGGAGTTGGCCTAGAATGTACCCGATCAGACTCCATCCCTTTCCCAGCCCAGGTCAGTGCCCCATTCCCATCGCTCACTTCCATCCTCCATCCCCCAGTCAGGAACTGGGGCGGGTGGGGAGCTGGGGCTGTTCAGAGGATGGGCCAGAGGGTAGCAGACAAGGAACTGGAAGGGGGAAAAAAAGGGACCTTCTCCTCCCCACCCCACCTCCCGGCAACAGCCAGATTAGACAGGAGAGTGACAGGGCCCAGGCAGTGGGGATGCTGGCTGCAGGGATGTTGAGACAGATCTGTCTTTGTGTCCTGTTTGTCAGTCTGTCTGCCTCACTTTCATAGTTAGTTACAGCACAATTACGTTAATAGCAGGAACTGCGCCTTAAATGTGATGGTGAAATCTCACCTCTCGCCCTTTTCTCCCTCTAGAAACTCTGCGATCGGATAAGGAGAGCGAGAAAGGTCAGTGTCTGGGCCCATAACATTAGTTGGCAGTAGAGTTATCCCCAAAAACCCAACAGGGTGAAATCCGGCTATTATTAATTATTAATTAATAATTGGAACAATTTATTAAGGGTCATGGGCGGTGGGTGGAGGCACCCTTTGGGGAAGCTAGCCCCAACTCCACTTCTTTCACCCGTGGCCCCCTCACCTGCAGCCAGAGCCCCGAGACCCCCGTCCCTCCCCCACACTTGGAGGAGCCCCAAGTGCCCCCTCCCTCGGCTGGAGGAGCCCCATAGAATCATAGAATATCAGGGTTGGAAGGGACCTCAGGAGGTCATCTAGTCCAACCCCCTGCTCAAAGCAGGACCAATTCCAAACTAAATCATCCCAGCCAGGGCTTTGTCAAGCCTGACCTTAAAAACCTCTAAGGAAGGAGATTCCACCACCTCCCTAGGTAACCCATTCCAGTGCTTGACCACCCTCCTAATGAAAAAGATTTTCCTAATATCCAACCTAAACCTCCCCCACTGCAACTTGAGACTTATACTCCTTATACTGTCATCTTCTACCACTGAGAACAGTCTAGATCCATCCTCTTTGGAACCCCCTTTCAGGTAGTTGAAAGCAGCTATCAAATCCCCCCTCATTCTTCTCTTCTGCAGACTAAACAATCCCAGTTCCCTCAGCCTCTCCTCATAAGTCATGTGCTCCAGCCCCCTAATCATTTTTGTTGCCCTCCGCTGGACTCTCTCCAATTTATCCACATCCTTCTTGTAGTGTGGGGCCCAAAACTGGACACAGTACTCCAAATGAGGCCTCACCAATGCTGAATAGAGGGGAATGATCACATCCCTCGATCTGCTGGAAATGCCCCTACTTATACAACCCAAAATGCCATTAGCCTTCTTGGCAACAAGGGCACACTGTTGACTCATATTCAGCTTTTTGTCCACCGTAACCCCTAGGTCCTTTTCTGCAGAACTGCTGCCCAGCCATTCGGTCCCTAGTCTGTAACAGTGCGTGGGATTCTTCCGTCCTAAGTGCAGGACTCTGCACTTGTCCTTGTTGAACCTCATCATATTTCTTTTGGCCCAATCCTCTAATTTGTCTAGGTCCCTCTGTATCCTATCCCTACCCTCCAGCGTATCAACCACTCCTCCCAGTTTAGTGTCATCTGCAAACTTGCTAAGAGTGCAGTCCACATCATCCTCCAGATCGTTAATGAAGATATTGAATAAAACCGGCTCCAGCACCGACCCTTGGGGCACTCCACTTGATACCGGCTGCCAACTAGACATGGAACCATTGATCACTACCCGTTGAGCCCGACCATCTAGCCAGTTTTCTATCCACCTTACCATCCATTCATCCAGCCCAGACTTCTTTAACTTGCTGGCAAGAATACTGTGGGAGACTGTATCAAAAGCTTTGCTAAAGTCCAGAAATAGCACATCCACTGCTTTCCCCTCATCCACAGAGCCGGTTATCTCATCATAGAAGGCAATTAGGTTAGTCAGGCATGGATTCACCTAATTGGTGAATCCATGCTGACTGTTCCTGATCACTTTCCCCTCCTTTAAGTGGTTCAGGATTGATTCCTTGAGGACCTGTTCCATGATTTTTCCAGGTACTGAGGTGAGACTGACTGGCCTGTAGTTCCCTGGATCTTCCTTCTTCCCTTTTTAAAGATGGGCACTACATTAGCTTTTTTCCAGTTGTCCGGGACCTCCCCCGATCGCCATGATTTTTCAAAGATAATGGCCAATGGCTCTGCAATCTCATCGGCCAACTCCTTTAGCACCCTCCGATGCAGCGCATCCGGCCCCATGGACTTGTGCTCGTCCAGCTTTCCTAAATAGTCCCGAACTACTTCTTTCTCCACAGAGAGCTGGTCAGCTCCTCCCCATACTGTTCCCTCAGCCTCTTCTCACAAGTCATGTGCTCCAGACCCCTAACCATTTTTGTTGCCCTCCGCTGGACTCTTTCCAATTTTTCCACATCCTTCTTGTAGTGTGGGGCCCAAAACTGGACACAGTACTCCAGATGAGGCCTCACCAATGTCGAATAGAGGGGAATGATCATGTCCTGGTCCCTCGATCTGCTGGCAATGCCCCTACTTATACAGCCCAAAATGCCGTTACCCTTCTTGGCAACAAGGGCACACTGTTGACTCATATCCAGCTTCTCGTCAACTGTAACCTCTAGGTCCTTTTCGGCAGAACTGCTTCCTAGCCATTCGGTCCTTAGTCTGTAATAGTGCATGGGATTCTTCCATCCTAAGTGCAGGACTCTGCACTTGTCCTTGTTGAACCTCATCAGATTTCTCTTGCCCCAATCCTCTAATTTGTCTAGGTCCCTCTGTATCCTGTCCCTACCCTCCAGCATATCTACCACTCCTCCCAGTTTAGTGTCATCTCCAAACTTGCTGAGAGTGCAGTCCACACCATCCTCCAGATCATTAATGAAGATATTGAACAAAACCAGTCCCAGGACCAACCCTTGGGGGACTCGGCTTGAAACCGGCTGCCAACTAGACATGGAACCATTGTTCACTACCCGTTGAGCCCGACGATCTAGCCAGCTTTCTATCCACCTTATAGTCCATTGATCCTGCCCATGCTACTTTAACTTGCTGGCAAGAATACTGTGGGAGACTGTATCAAAAGCTTTGCTAAAGTCAAGGAATAACACATCCACTGCTTTCCCCTCATACACAGAGCCAGTTATCTTGTGACAGAAGGCAATTAGGTTAGTCAGGCATGACTTGCCCTGGGTGAATCCATGCTGACTGTTCCTGATCACTTTCCTCTCCTCCTAAGTGCTTCAGAATTGTTTCCTTGAGGACCTGCTCAATGATTTTTTCCAGGGAACTGAGGTGAGGCTGACTGGCCTGTAGTTCCCCGGATTCTCCTTCTTCCCTTTTTTAAAGATGGGCACTACATTAGCCTTTTTCCAGTCATCCGGGACCTCCCCCAGTCCTCCTCCTTCCCAGGCCAGCTTAAGCCCCGAGCCCTCCCCTCCCACCTGCCCTGAGCTGCCCTGTGTTAGCTGCAGCTGTGCTGTGCCTCCCCTCCCCAGACCTCAAGCTGCCTGAGGAAAAACATCTCTTAGGTCTGGAAGATGCTTTTGCTATGCCCCATGCAGGTTCCGGGTCGGCTGAGGAGGTGGAATGTGCTACTCATCTTCCCGGGTTCCAGTCCAGGGAAATTACTGATGAACTCAGGAAGCTGAATAGCACATACCATCTCCTCAGCCACCCATAACCTGCATGGGGCATAATAAATCAAAAACTTCCCCCCAAAACCCCACAAATGGAGGTCTGATGGCATGGCAGTGGCAGCGGAGGCTGAGCCTCTCCTAGCCTATTATACCCACCGCCCATGCCAAGGGTCATGGTGGATTCTCTAGCACTGGCAGTTTTTAATCAAGATTGGGTGTTTTTCTAAATGATCTGCTGTGGGAATTATTGTGGGGAAACCCCCTGGCTTGTGTTATGCAGGGGTCAGACTAGGTGATCACAACGGTCCCTTCTGGCCTTGGAATCTGTGAATTGATGAAGCATCTCTCTCCCTGTTTTCTTTCTAGAGATCCTGCTGTCTGAATGGGAGGAAGAGAAAGGTCAGTATCTGTTACAATATTAAGTCTATCTCCATAAACACAACAGGGGGAAGTCTCACCTCTCCCTCTTTTCTCCCTCTAGAGGCTCTGCAATCTGAGATGGAGAGACAGAAAGGTCAGTGTCTGGACCAGTTACGTTAGCTGTGGGGTTACCATTATAAACATGACAGGGGAAATCTCATGTCTCTCCCTTTTCTTCTCCCTCTAGAGGCTCTGCAATCTGAGATGGAGAGACAGAAAGGTCAGTGTCTGGGATCAATGGGATCCAATTGATTTTAAAACTAACCTTAGTTCTGTATTTCCTGAGTATATAACACTTGGTTTGGGGATAATTACAAGATCCCTGTAATGTGCTCTTCCCTTAAATTACAAGTACGTCCTCTCCTCCTTAACCCCACACTAATCATAGAATCATAGGACTGGAAGGGACCTTGAGAGGTCAGTTAGGCCAGTCTCCTGCGCTCATTGCAAGACTAAGCATTATCTAGACCATCTCTGGCGGGTGTTCCTCTAACCTGCTCTCATGATGGAGATTCCACAACCTCCCTCAGATTTTATCTCAGAATCCCATTATGGTCCCGATCTACAAAGAGCCTTAGGCACCTAAACTTTAGCCACAATCCCCGTTTTAGGCACCGCGATCCACAACCCCCCGCTTGGCTGACACCTACCCCTGTAGGCACCTAAATTCACTCAGGACATAAATCTCTGTGTAAGTTCTCACACTAAGTTTCTGCCTTTGGGCACAAAGAGTGCATTGATGCCTCTCTCTAGACATTTGGGCATCTATCTCCCACCTGGGCGCCCGGCGACACATAAACTGGGGGGAGGAACATCTAGCTCACCCATGGGGCCTGATCCGGTAGATGTGCTCAGAGGCCACCCAGAACTGAGGTGAGAGACAGGGAGGAGAAGAACCTTCCTCATGGGCAGTGTGTGAACCACCCCTCCGCCCTCTGCCCCTCTCTCCAAGCCCCCGCCTGAGCTCTGAGCTCCCCATTGAGGCTGCTGCCCCCACAATGCTCCCAGCCCCCGCACCTAGCAGCAGCTGCCAGAAGAGTGTGCCAGTCACTTTTTGGGAGCTGTCCGAGGAAAGCACTGACCCCCTGACTTCCTGCACCCCAACCCCTTGGCCCAGCCCAGAGCCAGCACCCTGCACCCAAACTCCCTCCCAGAGCCTGCACCCTACACCTCCTCCCGGACCCCAACCCACTGCCCCTGCCTCGTGAAAGTGAGTGAGGGTGGGGGAGAGCAAGTGACAGAGGGAGGGGGGATGGAGTGAGCAGGGGGCAGGGTCTCAGAGAAGGGGCGGGGCAAGAGGCATGCCAAGGGTCTTTGGGTTTGCGCCATTAGACAATTGGCAATGCTACCAGATGGGCATGTGGCAGCCCTGGCCATGCTGGAAGAGCGCGCCCAGCAGCGCAGCCAGCAGCATTGCCCAAATGTCAGGCGGACCTCGTCCGCGTGGGCATAGCTTGTGTGTGCGTGGGGGCCCAATGACTGTTCTGCCCTGGGGCCCGGAATAGCTGTCGGCGGCCTGACCACTCCTATCTCCATTAAATCCTCACCTTTCACAGCTCCTCCTCTCCCAGTTCTCCTCCTGCCTCGCTAATCACTGTCGGTATCTGTTCTGTTGGGTCAGTCTCTTCCTGTCTCCCTCTTTCACAGCACATCCCCAAAGCTCAGTGCTTTTCCCTAGTGGTTCTTATGGACACTCACGGCATCAGATACCACCTCTATGCCAGTGACTCTCAAACTCTTACTCTGCTAAACACTGTTCCCGGGCATCCCAGCCCACATCTCAGCCTGTCTGACAACTCCTCCTCGTCAATGACCAGAGGTCAACTTAAGCTCAAAGCTCTTCCAACCCCCTCACAGCCCACCCTACTTCCTAGTTTCTTCATCTCTTTGGATAACACCATGAGCCCTCCCTGAGGCAGGGGGCTGTGACAGCTCTCCCTGCCTCCCATCCCACACACTGGGATGCCCCGAGCTAGGTACCAGGATCTCTGCCCCTTCTATGGGCCAGGGATTGTGGTCCTGAGGTGGGGTGTGAGGCCTGAGCTGGCTGCAGGGAGCCCAGAGAAGAGTGGGAGGCCTGGGGTCTGAGCCCTTTTCGAGGTGTCTCCTTATGGGAGGACCCTGGCTGGGGGAGAAGCACTCCATGATGTAGGCCCAGGTCAGGGGTTGGGACGGGGGAAGAAATAAACTTTCCTGTATTTTTGAAATACAGTGTTGGCCACCCTATCAACATCTCAATCAGCCCAGTCAATCTAGATATAGTCTTTAACTCAGCCTCTCTCTAGGCCCCATGTCCTGACCTCACCCGTCTCCCTGCTCCTGCGTGTATAACACGTCACAGATGCAGCCTCTTGTGTCTGTCCCAACAGCTCAGGCTCTCATTCCCCCCATCATCTCACACCTCCATTGCTGTGATCTCCTCCTCCCCGGCCTTGACGCCAGCCGCTTTGTCCCCTCAGCCGCACCCAAAGCCCGGCTGCTGGGCTCAGCCCTCAGGCTCGTCTCTTCTGCCACCTCCACCACTTAGTTCCACTGAGGTCCCTCCAGCACCGCTCCAGCACAAGCTCCTTGTCTTTGCCTTTAGGCCCCTCAACTCAACATTTAGTCCCACCCTGTCTGAGCGATTGGTGCCACCTTCCCCCTGCCAGCGATGGCTGGTTCCAGGGATGGGCATGCAGGGCCGGTTCTAGGGGTGGGCGCGCGGGGCCACATCAGCACCACTTCCAGGGGGAGCTGTACTGCCACTGGGGTTTTTATTTATTTTAATCCTGGCAGCCTGGTTACTGGGTAGGGTGACCAGATAGTAAGTGTGAAAAATCTGGACACTTTTTTTTTTTGTGGTAGGGTGTATAGTTACATTTATAAGACAAAGCCCCTAATATTGGGACGGTCCTAGTAATATTGGGGTATCTGGTCACCTGCAGCCTGGGTCACCCGTCTGTCTGCTTCTTCCTGAAACACCTCAGTGTTTTCTCCCCCTTCCCAATCCATGTACAGAAAAACGCCCCATCGGTATTTGTAAAGCTGCCCCCTTCTCTCTTCAATCACTCCTCCAAACCCAGCTGTGCTGTGGCCCCTGGAATCTCTCCTGGCTGGACATGTGGTTGGCTAGGCCCTGAGTGTGTGTACAGGACCTAGCACCACAGGTCCTGGCACTCTGTGTGCGTACAGGACCTAGCTCAAAGAAGCCCGGCTCTGAGTGTGTGTGTGTGTGTGTACAGAACCTAGCAGTGGGGCCCACCCATGAATGTGTGCACAGCACCTAGCCCTGAGTGTGTGTGTTCAGGACCTAGCGCAATCGGGCCTGGCCCTGCATGTGTGTGTACAGGACCTATCTCAGTGGGGCCCGGCCCTGAGTGTGTGCGTATGGGACCTAGTGCTGTGGAGTCTGACCTTCAGCGTGCATGTACAGGACCCAGCTCAGTGGGGCCCAGCTCTGAGTGCGACCTCTAGATGCTACTGGAATGCAAATAACAATGTGCAGTGGGGCAGGAGATTGGCCCTGGGATATGGAGATATGGCCTGGAGTGGGGCTTAAATGTCTGTGTGTCTGTGCAGAGGACGGGGGCCGAAGAGGGGCAAGTGGGTGGGGGTTGCAGGGACCAGTGTGGCACGGCCAGAGATGAGTAATGACGTGGAGCCAGGAAGCCCTGCTCTCTGGGCCAGGTTTACCTGTCCAGTATCTGAGGTGTATAACACAGTAGATATAACAGCTGGGGCAGGACAGCTTCAGTCCATTCACCCATAAGAAGCCGGCTCCTGTGCTGTGTTCTGCTTAGTGCCTTATGGACAAATCTTCCAAAACACTTGTATCACCAGTGAGGGAGTCGTCGCCTTTAGCTTGACTATTGCCCATTAAGTTTTGAGACTCAACATTAACTCCCGATGTCTTTGACTTTCCAGAGGAATACGAGGCAGCGAAAGGTATGTGTCTCTTTACTAGTTTTGATTATGCTTTAAATCGGAAAAGGAACACTCACAGCTGAGTGTGCAAAGACGTGTTAGTGTAAAAAATTAATGTGTTACTGAGACAGGTAACGTACACGACAAGGGGAAATCCACATATTACCCAGACATCGTGGATGGGAAATTTTTGGTATTGAAATATGAATATTAGCAGTTTTATTTTTCACAACATTAACCCTTGGAAATACCCTTAAAAAGCAAACAAACAAATGTCACTTACTGACACTTGAGAGACCCTGTAACGAGAATAATGATTCTTTTATACCAATGGAGCCCAGCTCGGTGAGCTCTCCATGGATGTTCTCCTGCACCCCTAGGTCTCCTTGGAGCAGGATTGGGCCCTGTTGGCTTCCACACACAGCAGCTGTAGGATCAGGCACATGGGTCTGATCACACTGAAGCTGGCAGGAGTTGCAGGCACTATCACCTCTTGGGGGTCACCCAGCATCACCCAGCTGATGGAGACACTTGTGAAGGAAGAGTTCTTTGAGCTGCAGGCCCAGGTTCTCTGCTGAGTCAGGACCTGCTTGGAGTGTGGGCAGTGAGGGAGCTGGTTATGGCTCCCTGGTTCTCAGGCTGCCCAGGGGTTGCTCTAATTTGCTCCAGCTGGCCATGGTCCCTGAGATTTGGCGATATGCTCTGCCCCAGCACACCTCCTCCCAGCCCTGACACTCCCGCTACACCAGGGTGGTGGGGGGGGGGGGCAGTTGACACAGGAGCCAGCTATGCTGCTTTACCCCAGCTAGGCTATCCCTACGACAGGGGACTTCTCTGATGTCCAGGGCCTGGTTTCAGCCAGTCTGCACCATCCCTGCACACAGTGACCGGAGCAGGGGAAAGAACTGGGCCCCTTATCACTAATGACCCCATTCTGCCCCCCTGACTCACATAAGTGATCCCCACAGGTGCGGCCCCATGGATTTCTGGCAGGATCAGATGCAATAAAGGAGAATTCATAACTAGCAATTAGGAGCCCAATCCTGCTGTCCTTTGTCAGGCAAAATTCCCACTGAAGCCAATGTAATGCGGGCTTAGAACTGAGCACTTTTGTTACTGAGAATCTCTCCTGTTGATTCATTTATGTTATTTTTTCTCTTTTCTCTCCTCTCATTCCCGTGGACCCTCTGGCAGAACTGGGTAAGCTGTTTCTGGCTATGGGGTTTATTTTTCACAGTATGTGACTTGCTGAGTCTGCATTTCGTTTGCGACACCTTAGAGACTAACAAATTTATTTGAGCATAAAGTTTTGGGAATGGCTGAGCCATTACAAACATTGAATCTATCTCTCCTTGTAAGTATTCTCACACTTCTTATCAAACTGTCTATACTGGGCTATCTTGATTATTACTTCAAAAGTTTTTTTTTTTCCTTACTTAATTGGCCTCTCAGGGTTGGTAAGACAACTCCCACCTTTTCATGCTCTCTGTTTGTGTATGTATATCTCCTCTCTATATGTTCCATTCCATGCATCCGAAGAAGTGGGCTGTAGCCCATGAAAGCTTATGCTCAAATAAATTTGTTAGTCTCTAAGGTGCCTCAAGTACTCCTGTTCTTTTTGTGGATACAGACTAACATGGCTGCTACTCTGAAACCTGTCATTTCGTTTGTGTAAATTCTCGGTTCTGATTATTTCAGGTCTCCCCAGAGCCCAAGGATATGCAGGTAACTAATGCTGATACTGCCAATAGGATAGGGTGACCAGATGAGATGAAGAAAATATCGGGACACTGAGGGGTCGCGCAAAAAAAAAAAAAAAAAAAGCCGAGCTCTGCCGGCCGAGCAAAAAAAAAAAAGCCAAATGCAAAATATCGGCACAAATTGCGTCCCGACCAGAGATCGGTTGGGATGCGGGACAAATAGCTAAAAATCGGGACGGTCCCAATTTTTTCGGGACATCAGACAGCAAGTGTGAAAAATCGGGATGGGGGTAATAGGAGCCTGTATAAGAAAAACCACCCAAAAAATCAGGATTGTCCCTATAAAATCAGGACATCTGGTCACCCTAACTGCTGCAGTCACTCTCAGACCCATTCCTCTGGGATACTAGGTCACTGTTCAGTCCTCTTACAGCTCTCACAATATCTAAGGGGTGGGGCACAATGTCATTGTCTACGTGAAACTTTGAGGAGCTTGGTTATTCACACACCCCCAGGGTACCTGCTAGGGGCAGGGGGGAGCTAATGCAAACAGATAATTGGTTAACTGCTCTCTGCTGCTATTTTATAGGCCTTAGTTAATACATTGTTTAGCTCAATACTGAATATTTTTTGGCAGAAACATCCAGCCGATGAGCTTATCCAGCCCTGCTGGGTTCAGTGGCAGAGAGTGGATGGAGGGCAGAGGGGCAGCTGGTGGCTCTAGAAGGGTTGCTGGGGTGAGAAACAAGGAATTTAAACCTGTCCCAATACTTAGGGCTTCTCAGCGTGGGGAATTCATGGGGAAGAGCCCAGAGTAGCTAGTGTGGAATATTCTCCACTTGTATCTTCCAATGGGGATTAACTCAAAGCAGACAAGGGCACTCTTAGCATGGAATCAGAGTGTCTGCACAGGCACCTAGTGCTGATTAGCTGTTCTGCATTAGCTACTCATGGCTTTTCCCCATGTCAACAAGTCCTTAAAGTTACTTCCAAGCAGAGGTGAAAGTGAGCCGGGGTGCCCCGGTGCAGCGCACCGGTAAGAGATTGGCCAGCTGGGGGCAGGGCTCTGGATGCTGCCAGCAGGGCAACACTCAGCAGTGCTGGGCATGGGCAGCCCATCCTCCCCTTCTGCTCGCTCCCTCTCCTTCTACCACCCTCCCCCGTGGCCCCCGGCCCCAGTGCCAGACAACCAGGGACAGAGGGGTGAGGCCCCAGCCCGAGCCAGCACACACAGTCCCTAGGTGGCGCTGCCCCAACCCCCTGCCCTGAGACCCCTCCCCAAGGGGCGGTTGCCATAGGACAGTACCTAAGAAATTTAAGTTACTTTCACGCCTGCTTCCAAGGGAAAGAGGAGAAGCCTCCCATCAGCCCCCCTCCCAGGGACCACAAGCCCTGACTCCCCCCTGCTGTGACAAAGCTGGGCCTAGATCTGCTGGTTCCTAGGTCAGCACTTTACCCACAAGAGCATCTGTTCACTACCCCGATAACAGACAGGACACTGGACTGGCCAGGGATGGGCAGTGATGGGGGAGAGCTTGGGGAGCAGAGCCCCGTAAGGCCAGGGGACTGTCACAGAGATTGGGTCTCATGTGCCACCATAGGACATGGATCTTGCTCATATGCGCTGTGCTAGTGCCCTGTGCCTGGGTGTGTGAATTAAACCAGCACAGGAGCGTGGGGGGCAGTGGGAGCTGGGAAGCCAGGTGAGAGCAGGGGGTTCTGAGGCAGGAAGGAGGAGGAGGTGGCTGGATGATGCTCAGCAGCAGGGAGTTTGTTCGGGGTGTAGCGGGCGAAGGGAGCAAAGGGAGAAGGAGAGTGAGTGGGGCTGGTAGTGGGGAAGCAGCAGCAGGTGTTGGATGAGGGGTGGGCAGGGCAGAGCCTGGGGGTGGGGACAAGGAGTGGAGCCAGTGAAGGGGACGGCAGTGGGTGTGAGGGGGCCTGTAGCCCGATCTAGACAGTCTATATTGATTACTTACAAATTTGTAGTTCTCACTTTGAGGGCTGACCGTTTTTTGTCCCAAGATCAGTCCCAGTATTTAAATCATTACATGGTTGGGAACCCCACTGTGCACAGCTCCAACACTCACACTATACAAACTCTTTTTTTATATTTACAAACAGGGCCACCCAGAGGATTCAGGGGGCCTGGGGATCTTCGGCGGCGGAGGCCCCCGCTTTGGCGGTAATTGGGCGGCGAGGGGTCTGGGACCCGCCGCCAAAGTGCCCCGAAGACCCACAGTGGGAGCCCCTCGCCGCTGAATTACTGCCGAAGACCCTGCACTTCGGGAGTAATTCAGCGGCGGGGGGTCCTTCCGCCCCGGAGTGGAAGGACCCCCCCCCACCGCCAAATTGCTGACAATGACCTGGAGCGGAAGAAGCTCCGGGGGGGCCAGGCCCCACAAGAGTTTTCCGGGGGCCCTGGAGTGAGTGAAGGACCCCGCTCCAGGGTCCCTGAAAAACTCTCTTGGGGGCCCCTGCAGCAAATTGCCCCACTTGCGCCCCCCTCTGGGCGGCCCTGTTTACAAATATATTAACACACCTTACTAGACTCTGTGGTCACTGTCAGAAGTGTTGTCAGAGTTCTACCGGCGTGGTGCTCTGCTTTCTCCTTGTTGATAGCACTCAGCTGCGTCTGTGTGTTCCCTCTGTGTGCTGCTCCAGCTCTGCAGATAGCTGACACAGCAGACCCGAAAAGAACCCCCAATGACCACAGAGTCTAGTAAGGTACAAAGGCACGTCGACCAGGTTTATTGCGATTCGGACACAAATTGCAGTTCCCCGTAGAGTACTTAGTCTACCGGGCATACTACTAATAGGTGCCTCTTGGCAATGGACCCGGCTCAGTCAGTGACGGGACTTTCCACTGCCCCCTAGACCGGACAAAGACACTGCCCCAGGGATGCATTCTTATACACAGGTACAAACAAGTTACACATCACTCCTGACGTATGAGGTGCAACCTTTCTACATAGCAAGGTACAACCCCTCTACGTAGTAAGGTGCCGCCTCTCACCTTGTACATGTTGGTTCGAACAAAACAACTCTATCCATCATATTACCCTTTTGGCCCTGTCATTGGGATGGGCCAGCCTGTTCTTTGTTATCTGTGTGGAATGTGCAAGTATGTGAATGTTCTGATATCTAGTGTTCAGTACCTTTTAGGTATGTATCTTCTTGCAGCATCAGCCCTTTTCTTGCCAGCTTCTGTGAGCAGGACCTGCCTCTCTGGCTCACAGCTTAACTTTGCTTTATGTTAGCAAAGTCTTGACCATTACTTTAGTTTAGGCCTCAGGCCTCATACCAGGCCTCTGATACCAAGGTTTATATCTTAGGGCCTCCTCTTACTGCACCTCCAATGGCTGAACTATTCTGGTCTCCAGGTGCTGCTTCTCCTCTAGGGCCAGGGTTCCTTGACCAGGGGTATTGGCAATTCCAGCTGCCACTTCCTCCCTATGGGGTGGTGTCTGGTGCTTGGTACATTCAGCAGCTGTGAGTTTCTCCTCTATTTGAATAATCTCATCAGTCCTTCACTTACACAGGTGCTAGAGCTTTATCTCCAATGGCCTGGCTTCTTGGGAGCTAGAACAGAATCTTCTGCTGAAAACCCTGTTTCTTTTTCAGTGCCTTGACCTGTTTGCTCTCCATAACCACAACCTGGTGGCTTCTCTCCTACTCTGTGAGTAGCTCCTTCTGCCTGTCCTCTGGTCACTGGGTTGGCTCCTGTTACTTGCAGGGCCGGCTCCAGATCCCAGCACGCCAGGCGTGTACTTGGGACGGCATGCCGCGGGGGGTGCTCTGCCAGTCGCCGGGAGGGTGGCAGGTGGCTCCATCAGACCTCCCGCAGGCGTGCATGCGGAGGGTCCGCTGGTCCAGCGGCTTCGGTGTATCTGCGGGACCGGCAACCGGCAGAGCGCCCCCCGCGGTGTGCCGCCGTGCTTGGGGCGGCGAAATCACTAGAGCCGCCCCTGGTTACTTGGCCAGTTTCAGTAAGAAAACCCGCACCTGGGCCTGCAAATTACAGAGCTGTTCAATAACCTTGTCAAAGCTCTTGTCACACCCCACTCCTGGGACCACCAGAAATGCTGAATCACATTTAGCTTCTGCCCCAGCTTCCCTGGCCCAGAGAGCTGGCTGTCCACTAGAGCCGCTGGTTGGATCATTTTCCAAGGGAGTCCTTTCAGGTTCTTGAGGGAAGCTACTCAAATGCCCCCAGTTCCGAAGCTTTGAATCTGGGAGTGAGGCTAAGGTATCCCTGGTAAGCAGAGGGACGTCTGAAACCCATGGATGGCCTCTCCCTCTGGGCTGGTCTACACTACGGGGGAAAATCGATCGAAGATACGCAACTTCAGCTACGTGAATAAAGTAGCTGAAGTCGAAGTATCTTATATCGAATTACCTACCGTCCTCACAGCGCGGGATCGATGTCTGCGGCTCCCCATGTCGACTCCGCTACCACCGTTCGGGTTGGTGGAGTTCCGGAGTCGACAGGAGCGCGTTCGGGGATCGATATATCGTGTCTAGATGAGACGCGATATATCGATCCCCGAGAAATCGATTACTACCCGCCGATATGGCGGGTAGTGAAGACGTACCCTCTGAAGCTTATACCCTAAGGCCTGCTTTCTTAGCAATCCATTTTACCTAGTACTAGAAACTCTCACTGCCCCATAGCAACAGCCTCTCTGCCCCAAATCCAAAGTTCTTGTAGAGCAGCATCTTTTTATGTGTCCTTTTTTCCTGCAGTCAAAACAAATTAATCCTGGGAGGGAGGGGTTCACTCTTTCCAGCCCAAAATGGGGTTCCCACAGTCATGGGCCTGACCTCCCCATGGTACATGGGGTACATTTATTTGTATTTAATAAACCTGGGACTCCCCTGTTCCCCGAGTGTTCTGGGAAACCAGGCCAGTCTCCCTGTCCTTGCTCCTGGAGGCAGCCCCATCTTATGTGCCCGTCCTGCCCACAGTCAGTGCACAGCATTGGACCAGCCCTGTCTGTGGTGGGTCAGGATGACGCGTTCCAGTCACTGTGGGTGCCTGGGCACTTCCAGCAATGGGAGCTGGAAAACCCTTGGCTGTTGCTGTTGCTGGCCCTCCAGCCACCAGCTTGGGAGAGCTAATGTCCCTCCGGCATGGAAGGTGTCAGTGCCGTGCTGCTCTGTCAGCCCTCCTGGGCAAGTGTCAGAGCTGGGGTGACAGACATCGGCTTGTGGGGTTTGTGCTACAGCATTAAACACAGCTGTGTAGATGTTGTGTCTGGGGCTGGAGCCTGGGTTTGAAGACCCCACTTACTCTCTGGGCTTCAGAGCCCCAGCTCCACCCTGAGCCAGAAGGTCTGTACGGCTCTTTTTAGCACCATAGCAGGAGCCCCACAAACCTCAGTCTGTTCTCTTGTCTCTGAGACTCGCTGCCATGGGCTGTGTAGACAAACCCAAAGTGTCTCCAGAGTCTGGGTGTGAAAGTTCCCAGCGTGTCTGACCCAGGGCCGGTTAATGAGAGCGAGAGGGGTGGCTGGTGCAGTCGTTAGATGGAGACACCAGAGCTGTGGGACTTTGAGATGGGCTCGATGACCATTATCCTCTCTGGGAAGATGCCCAGGTGCAGCTGCAGAGGGTCTGTGCTGCTCGCAGAGTCCAGGGGACAAATCGCTCTGAGCAGAGAGTTCAGGCTGGAGCTGAGACTCCATTTTCAGCCTGGTTTTTGGGGTGAGATCAGGAGTTGCGTGGGGGTGGGGAATTTTCCTACCCAGGGCAAATTTAACTGCAGCTCTGGGGTGTTTCATAGCCGATGTCCTGAGCCCATAACTCTGCGTTGCTGGGGATGTTGACAGTCACTCACTGCAAGTCATTGGGGTTTGGGCTCCTAAGTTGCTCAGACAGGTTTGAAGTGGAGCTGGGTGAAATGTTTTGGACAAATAGTTTATTTGCTGCAATATATTATTTTGGATCGACTGAAACTTTGCAAATCCATGTTGAGTTTGCTGAATGGTTTGAATGAACAGAAGAAGGTGCCACTGCTTCCCTTCTAGCCTTTAGCCCAGTGGCTGTGCCCTCAGCTGGGAGCCCCAGGTTCAATTCCCACCCTGTGATATGTGGGGCCGGAATTGGAATGGGAGTCTCCCCCCTCAGGTGAAGGCTGGAACTGCTGGGCTCTCAGTGTCTGACGTGGGGCTTCCTCAATCTCTCCTGCTGAAGACGCCTCCTGTGTCTAAACACTGCCATGGGCACTGGGCCAGAGCGTGGGAGTGAGAATGACTCTGCAGCCCAGTGGGTCGGGCTCCATCTGGGAACCCAGAGTCCAGCTCCCCTGCTCCAATGACCCCGTAATTATTGACCCATAACCACAAGCCCGTCTCCTAACACCCTCTACCCACCTGCCCTGCCTCTCCCCTCACCCCTCTCTGCCCCCTGGTGCCCACCCCTCCTCCCTCAGCCCTCCTTGTGTCTGCCCCTCTGCTCACCCCCCTCAATCCCCCTGTCACCTGCCCCTCCCCCTTCCTCTCTGGTGTCCCCCCCACACCATCCTCTGCCCCCATCATCCATGGCTCCATTCCCTGCCTCCCTGGTGCCTACCCCTGCTTTCACACCATCCTGCTCCTAGCACCTACTGCTCCCTCCCCCTTCCTTCCTTTTGCCTGCCCCATCCTTTCCCCTTCTGTCGCCCAGCACCTGCCCCTCTCCCTGCCCCTCTGGCACCCCCCTCTTACCTTGCCCCCTGCACTCCCCAATGCCTCCTCTTGCCCCTTGTTGGCCACAGTGCCTGCCCCTTTCCATGCCGCACGACTGTCCCCCTGGTACCTGCCCCTCCCCGGCCCCATCACTGCCTGCCCACCTGCTTGTCCCCGCGCCCCCCCGACTCTCACCCCGCGCCCCCCGCTCCTCGAGCCCCCCCGGCACCCCCCCCGTCCCGGGCCCTCCCACCCCGTGATGACCCCCCTTCCCTCAATCTTCATTTGCCCCGTGCCTGCCCCATCTCATGCCACCCCACTACTCCCCAGTGCCCACCTCTCCCCCACTCTGGCCCGTCAGTGCCTGTCCCTGACCCCCTCCCACTCCTCACCCTCTGGCACAAGCCCCTTCCCTTGCCCCACCCCACCCCCTGGTGCCTGCCTCTTCCCTGGTACCTCCGCCCCCTGCCACCTTCCCCTTAGTTCTCCCCCCGCCCCTCCTGTCACCCTCTCTGCCTCCCTGACACCTGCACCCCTCACCCCCCTCTAGTGCCCTGGTACCAGCCCCTCTGTTCACTCCTCTGCCCCCCTGAGGCCCATCTCTACCCTCACCCCCATCTGCCTCCATGGTGCCCGCCCCTTCCCTTGCCCCTCGGCCTGCCTGGTGCAAACCCCTTTCCTTGACCCACTTTGGGCCCCTGATGTCAGACCTTCCTTCCCCCAATCTCCGCCCCCTGGTGCCCACCTCCCCACACCCTTTCCTAACGTCTGGGTCCCACCCCTCCCCTCATCCTCCCTCTGTCTCCTGGTGCCCACATCTCCACACCCCTGTGCCCCCCGGTGTGCACCTTTTCCCTGCCCCCCCCCTGCCCCCTGGTGCTGACCCGTCTCCTGTCTCCCCTCCTTACATCTGCCCACATCTGCCCTTACATCCCTCCTGGTGACTAGCCCTTCCCCCGCCCCACCAGCACCCATCCCTACCATCATGCTCCTCCCCCCTTGATGACAGCCCCTTCTCTCCATCCCCTGTTTCCCCCTGTGGTCTGCCCCACACTTTTCATAGAATCATAGAATCATAGAACTTAAGATCAGAAGGGACCATTATGATCATCTAGTCTGACCTCCCGCAAGATGCAGGCCACAAAAGCTGACCCACCCACTCCTGAAATAATTCTCTCCCTTGATCAGCTGTTGAAGTCCCCAAATCCTGATTTAAAGACTTCAAGTAGCAGATAATCCCCCAGCAAGCGACCCCTGCCCCATGCTGCGGAGGAAGGCGAAAAACCTCCAGGGCCACTGCCAATCTACCCTGGAGGAAAATTCCTTCCCGACCCCAAATATGGCGATCAGCTGAACCCCGAGCATGCGGGCAAGACTCTCCAGCCAGACACTCAGGAAAAAGACTTTCAATATCCCAACATTGACCCTCGGTACTAATTACCAGTGGTCGCACGTTATTGACCTATTGACTAAATCACGTTCTCCTATCAAACCATTCCCTCCATAAACTTATCAAGCTTAATCTTAAAGCCAGAGAGGTCCTTCGCCCCCACTGTTTCCCTCGGTAGGCTGTTCCAGAATTTCACTCCCCTGATGGTTAGAAACCTTCGTCTAATTTCAAGCCTAAACTTCCCGACTGCCAATTTATATCCATTTGTTCTCGTGTCCACATTAGTACTGAGCTGAAATAATTCCTCTCCCTCCCTGGTATTTATCCCTCTGATATATTTAAAGAGAGCAATCATATCTCCTCTCAACCTTCTTTTGGTTAAGGAAAACAAACTGAGCTCCTCAAGTCTCCTTTCATACGACAGGCTTTCCATTCCTCGGATCATTCTAGTGGCCCTTCTTTGTACCCGTTCCAGTTTGAATTCATCCTTCTTAAACATGGGAGACCAAAACTGCACACAGTACTCCAAATGAGGTCTCACCAACGCCTTGTATAACGGGACTAGCACCTCCTTATCTCTACTAGAAATACCTCGCCTAATGCATCCCAAGACCGCATTAGCTTTTTTAATGGCCACATCACATTGCCGACTCATAGTCATCCTGCGATCAACCAGGACTCCGAGGTCCTTCTCCTCTTCCGTTACTTCCAACTGGTGCGTCCCCAGCTTATAACTAAAATTCCTGTTAGTCATCCCTAAATGCATAACCTTACACTTCTCACTATTGAATTTCATCCTGTTACTAATACTCCAGTTTACAAGGTCATCCAAATCTCCCTGGAGGATATCCCGATCCTTCTCCGAATTGGCAATACCTCCCAACTTCGTGTCATCCGCAAACTTTATCAGCCCACTCCTACTTTTGGTTCCAAGGTCAGTGATAAATAGATTGAATAAGATCGGACCCAAAACCGAACCTTGAGGAACTCCACTGGTAACCTCCCCCCAACCCGACAGATCACCTTTCAATACGACCCGCTGCACTCTCCCCTTTAACCAGTTCCTTATCCACCTCTGGATTTTCATTTCGATCCCCATCTTTTCCAATTTAACCAGTAATTCTTCATGCGGTACCGTATCAAACGCCTTACTGAAATCAAGATATATTAGATCCACCGCATTTCCCTTGTCTAAAAAATCTGTTACTTTCTCAAAGAAGGAGATCAGGTTGGTTTGGCACGATCTACCTTTCGTAAAACCATGTTGTAATTTGTTCCAATTGCCATTGACCTCAAGGTCCGTAACTATTCTCTCCTTTAAAATTTTTTCCATGACTTTACATACTACAGATGTTAAACTAACAGGCCTGTAGTTACCCGGGTCACTTTTTTTCCCCTTCTTGAAAATAGGAACTATATTAGCTAATCTCCAGTCAAACGGTACAACCCCCGAGTTTAGAGATTCGTTAAAAATTGTCGCTAACGGGCTTGCAATTTCACACGCCAATTCCTTTTCCCCCCATGTCCCTCTGTCACCTGTCCTACCCCTCACCCCCCTTCCTCCCCTTGTCACCTGCACTTTCCCCTGCCCCCTCCTTTCCGTCCTGGTGCCAGCGTCTCCTTCTACCCCCCTCTGCCTTCTCAGTACCTGCCTCTCCCCTCCTCCCCACCCCATTGGAGCTCCCCCCATTTCCTCACACCCCTGTGCCCCTGGTGCCCGCCACTTCCCTTGCTTCTCTGTGCCCCTGGGGTCTGTCCCCTTCTTCTGCCCTGGCACCCACCCCTCCTCCCCCTGCAACCGCCTAGATCCTGCTGTTCGCTTCCCCACCCCGTCCTCCTGGTGCCCACCCCTTCCCTTGCCCCCTTGCTCCACCCCTCACCCCTGCAACCCTGTCAAATCTGCCCCCTTCACTCTCCCTGCCCTCCTTGTGCCATCTCCTCTTGCCCCCCATTGCCCTTGTGCCTGCCCCCTCTGCCCCTCCCCCACTACCCTGTCACCTGCCCCACCCCTTTCCTCTCCCAGCATCAAGCTCTCCCCTCCCCTCCCCCACTGACACCCTCCCACCTGCTGCCCCGGCATCTGCCATTTCCTCACAGGCAGATGGATCCTGACTCCCCTCAGGCAACAACCCTCCCCCCGCTCTGCCCCAGTGATTAACGGGATGCAGGTTAGTTTCCCTTTGATCCTAGTGACCAGCCCCTGCCCCCGGCCCTGACTCGGTGACTCTCTCCCCAGTGGACGTGACTCTGGATCCAGACACGGCTCATCCCAACCTCGTCCTGTCTGAGGATCGGAAACGTGTGAGAGACGGAGACAAACGCCAGGATCTGCCCAACAACCCTGAGAGATTTGATTATTGTGTCTGTGTCCTGGGCGCTGAGGGGTTCGCGGGCGGGAGGCATTACTGGGAGGTGGAGGTGGGAGACAAGACAGGCTGGGACCTGGGGGTTTGTAGGGAAACTGTGAGCAGGAAGGGGGAAGTCACAGCCACACCTGGGGATGGACACTGGGCCGTGGTGCTGAGGGATGGGGAATACGAGGCCTGCACCTCCCGCACCTCCTGGACCCCCCTCCCCGTGAGCGTCAGGCCCAGCCGGGTGGGGATTTTCCTGGACTATGAGGCGGGCGAGGTCTCGTTTTACAATGTGACTGACAGGTCCCATCTCTTCACTTTCACTGGCACCTTCTCCGGGAAGCTCCGCCCTTATTTCAGTCCCTATCTCAACGCTAGGGGTACAAACGCGGCTCCCCTGATCATCTGCCCGGTCCCAGCTCAGGCCAGAGGGAATCTCGGTCCCTGACAGTGACCCCGCGGCACAGACTGGCCCCTCCCAGCCCTGCTGCTCTTCCCACCCCCTGGTGGTGGAGGCCGGTTACTGCAGGGAACTGGATTTTCTTTGTGTGTGTGTGCTGACCGGACGCTGCCAGTTTCCCTTTTCAGATGGAATAGAAACCTGGACACCTGGCAACCCCAGCCCAGGCTGGGTGAATGGGACCCACTTGCTGGAAGGAGCCAGAAATCTCCCCCCCCCCATTCCCCCTGTGTTTGCTCCATCCCTGGCACAGGGCGATACTGGTAAGAAAAACTGCTAGACAGCTAGTGGGTTTTGCCGCCCTCACCTTTCCCCGTCCCCTGCCCAGGGGTTGCAGATGGCGAAGGATGGGGATCATTCACTCTTGCCAGAATGTTCTACCCCTGTGAAATCTCAATGCAAAATATGAAAAAAAAAGATTATTCTAAATTAGAAACTGTTGTTATTGTAAACAAAAACATTTTCATTTACATTTCAACAGTATTTCAGAAACAAGCATCTAAATATAGTTTTAGAAATGGAATTATTTACATTTATTTTTTGATTTTCCCCTCAAATCTATATTGAGGTTTAACTTCTCTACATAGCATCATTTGTATTTCAACTGTGTTACTTCAGGAAATCCAAAATAATTCTCTTATCAAAATAATTATTAAAAACTGTTAGACTGGGTTGCTCAGATACAATGTACATGTGTCATAAACATCACAACTACACATGTGCAGCTGCTCTCGCTCTCTTTATTGTCTTGACTGGTTCTCTCTGGCAGGCAGGGCATGTACACCCACCTCCTGCACTACACCTTTGAAAATTAATAGGTGAAAAAATGATAGAATTAATTAAGCAATATATTTAAGTTAACTCACACAAGATTATGAAATAGTCTTTGAACTTCTGTCAGCATTAATTCATATGATTTTTAACTTTCTAGCCACATATAATCGGTAATCAAGACAAGACCCTTCCTTTCTTGTTCTCACATCAATTAACAAAACATGGTCCCGAACCTCAAACATTATCTTCCTATAGATAGAAATCTCTTCAACAATATCCTTTTTTTTTTGCTTATTTTTCTTTAGAAATATTATTTGCAGCCAATGTACTGTCAGTGTCCACTGTTGATTTCAATGTACTGCCAGGCTCTTCATGTTCTTGGTTCTAAGGATGCAACAAATGTATTTTTGTTAAAAAAATAGAGAAGGGGTTGTGCTCCTTTACTGAATCATCACAAATTAACTTAATTGTATTAAAGATGCTGGCACTTAATGGCCCATAACATGAAATTTGGTGAAGCTTTATTGGGAAACCTTTCTTCTCGGCCATAAATCAATTGAAAGGGTGATATTTTTGTTGTCATGTGAGGTTTAGAGTACAAAGAAAATAAAGTTGCTCCAGGAAATTCATCACAGTTCCTCTGGGTTCTCTGTCCGCCACCTTCCTGGATGCTGTGTACAAATAGTGACTGATTGGTCTAATTCCTTGAAATTAGCAATTGAACCTCATTTCCTGAAGAGCTAGCTGAGCAGAGTATGATGGAAGGCACATTGCATGGCATTGCTAGGACTACTTTTTGTTTTAAATGTGATGCATTATGAACATTTTCAATGTAATAATTCAGTTTTGAAAATGTATTCATGCCCTAAACATACCTTGATTATTTGAAAATAAATACCCTATGGTTATCTTGTGATGGAGAGGGTGGGACCTGCCCTCTACTCCAGGTCCCAGCCCAGGGGCCCTGAGGATAATGGTGAACCACTTGAACTGGCGGTTCCTTCCCCTGGGCTACTTCCCTCTCCTGCCCTTCAGCTTGTGGGGGGCTTCCTGCCCTCCCTCTGCACAAGCCAGGTGCCCCTTACCTAGGGTCTTGGACTTCTTAGCCCACCACAGCACTCCTCCAAACATTCCTCTACATCTCTTCAAACTGTTCTCTGCTCCAGCACCAATCCTTTCTGCTCTAACTCCCACATTGTCTGATTGAAGCAGGATTTTTTATCATGTGACTGACTGCAGGTGCTCTAATTGGCTTCAGGTGCTCTAATTAATCTATAGCAAACTTTCTTCCTCTTACAGGGAATAAGGCTCCCTTGTAACACTCTCCTGCTGCCCTCTGGCCATGCTGTATCACAACACACAGTATAAGTTTTAAACAAACAATTTAATACTGTACACAGTGATGATGATGATTGTGAAGCTTGGTTGAGGTGGTGAAGTCAGAGGGTGGAAGAGGGTGGGATATTTCCCAGGGAATGCCTTACTGCTAAATGATGAACTAGCTTTTGGCTGAGCCCTCAAGAGTTAACACGTTGTTAATGTAGCCTCACATTACAAGGCAGCAGGAATGGATGGAAGGGAGACAGCAAGCATGGCAGACAGAGGCAAAGACACACACCCTGTGTTTATTGGAGAGAGAGCGAGCGCTGCGCACTGCCCCTTTAAGTAAGCTGACCCCACATTGTCTTTTTAAGTGGATCTGGAAGTTGAGACAGCAGCTGCTGCTGCCCCAAGCTCTCTCTGTCTGTGTCCCCAGCCTGCTCTATATGGAGAAGGGGTAAGTGGGGTGCAGGAGCAGGGGGGAGGGGGACACCCTGACATTACCCCCCCCCTGCACAGCAAGCAGGAGGCTCCTGGGAGCAACTCCAAGTCAAAGGGCAGGAGCAGCACAGGGCAGTTGGGGGAGGGACAGCTGAACTGTTGGCAATTGCTAGCCTGCTGGGCAGCTGCTGCACAGGGAACTTAGGGGAGTGGGGAGCTGATAGCAGGAGCTGATGTGGGGCTGACGGTCCACCCTGGTTTCAAGCCCCCCCACCAGCTAGCTGCAAAAGGCTGCTCTTCTGCAAGCAGCGGACAAAGCAGGCGGCTGCTAAACAACGTTAGAAGGGAGCATTGCATTGCAGAACTTTAAACGAGCATATTGCCTAACTGATCAGCAACATAAGAATGAAATGTTAACTGGGATGACTTTAAGTGAGTAGTTACTGTATGACATAACTGGAATATGCTTTATGCTAAATATGCCATGTAACATATCTCTGCAAAGGTTATGATCTACTGAATATATTCATCCTATTTGTATGCATGTCTCATTTTCATATCTAAAGTGAGTGTTGGCTCTAGTCTAGTATGTTAAGTGTTTGCTGTGGGAAACACATAAAGGAGGGTGAGCCAACCTATTGTGAAGACTATTCAAGTAAATTGGAAGTACTTGACTAACAATGGACTGTGGGAGACACCAATCCACATGTGCTAAGCTAACATGTAAACAATGGTGTTGGCCTGCAGAAAGCTGAATCATTCATGGACATGTGACTTGTCCATGTGGCTCCAAACTTCATCTAGCTGCTGTAATCTTGCAAAGGGGTTTCCTCTCACAAAGCCAAGAATATAAAAGACCCTGGAAACCTGTTTGTCTTCAGCTGGCTCAAGATTGCTGGACCCAGGCCATAAACTACAGCTTTGGTCAGAAAAGGATTGGGCCCAGGCTAGGAAAGAATCCTGTCTGTGCAGTATGCTTATTGGAATAGCTTTGAGAGTGAGATATTACTTGTAATCAGTTTCTTAATGTATTAGGCTTAGACTTGCATTTTGTTTTATTTTACTTTTGTGACCTTCCTTGGTCTGTCTGCTATTACTTGAAACCACTTGAATCTTACTTTTTATACGTAATAAAATCACTTTTGTTTATTAATAAACCCAGCGTAAGTGATTAATACCTGGGGGAGCAAACAGCTGTGCATGTCTCTCTATCAGTGTTATAGAGAGCAGACAATTTATGAATTTGCCCTGTATAAGCTTTATACAGTGTAGACCGGATTTATTTGGCTTTTGGATTCCACTGGGAGCTGGGTATTTGGATGCTGGAGGCAGGTAACTTGCTGAGCTGTTTTCAGTGAAGCCTGCAGCTTTTGGGGCTTGGCCCAGACCCTGGGTCTGTGTTGGGAAGGCTAACGTGTCTGGCTCAAGGAGATGGGGTTCTGCAGGGCCCAGGCTGGCAGGGAAAATGGGCTCAAGGGTGATTTCAGCAAACCAGGTTGTTGGCGTCATTAGGCATAACCCTAGGTAACTCAGGAGGGTGGAAAACCACAGTGTTAATGAAGCCTTTCTGTACCAGTCCTGAATGAATCAAAGTTAATGCTATGCTTGCCCAAACCGCTTCCATGTTTAAACCCTAATCGACCTTACAAGCCAGAATTGAGAATGGAATGTGTAACAGCTCCTTATCAGTGCACCACTGGTACCAGGAGATAATAAAGAGGCCTGCTTGTGCCTGACTAAGGGGGAGCAGGATAACAAATCAAAGGGAGTAAAACAAGCTAACAGCCTTGAAAAGTCACTAACAAGATGAATTGTTTGCTGCCAAGAATGATTTAACTTGCCTAGTGTAATTGCTAGCTATACAATGTATCTACTATATGGGAGGGGAGTAGAGGGAGGGGTGAGTAGTGGGGGGTAATGAGAATGCCTAGCTGAAATCATGTATAAAGAGAGAAGAAGTTGCTTGCAGCTGTGTGCTTGATTTGAGACGTGTGTGTCTCCTTGCACAAGCTTTGAGATCTCAAATAAACTGTCTGCTTCTCCACCTTGGTGTGTTTATTGGAGCGAAGCATACCGGGCAACGAACCACTGTTTGCTGCCTCAGGCCTTTTGGGCCGGCAACAAGGTGACAGTCCCAAGGGGATCTCTGTGATCCAACCCATCACACCCACCTCCACTCCAAGGAGCACTGTGGACACTTCACAGACCATACCAGCCCAGAGTGCAAGGAGACAGGAGGAGGAAATCAGGAGCAAGGGTGCTGAGGAGGAGGGGAGCCCAGAGACAGAGGATGACTTGGCATGCATAGATGCATGCATCCAGGAGCTGTTTTCAAGCCCGGAGGAAGCTAGCTAGTCAGAGCAGGTGGAACTTGGGGACTCACAAAGATCAGAGGACACACCTGGTAAGCGCCTTTGATTTTGGGAAGCAAGTTGCTGAGGGCGGGTTGGTGGAGCGAGGAGAGTTGCAGAAAGCAGGCTTGGGTCTGTGTGGTGCCTAGAAGCGGAACAGGGCGTTGATGCATCTCTCACATCTTGGCAGTCGGCCTCACAGATCTCATCAAAGGTCTCATGCAGATACCAGGCAATCCGATTCTGTAGGTTCCTCGGCAATGCTGCTTTGTTCATTGTCCCATTAAGAGTAACATTCCCATGCCATTCAGCCATAAGGGGTGGTGAGACCATTGCTGCACAAAGAGAAGCCATATAAGGGCCAGGGCAGAATCCGCAGACTTGCAGAAAACCCTGACTTGCTTCCCTGCTCACCCTCAGCAGCGAGATATCTTGAGTGATGAACACAGCCTGTGGAAAATGTGTGGATAGTGTTGAGTATAAGGCCCCCCTGCAGTGTTGCTCAGGGACCATTACACATGGTCCCTGAGCAATGAATTCCCCTGGCCCCTGAGGTTACTATCCATTTTGGGGGTCTTGTGGCTTATGTGCTCTTGGCTTGGGACAGACAGTTGTGATAGGTATGTGAGTTGTGCTTGTGTTTAAGTCCAGCCATATCATTGCTCTGTCTAGTGTTAACAATGGTGCCTCTGTAAAATGTTGCATTTTGCCTTCACAGAGGCAGCCTTGGCATCCCAGTCATCCTCGTTATCGCCGGCTGAACAGCTGCGCAGACTCAGGACGCGGCCTTGACAAAGTAAAGAGGACCTGCTGCATAACTGAGAACAGAAAAATGCAGGAGTGATGTGACAGCAAGATGAGGGAATGGAAGGAGAACACAGAGCAGCTTCTAAACATCATATAGCAGCAAGAAGACTCAATGCAGGTGCTCGTAGAACTGTATATGGAGCAGCTTCGTGCCTGCCCTCCCTGTAGCCTGTGTCCCAAATCTCTTTCCCTTGTGCCCCATGTCACCGTCAACACAGTAGATCATAATCTTTCTAATGGTATGTTACATGGGGCATTTAGAATAAAACATATTTCAGTTATGTTATATTCATGTTCATAAGCATATTTTCATAAAGTATATGGAGAGCAATATCACAATCGCATTAAGTGAAAGCAAGCATAGCCCAGGAAAGCAACAAGTACTGCTAGTCAGTGCACCATATGGAGCAGTAGGTACCTACTAGCATTACAACCACTGTACTCCTGTGCACGGCACCAAACATTACTGGCTTTCAGTATCGAATTGCTGCCTCAGAGCATCCCGAATCCTCATGACCCCACGCTGTGACCCTCTAATGGCCCTGGACCCTGGCTGCTCAAATTCAGCCTCCAGCCACTGAGACTCAGCACTCCGGGGGTCGGAGTGAAACTTTCACTTTTCCCTTCACAAATATTATGCAGGGTACATCATGCGGCAATAACCATAGGGATGTGATCATCGGCCAGGTCCAGCTTCCCATACAGACATCGCCAGCAGGCCTTTAAACGGCCAAAGGCACACTCAACAGTCATTCTGCACCAGCTCAATCTGTTGTTGAACTGCTCCTTGCTGCTGTCAAGGCTTCATAAGCCACAGGGGGTAGGCAGGATCTCCCAGAATCACAATGGTTATTTTGTCTTCCCCTACGGTGATCTTCTGGTCTGGGAAGAATGTCCCCACTTGCAGTTTCCTGAACAGGCCTGAGTTCCGAAAGATACATGCATCATGCACCTTTCCGGACCAGCCTGCATTAATGACCATGAAAGGCCCACGGTGATCCACAAGCGCCTGGAGAACCATTGAGAAATACCCCTTCCGATTAATGTACTCGGAGGCTAGGTGGTCTGGTGCCAGAACTGGAAATATGCGTCCCATCTATCACCCCTCCGCAGTTAGGGAAACCTATTTGTGCAAAGCCAGCCACAATGTCATGCACATTGCCCAGAGCAATGTTTTTTCTGAGCAGGATGCAATTAATGGCCCTGCACACTTCCATCAACATGAGTCCAACAGTCGACTTGCCCACTCTGAACTGGTTAGTGACCGATCAGTAGCTGTCTGGAGTAGCCAGCTTCCACAGTGTGATCACCACACACTTCTCCACCAGCAGGGCAGCTCTCATTCTCATGTCCCTTGCACCACTCGGCTGGGGCGAGCTCAGCGCACAGTCCTCATCCAAAAGTTCTGCAGCCACTGCTCATCATCCCAGACGTATATCACGATGTGATCCCACCACTCGGTGCTTGTTTCCCGAGCCCAAAAGTGGTGTTCCATGGTGGTCAGCACATCCGTGAATGCCACAGGCAATCTTCTGTCATAGCTAGTACATGTGGCGATATTATCGTTGGATTCCTCATCTGCAGTTTAAGAAGTAACTGGACTGCCACTCATGATGTGTTAGTGAGACCCATCAGTACATTCCTCAGCAGTTCAGGATTCATTCCTGCAGACTGAAGAGGCAGACCGAGTGCACAGTAAAAACCATTGAAAGATGGCACCAAGTGCGGATGGAGGCAAAGGGGCTGCTGAGATGTCAAGAGATGCATGATGGGGCATTGGGACAGGACCCAGGATGCCCCGCGATCCCCCACCCCCCCGCCTTCTCACAAGCCTCAGTGGCAGAAGAGGAAGAGATGTCCTGTGGGATAGCTGCCCAGAGTGCACACGCAAGTGCCGCAAATGTGGCCACACCATTGCCCTGGCAGCTGACAGTGTGAACACACAGCCGTGCTTTCCCTGGAGCGCTCTCTGAGGGATGGTTTAACTTCCGGCGCTTTACATCTGCATGTGTAGACATGGCCTCACTGGCTTAAGCTACACCAAAATAAACCACTCGGGTCCATGATAAGCGCTTTGATGTGCAAGTATGGTCACGCTTGAGCGCTGGGAGAGAGCTCTCCCGGTGCTCCGGGTAATCCACCTCCACGAGGGGAGTCGCTTGGAGCCTGTCCCCACTAGACAGTGCTCAAACTTGCTGCGCTCGGGGGGAGTTGATTTTTCACAGCCCATAGCCAGCAAGTTAGAGCACTTTAACTTGCCAGCGTAGACATGGCCTGATATTGTTGTTTAAACCAATTTAGTTAAACCAGAGCAAACCCCTGTGTGGATGCTCCTCTTATTTCATTTTAAATACATCTTATGGAGGTTTATATTAACCTGATTCCTAATTGACTTGAGATGAACTGAAATAAGCCTTGTTCAAACTGAAAAAAGAGTGTCCACACAGCCTTTCGCACAGGTTTAACTAAATGAATTTAAAAACTTATTTAAGGCTCATCTCTAGGCAGGCCGTTTGTCTGGTTTAAGTCGGACAGTGCTGGTTTTGGAAAGGTTTGTCCCTGTCTAGTACTATACCTGGTTTTATCTGGTATCATTATGGAGGACACCATTTTGCAGAGCTTGCCACGCTGCTTCTGCCAGCATTACCTTGGACACACTGGTGGGGCAGGATGGCACACTCTGCAAAATGGCGTCCTCTGTACAGCGTGACTTCACATGCATGGTGACAGCAAAGTCATGATGGCAGAGCCAAGGTCACATGACTGAAGACAGGTTCATCCTGTTCCTGAAGTTCTGGAATGTCCAATGTTCCAGGGATGGTCAATGGCCACCCTAGTTGTTTACACAGGGGGGTTAAACTGAATTAATTTGAAGTAATCTGATTTAAAAATGTATGCTCAGACACACTGCAACCCTTCCCAGCACACTAATTCTGTGTTTATTGTGAACTCTGGAGTCCTCTTGCAAAGGGGGCTACCTATGCTTCAAATAGTTCTAGCCATCTATTGTCTGTGTGCACACAATCCTGCTGCACATCACTTTGACAGTCCTCCAATTACTATCCCACACTGCTTTGCAGGCAACTGTTACTGGCCTGTTTACCTGTGTGCCCTCCCCAGCTCTGGTGTCTAGTTCCCTGGATGACCCAATCCCTGTTTAAAAGTTGGGATGGGGCCAAATTTTGCCTATTTGCTCCTGGGTTTGAGTATATCACTATTGCTGCAATATTACCCCATAAAAGTCCTATGACACCCCTTGAGCAGCCTCTGGACACCGTGCTTTGCCCTGGATCTCATCGCCATCGGGGAAGGATCATTGGTTCAGGAAGCTCTTGTAGCCAGTCACTGCCATAGAGATCTGGCTGTGGACGTTGCTAAGCTGATGCCCCTGAGGGGCCATGACTGGGATGCTGACCAGTGCCTGATAAAGGAATTTACATCCCTGTTACACACAGTGACCAGCACGAGAGAGACTTTTATCTGCCCTGATAGACCCCCCACTCAGCATTACCCACCAACAGGGCTGTATCTGTGCAGTGGGGGAGGAGGTAGCAAGGGGAGTCAGTTTGGGGAATTCCTAGATCCCCTCAGGGCCATTAATCTGACTCTGAGATGGGAACATCTCTGCATTTCCGGCCTTTGGGGGAGTCTCTGCCCATGGAGGGGAGTAAAACAGCCACAGGGGGCAGCAGTGAGTGCCGGGGCCCTGCTGTAGGGGCTGCCCTGTGTTGCAGACTCAGTTGTGGGGTGGATCTGGTCCCAGCGTGATGGAGGGATGGGCAGTGGGGAAAGGTGGAAAAGGAATTGATAGCTGGGTCAGGGGAAGTGGAGTGAGAGCCCAGCCCCAGGGCTGTGTGAGCAATGGGCCCAGGCTGGGTGAATGGCACCAACTCATGGGAAGGAGCCCAGGCAGTTTGTCTCCTGTTCTCACCACATGTTCACCTGACCACATGGCACCTCCCCACCTCCACGTCCATTGCCTGGGCACCTTCCTGTACAACCACACACCTGCCCATCCTTGCCATGCTCTGTACCCAGCAGCTCCCGCACTTGGTGATGTCTCTGGGAAGGGAGCTGGTGACCCTGAGCTGGGAGAGTCGTGCTGAGGTCAGACAGGGGAGGCTGGAAGCAGGTTGACTTTGCAGAATTAAAAGGGTTTCATTTGCACCCTCTGCTAAATCCTCTCTGGCTCTGGGCTCCCCAGTCCCTGTCTGCTGCCACTTCCTGTTTTGGAGGGAAACTGTTGCCCTGAGTCATTACCCCAGTGTGAGGGAGTGGGGCTAAAAGGACCAGCTTTCCCCTCGTGTCTGAGCATCAGATTGTTTCCCCCTTTACATCAATTAACCCCCCCCACCCTTTCCTCTTTAATAATTGAATGTTGATATAAAATCTGCTCCGGGTTTGTTCTTTCCCATGTAATTATCAGTTACTGACAGAAAATTCTCTCCTATTGGGATTCTCCCCCCTCCTGTTTTAAGTGCAGCAGCATCTCCTTTTTTGGAGGGAAGCTGTTGCCCTGAGTCATTCTCCATGTTGGGGGGCTGCAGGGAAAGGGGGTCAAACCCCCCAGTGACCAACCTTCCCTCTCATGTCTCAGAATCAAATTGTTTCCCCCTCTACACACTTTAAAATTGACCTGTTGGTGGTGACTATCAGAGCCAGGGCTGGCTCCAGGCACCAGCCAAGGAAGCAGGTGCCTGGGGCGGCACGTTCTAAGGGGCGGCATTCCGGTTATGCAGGAAACAGCAGTTCGTCGGCCTGTTTTTGTTTTTCTTTTTACTTGGGGTGGCAGAAAAGGTAGCGTCGGCCCTGATCAGAGCCAGGAGCCTCCCCCATCTGGGAAACGGGGCCTCACAGCTGCTAGTGGGACACTTGGCGAGACCTGATCTGGTTTTAGCCTCAGATGCAGCAGGATGAGGGGTCACTCCCCACCCAAGGGGGGCTGCTCTGTGTGTGACTGGGTTCCTGCTCCACACAGGCAGCGCCCAGAGTGGCTGAAAATCTGCACTTAACCCCCTGCCCTGCCCTGCCATTGACATGGGAGGCAGGGAGCCGTGGGCAATGCTGGGGCAGAGAGCAGGACAGAACAGGAAGCTCCTTTGGTGAGTTGCAGGGAGGCAGCAGCCGGGATGGGCAGCTGGGAGGCTGGATTGGGTTAATTATTCAATCATTTGGAGAAATGGGTCACAGGCTGCACAGGATTTTATATCAGAATTTAATATTATTATTTAATTAGTAGTTGGGAGTTTAACCCCGTCACTCAGGGTTTGACCAACTGCCCTGGTAGCAGCCGGGCAGTGCTGCTCCCCCATGTCCTGTTCTGTTCTATTCCGTCCTTACAGCCCCTCATCCCCCAGGGTCCCAGCACCGTCTAGCCAGGCACCAGCCATACGACTAGGCATTTGTCCCCTGGGATTCTCTATGGCTCCCTTCTCTCCCCAGGGGCAGGGATTTTCAATCTGTTTATCCGTTGGTGGATGTGGTGCCTGCCGCGCTCTGTGCACTGGTGACACGAGGCAGGTCTAAGACATCACCTGGTGCTGGGAACCCAACGTGAGGATGTTTGGGGCTGTTCCCGGCTCCTGCAGGAGTTTGTCCCACAGCCTGGGAGCGGCTCCTCTGCAGCCTCAGAGACCCAGCAGCTCTGTGAGTGCAGGGACCCCGCTCCCTCCATGGCTCTGACTCTATCCTGGGCTTCCCCTCCAGTGCATCTTCCCAGCCCATGTCCCTGGTCTGCACTGATCTCTCTGCTACTGGCCTCCCGCCCCTGGGGCCATGGGAAATGACAGGGGAGGGGCCAGCCCAACCAGCTCTGTCCCTACATGGTTCTGATTCCCAATTCTGCTCATTGTCAGGCAGCCAGGCCGGGAATTAAAGTCAGGAAAACAGAAATAACATGGGTCTGAATGACATCTTTACTGGGTCTGTGAAATGACAGGGGTTAATGTCACACACTCAGCATCAGCATCTCAGCACACAGGGGAGCCGTGCTGGTGCCTGGTTGTGTTACAGCAGGGGAGATAAAGAGAGAGAAACACAAAGGTAAGTGAATGTCTGTGAGGCTCTCGTGATTCCCATAGTGTGTGTGGCTGGTAAACCATTTGCACCCTCTGCTAAATCAGCCTGGGGAAGTCTGTGGAGATTTGATCAATATGGGGTTATCAGAGAGAAAAGGGTGAAATCCAAGGGAACTTTTCATCCACATTCAGTCACTAACCGGGACGTGCTGGGTCCCCAGGCCCTGCCATTGACGCAGGCAGCCGGGAGCCCTGGGCAATGCTGCGATACCAGGGCAGGGGGGGCTGTAACCCCCTTACCACAAGGGGGGCTGTGACCCATAAGGGGGTCTGGCCAGGGCTGAAGTTTGCATCCTAGGTTTTTGCTGCCCCCTGCCAGGTGCCCCTCCCTGAAGCAGGGAGGAGGCTGGAAGGAGGGAGCTGAAGCAGCAGCTCTGCTGAGCACTGTGGGTTCCTGACCCCAGAGCCCAGGTGCCAGAGAGGAGCCATCCCCTCCCTCGGGTGACAGCTGCCAGGGAAGAGAGAGGGCGGCACGAGCCAGAGAGCAGGGACCTTCCAGCTCCCTTCACCGAGTGGCTGTTTTCTCACTGTTCCCAGGCCTCAGCTGGGAAACTCTCTGGAGCTGAAGAGGGGAGAACAATGAGTGGGAGGCTGAGCCCCTGTGAGCATCTCTCAGGGCACAGGGGAGGCCTGACAAGATCCCAGAGCTTTTCCATCCTGGAAAAAGTACAAGTCTGTCATTTGTCTGTTTCCCTTTAGCAGCATCCAGGCAGCAGAGCCTGGTGTTCCCTGCCGCTTCTGTGGGCCTTCGTGTGCATCAGGAGTTTTCTTAGACTATAATTGGAGATGGAAGGGCTGAATCTGGAACAAGCAGATCTTTTCCCCCAGGTGTTTTGCAGTAGAATAAGTGTTATAAAAACAAACAAATAAAAAAAATCTGTTTAAACTGACAGAATGAAACTAACTCCCCCTCTCATTTAAAAGTATTTAGGCACGTAAGGATGCACATAGATGCCTTGTGGGATTTTTCAAAAGTGTCTGGGTGCCTAATTCCCATTAATTTCATCTGTATCAACAGGCACCTATAAGGGAGGGACCTTAGCACTGTAGAAACTCCAGCAGTCTGGAGCAGAATTGAGATAATCCCTGCCTCAGTTTCCCTTAGTTGGTTCAGTCTTCGTCTGTAACTCCAGTCCTCCAGATGGTTTACTTGTCTCTTCACTGTCAGGTCTGAAAGGAGTCTGGCCCCACCCACAGTGCTGCCAGCCCCGTTAGTGGGACCTTTGTCCCAGGGGTTTGGGCCTTTGTCTCAGGGCCTCTCCTGACCCCTTTTCCTCTGTTCCCCTTTACAGGTTTCTTCCCTTCTTTCTTCAACTGGGCAGAAATAAAGTAAGTTGCAGCAGGAACACAAAGTCCAGGATTCCTGTTCCTGTTGCCACCCCTGTTCAGGGATCTCAGCAGTCTCTATCCCCACCCCCGTCCATCCCTTGGTGGGGGGGGGACCCAGGCCCACCCTCTCCTGTGGGTCCTAGACCAGGGAGCCTGAGTGATGCAATCAGGGACTGTGTTTAAATCACCTCCTGTCTCAGGACCTGGTAAGTTTCTCTGATCCCTTCTGGCAGAGAAATGCTTTCTGTGGGGAGTTCCCTCCAGCCCCCACTTCCCTGGGTCTCCCTGTAGCTCCCCTGGGGCAGTTCCTGAGCAGAGCTGAGACCTGGGTGAGGGCAGCGGCTTCATGATATTCACACAGCTGAGATCCCTCCTGCTGGCTAGGGTGACCCAATGTCCCAATTTTACAGGGACAGTCCCAATTTTGGGGTCTTTTTCTTATATAGGATCCTATCACCCCCATCCCAATTTTTCACATTTGCTGTCTGGTCACCCTACTGTTGGTGCATTGACAACAAGGGGGCAGATTCCCAGGGGCAGTGAGATCTCAAGCTCCCGGGGTCCTTTGTGCAGAGTCACTTTCCTGCCTGGCCCTGGCCCTTTCCCCCAGGTCTCTTACATCATCTAGGGCAGGGGTCAGCAACCTTTCAGAAGTGCTGTGCCAAGTCTTCATTTATTCACTCTAATTTAAGGTTTCACATGCCGGTAATACATTAACATTTTTAGAAGGTCTCGTTCTATAAGTCTATAATATATAACTAAACTATTGTTGTATGTAAAGTAAATAAGGTTTTTAAAATGTTTAAGAAGCTTTATTTAAAATTAAATTAAAATGCAGAGCCCCCTGGACCTGTGTCCAGGACCCAGGCAGTGTGAGTACCACTGAAAATCAGCTCGCATGCCACCCTCGGCACTCATGCCACAGGTTGCCTACCCCTGATCTAGGGCTTCCAGCTCATGAGTTGGTGTCAGCAGAGCCTTGTGGTACCCTAGGGACAGGACCCCCTGTAATGATGCTGGTTCTGGCGGGACCCAACTGAGAGTGCCAATTCAGGACAAATTACTTAAAGCAGGGCAGTTACAGCCCAAGGCTGGGGTTTTCCCACCTCTAAGGCAAACCAAACTAGCCAGACAGAGAGGACTTTGGTCTCACCCCACTGGCTAACCACAATCACACAAGCAATTCCTTTAGACACTCCAGTTTCCCAGAGTCACCACCAGTGCCCCTCGTTATGGGGACAAATGGTTATGAAAACCAATACCCCAGTAAAAGAAAAAAGGTTCTCTCGATCCCAAAGGACCAAGCCCCAGACCCAGCTCAATATACAAATCAGATCTTACCCACAAATCACACTGTTGTCAATCCTTTAGAATCTAAAATCTAAAGGTTTATTCATAAAAGGAAAAAGATAGAGGTGAGAGCTAGAGTTGGTTAAATGGAATCAATTACATACAGCAATGGCAAAGTTCTTAGTTCAGGCTTGTAGCAATAATAGAATAAACTGCAGGTTCAAATCAAGTCTCTGGAGTACATCCCCAGCTGGGATGGGTCATCAGTCCTTTGTGTTGAGCTTCCATTTGTAGCAAAGTCCCTCCAGAGATAAGAAGCAGGATTGAAGACAAGATGGAGATGAGGCATCAGCCTTTTATAGTCTTTTCCAGGTGTAAGAACACCTCATTGTTCTTACTGTGGAAAATTACAGCAAAATGGAGTCTGGAGTCATATGGGCAAGTCCCTGCATACTTTGCTCAGTCATAAGTGGGGGAGGGATAGCTCAGTGGTTTGAGCATTGGCCTGCTAAACCCAGGGTTGTAAGTTCAATGCTTGAGGAGGCCACTTAGGAATCTGGGACAAAAATTGGTCCTGCTAGTTAAGGCAGGGGGCTGGACTCAATGACCTTTCATGGTCCCTTCCAGTTTTAGGAGATTGGTATATCTCCAATTATTAAATTTGGGGGAGGTTTAGGTTGGACATTAGGAAAAACTTTTTCACTAGTAGGGTGGTGAAGCACTGGAATGGGTTACCTAGGGAGGTGGTGGAATCTCCTTCCTTAGAGGTTTTTAAGGTCAGGCTTGACAAAGCCCTGGCTGGGATGATTTAGTTGGGTTTGGTCCTGCTTTGAGCAGGGGGTTGGACTAGATGACCTCCTGAGGTCCCTTCCAACCCTGAGATTCTATGATTCTATGATTCTAAGGCATATCTGCCTTCTCTCAATGGGTCAGGTGTATAGCTGATGGTCCTTAATGGGCCATCAAGCAGGATGGGCAGAGCTGACACCAACTTGTCTGAGTGTCACCGAGAAGCCAATATTCATAACTTTAACTACAAAAATTATACACACATATAAACAACATAATCATAACCAGCAAACCATAACCTTGTCTTAGACATCTTATTTGACTCCCTTTATACAAGATTTGGTGCCACTACAGGACCTTGGTCGCAATAATGATCTATACGGTCCCAGATTATGTCAATAACGTCACACTCACCCCTCCCCACCCCCCAGCTGGGCACAGAAGGGGCTTTAATGAAGGTCTCTCCTCAGAGGTGAAAGTAAGCTGGTATGGCGTACTGGCAAGAGCCGGTATGCCGTGCCAGACTGGACCAGCTTCCCCAGCACTGATTTAAAGGGCCCCAGGGCTCCAGCTGCTGCGTGGAGCCCCAGGCCCTTTAAATCACCACTGGAGCTCTGGCAGCTTGGCTCAGGTGGGGATTTGAAGGTCCCAGGGCTCCCCGCAGCAGCCGGAACCTCCAGCCCTTTAAATACCCGCCGGAGCCCGGAGCTCCGGTAGCCGGGCTTGGGCAGGGATTTAAAGGGCCGGGTTCTCCTGCCACTGCGGGAGCCCCGAGCCCTTTAAATTCCCACCCGAGCCCAGCTGCCGGAGCCCCAGTGGTGGCAGGACTCCGGCGGTGCTTTAAAGGGCCCGGGGCTCCCCTCAGCAGCTGGAGCCCTGCCACCCTAGGGTGGCAGCAGCAGGGCTCCCGTGGTGATTTAAAGGACCTGGAGCTCTGCGGCGGCCAGAATCCCAGGCCTTTAATTTGCCTCTGAGCCTTGGGGCTCCCAGCCATCTCTGCAGCTGGTAGCTCCAGGGTGATTTAAAGGCCCTTGGGCTCCCAGCCACAGCTGGAGCCCCAGGGCCTTTAAATATTGAAATACCCCACCTGTTCTGGTTGAGGCAATGCCTCTTCCGGTTGAGGCCATGCCCCCACTCAGGACTCCGGAGTACCAGTACTAGGGACTGCAAGGGTGGCCAGCACATCCGTCGGCCCGCGCCGCTTCCCGCAGCCCCCATTGGCCTTGAGCAGCAAACCGCAGCCAGTGGGAGCTGCGATTGGCTGAACCTGCAGAAACAGCAGGTAAACAAACCAGCCTGGCCTGCCAGGGGCTTTCCCTGAACAAGTGGCTGTCCTAGTTTGAGAACCACTGCTTTAAGTTACTTTCACCCCTGTCTCTCCTTTGCACAGACCCCACCGGGGAGCAGCAGTAGCTGCTCAGCCTGGGATCTCAAATCACAATGGAGGGGGAAGCATCTTCTAACAGGCTTTACTCAGACCCAGGGGCTGCCTTTCTAATTCCTGTTCTTTGTTCTCCCCACTTCTCCCAGCACCAGCCACAAGAGCTCTCAGCTGTTTCATCCCCTTCCCCTCCATCCCAACCACAGCTGCTGCCCTCACTGGGACAGGGACTTTCGGAACCAGCCCCCAGCTACACAGATTGTTTGGGGGAAGAGCTGGTGTTAACCCTTCGCTAGCCCTGGCTCTGTCTCCCTGGCCTGTGGCACTGGGGGAGGCTCACTGCAGCTCAGCACAGGAGCTGCTGGGAACAGCAGGAAGGGAAACACCCCAGTTACAGCCAAACAGGCTCCTCTGAGCTCAGGAAAGTGAAACTAACCCACAGAGGCTGGTTCCCGGTTTGGATGGGCAATGGCTGCTGGGGACCTGGCTGGGAGCTTCCAGGACAAAGTGATGTGCTCCGTCTGCCTTGAGTATTTCACAGACCCGGTGACTATTGAGTGTGGGGTCAACTACTGCCAGGCCTGCATCAGCCAGTGCTGGGGGGAGTCGGAGCCAAACTTCTCCTGCCCCCAATGCAGAGAAACCGCCCTGCAGTGAAACCTGCGGCCGAACAGGAAGCTGGGGAATGTGGTGGAGTTAGTGAAATGCCTGGGGCTGTGGGCGGGGTCAGAGCCCGAGGGGCAGCGAGTATTTGAGAGGCACCAGGAGGCTCTGAAACCAGGAGCGGATTTACCATTAAACATAGGGGGCCCTGGCATGGAGACCCCCAAGAAAAGGGGGCCCCAGGGCCAGGCATTCGGGCAGCTTAGCCCCAGCACCCCCCTGCGGGGGGGTGCTCCATGTGGCAGGGACTGGGCAGGGGAGCAGGGAGGGAGGCTCACCTGCAGCCTCAGGGGAGCCAGCGGGAGCAGTGGGTGGAGGACTCAGGAGGAGCCGGGGGCTGCCATGCAGCCGGCCGGAGAGAAGCGGCGCTTTGCAGGGAAAGTGCCCCTTCTCTCCAGCCTCCGGCTGCCCCCTGCTCCTGCTGAGTCCTCCACCTGAGCTCAGAATTCCCTACTGCGGGTGCACTGAGCATGCTCCCCCGAACTGAGCATGTGCAGTAACATCTGCTGTTGCAGCTGCCCTCCCTCTAGTCAGACTTTGTGGCCTGCTCTTTGGAGGGGTTAAAAAGGATCAAAGAGGGTAAATCACACCGGGGGGGTCAGAGTCTGAGCAGGGGGCAGAAATTTACTGGCCGGGGGGATCAAGCTACTGTAGGTAGCAGCAGAAGAGGGGCTGGAGGGGAAAAATCAGGGTGGGAGGTGAGAGCCCATGGGGGAGATGCTGCCAGACCCTGTGGGGGGACAAAACCCCTGTCCAGGGAGTGGGAAACAGTGACCCCATGGGATGAGCCACCTGCTGTGCTTGCAAATCCGGGGGTGGGGGAGGAAGAGGCTTTTAGTTCTCCTTACAGGACGCTGCGTGTCAGCCCCAGAGCAGAGGGCAGGTTCCTAGGGTTGTATCTAAAAGGCACAGGCAGCCCAGTTCCTAGACTGTCAATACTTAGACACTGCAGCTCCTCTCTCTCCTATACAAGTGCTGAGGTGCTACTTTACGGTTACAGCCAGGAGACTGAATGCTGTGAAATATTGTACATACACTCCCTCCCTCAAACTCTGCCTCACACATTTTGAGTATTTAAAAGAGTTTTCTATCAGTTTCTATGTCTATATGAAGTCACTGTGTTGCCGGCACAGAGTGCCCGAGGACAGCAACAGTAGGGGTTCGTTGCCCGGTGTGCTTCGCTCCAATAAACACACCAAGGTGGAGAAGCAGACAAAGTTTATTTGAGATTTCAAAGCGGGATGCTAGGAGACAGACACGTCTCAAATCAAGCACACATCTACAAGCAGCTTTTCTCTTTTTATACATAACTTTAGCTAAGCTGTTTCTATCACCCCCCTACTCCCTCAACTCCCGCTCCCTTCCCTTCCCCTGTAGCAGATACACCATGCAGTAGCAATTACATTGAGCAGTTAAGTCATACTTGGCAGCAACCAGTCTAGCTAGTTAGTAACTTTTCTTTGAACCGTTATCTTGTCCTACGTTCTTTGATCTGTTATCTTGCCCCTTAGCCAGGAACAAGCAGGCCTCATTATTACCTTCTGGTACCGGTGTTGCACTGATAACTAGTTGCTACACATTCCATTCTCTGTTGCTGGCCTGTTAGGTCGATTAGAGTTCAAACATGGAACAGCTTTGCGCAATCATGGAATAATTTTGGTTCATTCAGGCCTGGTACAGGAAGGCTTCATTGACACTGTGGTTTTCCACCCTCCTGAGTTACCTAGTTACCTAGATTTATGCCTAATGACACCAACAATTGCCCCCTTTGAGAATACTCAAAAAACTTTTGGCTGAGTCTTCTCAAACTTTGAGGACAAAAAGCAATTAAGCTCTAGGGAGCTGGGGGCCAAATTCAATCCCACATTTATCCTTCCCATGGACCCGGCAGGATTCGGTATGTGGGAGCCCACACCCACCCTAACTGGTCCATATGCTTGGAAGGAGCACTGTGAATGTCCACACTTCCATTCAGAAAGTGTCCGAGTATGTCTTCATGACCACAGATCAGATGGTACTCCTGATGCGTCTGTAAGGGCAGTGGGCCAAGTCTGGTACTCAAGATTATTCCGAATGGCCATCAGCTGGTCATTCAGGAAATCCTGAATTTCTAAACATACTAGATCCCACTGCAATGCCTTTCCAGCCTCAGTGATATTCAATACCATCTCTGTCAGTACCTCCTGGGTCATAGAACTAAGGGTGGAAATGACATGTAACTCACCAACTCCAGCCTTTACTTAAGATAGCTGAGCTCCAGAAATAAGGCTAGTGGCCTTTTCTAGTTGGCCCAAGTTTTCATCATGTTCTTGGCTTTTAACAATATTCCAAATGGCTGCTGCACTATTGGCCCCAGCCCACAGGGATCTGGTCAATTCCCTCTTCTTCCAGAGGAAATAACCCAGGCTCTCTGTTGTGCTAATCTAATGGCAGCCCCTTGTGAGCAATTGGGGTATGTAGAAGTGATCTGGAAACTGGATAAGGCAATGCCATTTAAAATCCAATTAGGGAGGGCAATACATGCTGAAGGATTTATTCAGAACACAGGGCGCAGCCTGTAGAATAAACCCCAAAATCCAATTAATATTACATTCCCAAGCAGGGGTCCCGCAAATTTCTTCCTGCCAGTGTATAATTCTTTGTTTCTTCACCAGGGTCAGTTCTTAATGTCCTTTCTGGTCAGGAATTCCTGGACTTTGGCAATGTCAGTGGAGTGAGTGTTTCTTCTTCTTTTCCAAAACAGTCGTGGTTTAGCATCCTACAGGGGAGAGGTTACCAGCACATCATCCTGTAATGGTTTTGCTTTTTCTAGGAAAGTTTAAAGGCACAGTAGATCTGTCAGTGGACAAGGGAGAGGTTAACTAGCACTTCACCTTGTCCTTTTTCCCTGCTGTCCATAAGGCACAGTGGAGCTAGAAGAAGGAATAGGCTAATCATCAGTAGGAGAATCCTCCTGAGGTGGAGGGGTCTTTTTGCAGTGAGAATCATGGGTCCAAGCAGTCAGTCTTTGGCACTTCACAGCAGTGTTGGTAGTCAGCAGGACTTAATAAGGGCCTTTCCAGCATGGAGCCAAAGCAGTCTTTCATTGGTGGACCCTTACATTGATCCAGTCTTCTGGTTTCAAGGAGTGGCAGGGCTGCTAGGGTCTTTGGGTAGCGCTTCTTTACCTGTGAAAAAAGAAACCTAACACATTTCATTAGTGCCTGGCAGTACTTTGCAGATTTTACAGCTGGTTGGGCACATTCAAGCCCCCCTTTTTGGCCCTGTTAACCTACAAAGGAAACTTACTTTTTACTTATACACCTTTTTTTTTTACAATGAACACATACACATTGCCATTATACAGTACATTATACAGTACATTAGTCTTATTATTTAATGTATGCCATATATACCCTTTTACTAAAATAATCTTATTACTTCAACAAGGACAAGTGCAGAGTCCTGCACGTAGGACGGAAGAATCCCATGCACTGCTACAGACTAGGGACCGAATGGCTGGGCAGCAGTTCTGCAGAAAAGGACCTAGGGGTTACGGTGGACGAAAAGCTGAATATGAGTCAACAGTGTGCCCTTGTTGCCAAGAAAGCGAATGGTATTTTGGGTTGTATAAGTAGGGGCATTTCCAGCAGATCAAGGGATGTGATCATTCCCCTCTACTCAGCACTGGTGAGGCCTCATTTGGAGTACTGTGTCCAGTTTTGGGCCCCACACTACAAGAAGGATGTGGATAAATTGGAGAGAGTCCAGCGGAGGGCAACAAAAATGATTAGGGGGCTGGAGCACATGACTTATGAGGAGAGGCTGAGGGAACTGGGATTGTTTAGTCTGCAGAAGAGAAGAATGAGGGAGGATTTGATAGATGCTTTCAACTACCTGAAAGGAGGTTCCAGAAAGGATGGATCTAGACTGTTCTCAGTGGTAGAAGATGACAGAACAAGGAGTAATGGTCTCAAGTTGCAGAGTGGGAGGTTTAGGTTGGACATTAGGAAAAACTTTTTCACTAGTAGGGTGGTGAAGAACTGGAATGGGTTACCTAGGGAGGTGGTGGAATCTCCTTCCTTAGAGGTTTTTAAGGTCAGGCTTGACAAAGCCCTGGCTGGGATGATTTATTTGGGTTTGGTCCTGCTTTGAGCAGGGGGTTGGACTAGATGACCTCCTGAGGTCCCTTCCAACCATGAGATTCTATGATTCTATGATTACAGAGCTTTGGAACAACAAACCAGGACAAGCACACCCACTTTGATGAGTTCATTCAATACAACCTTTAGTCCAATAGCTTTCCCCCATCCCCAGCCCTCTGGCTAGAAATCTGAGGTAGCCAGAAGGATCCCATGTACAATATGGGGAGTGGGTTAACTTTTCATGTCCTTGCTTCCAAAGACTGTTGGTATGCAAATTTTAATAACAATTTTCACAATTAACAATTTGGCCAATAAAGTTTCTTTTTCTTACTTAAGGAAATGTATTAGACTTTAGTATATCACATTTTCCTGATTTATACAAACACTTTGTATTCCAAAGTTGAATAAAACAAGTATCTGCATTTTAATCCTTCTGTTTTGATTTTTAAACTTAAACCACTAAACTTAAACACTAAACACAACAATTCTGGCCACGAGACAAACATCACAAGACAGAACATAGAACACAAAACATAATTCCTATTGTGCCAGTAAATGCATGGTACGTTGAATGCTGTTCCGCTGGCATCAGTTTTCTCTGATTATCTGAAAGACAAAAACAGAGGTCTACTCCTTCTGGGCAGTCAATCATCGCTTAAAATATACAAATACCCTTGTTGATTTCAGACAAAACAGGGGAATTACCCCATATTTTCTTGTATGTGTTTCATAGGCAGCCCAGGTTTCAGTGGCTTCTACCTTATCAGTTAGATAATTTGCATTAATACAGATGCTTTCTGGCTTGCTTTTTACTTTTAACGTCTGCTTTTAAACACTGAAAGAAAACATCACCACTTATAGTGCCCTTAGAGCCTAATAAAATTTCAATTACATAGCACTGTATACATTCTTTAGCTAATTCAACAAAATTGTTCATAGCCAAATGATTCTAATCTAATAATTTCTTTGCCTGAATTTATTTACAAACATTTTAAAGACACCAAGAACTTTTCTCTTTAGCATTTTTACAAGGTTTAACTGCTGTTCCCTCCAGCAACTACAGAGTTAACTTTTCACTTTTCCTTAAATCACTTGCTTGTCTCCCAACAGCCACTTTTATCAACTCAAATCACCATTCCAATTATCCTCCTGGGTATTTGAAATCCCCATGCTTACACTTACTTACTCCTTCCTTCCACTACACCCTCAAAATTTTTCAACCTGTTTTCCAATCTCTCTGTCTGTTGCCTGCCCTCCGGGGCCCAATCTTGCCTTTTTCACTAAACCGTCTCTTTCATGGGCACCAACTTGTTCCACTACTAGTTCAACTAGGAGGGTGGGCTTCTTAACTAGCCCCCACCCCTTCTGGTCTTTTTCCTTAAACATTTTTACTCACAAGACTACCCGAGTCCTCCCTTTTCTCCAACTACTTTATTGCCCAGTCCTGCTACGTCTGGGGGTAGATCCACATGCACCCTTCCCAGTCAATCAGGGTGGAGAGAGGAATGCTAAACCCCTCTCCAGTTCTCAGACTTACTGCAGCTGAGAGTGGGCACACCTTTAATCATGCAATCCTCAACATATAACACCAACAATACCAAACAAAGCAAAGATAAAAGAACAAGGGTAAAACAAATAGATGGAGTAAATTCTGCAAGGCTCCCCCATTCTCAATTGCTCACCAAACTGTAACAAATTTCTGTTACCAATCTATCCCTCATATCAGGTGATCAGGCTGACACTGCAGCACGTTGGGGGAAGATAAAGAAAATACACCATATAACCGAATTATAAAGCTTCATTAATAATAATAAAACAACAATGGAGAGTGTTGGGAAAGCTCCCACATCACTCATGAAAAAATCATGAATGCCCCAAGCCCTAAGCCACTTTAGTACTCACACTTGTCCAGACTAGCCACGTCTGTGTATAATGTTCAGAGAAGGGGAATAGGTGGATGGGAGATTATCCTGTATACAGCTTGTCCAGAATTTCCAACATGCTTCCGCTCTTGGGAGGGCTGTTCTTTTACACCCTGGAATCTCCTGCGGTGTCTTTTTCAGAGATTCCAGTCCAGATCAGCTGCCTGTGGCTTCTCCAGTGTCACCAAGCCACACTGGCTCCTGGGTCCCAAAGGCACACTGTTGGATCTCACTGGACAGTTAAGCTTTACAAATGTAATCTCAGTTCTGTAACTTGTATTGCCTTTGGTTTGCCTCTGTCTATATATTTTTTTCCTACAGCCAGCTGGGGCCGAAAGCAGTTTTTCTTTGTACTTAGCATAGTCTGCGTTGATTCTTGACCTTGAATGCAGAGCAACTTTCTCTTTATCTCTGGGCTAAGCTGAATTTCAAATTAACCCGTTCCTTTTCTCAATAGACAAATTGCTCACACTGTGTCAGAGGCTTTTGTGATTAAAAGCTCCTCTGAGATGTATGATCTTATTTAGATTGAAGGTATCTTTTAATGGGCATTGTTTAGATGATTTTCACGCGTGTAAAGATTCCATTTCTCTAAATACCTGCAGGTTTTAGGACCATAATGTACGTACATGAAATATGCTGGGTACCCTTAGGGGCTGAGGTGGAATGTTTAGACCATCCCTTACCCATTTTCCACTTACACACACAGAGAGGGTGCCCTGTCCGCGTTAGCGGCTCATAAACTAAGGATCTCTCCCTACAGGGCACTCACACAGGAGAGACTAACAAGGATGACCACGACTCTCCTACACCTCCCTTCAGCAAATAGCGTCGGCTAGTCTCTGGGAGACCTCGCCGCTTACTCTGATTGTGTCCAGTGAGATGATCAGACTGTCAGTAGCCCACACGGAAAGGAAAGGGGAGGGAAGATGGGTTCACACACTCCTAGACCCAGGTAGCTTCCTCACCGGACGATGCCAGGCCGAGTCAGCCCACCGTGGGTCGGATCTCCTAAAGATCCCTAGTTACCGGGCTTGCGTTAGAGTAGTCCTGGTCATGAGCTTTCGCTTCACAGGGTACTCTGGGCGTCTTCCTGTAACAGTCACTCACGCTGGTATACACACACACACACACACACACCAAGGCCTTTATTTCCTATTACCACGATGCATCTGATCCTGCTGCACAGTCAATAAGTTCAGATGGCGTGAGCCCAACAGAGACAGACGTCCCCACGGACAGTTCTCCTCCCAGTGCAACTCTGGGGCATATGATGGTGGATTTTTATAAGAGCTCTCCATACAAACAGCTTCAGAAGCTATCCGTTCGCTGACAAAACAGGAGTAATTGAAGGATCGTGTTATAATTAAGTGATCCTTCCGGTGGCCACCTTTCCTGGCTCTCTAGCTGATATTGAGGCCAGTCAACTGTACAGAACCTTTTCAGTTTGCTTTTAGTCAATGGATCTGATTCAAACACTTTCCAATTTGTCAGAATGCATTCTAAGGGTGTACACCGTGCCCTGCCTGTACTCTGTTCCTGCCCCATACCTTTGGGAAAACACTGGGTGTCCCCAGGTCTTAACAGGCAAAAGTCCACACCACTGGACTGTTCCTACCTTATCCGTGAGACCGATTCCCCACCGTCGCCCGCAGCCTACTTTATCCGCGAGACCAGTTCCCCACCGTCACCTGCAGCCGCTTCTCCACTACTCGAGCACGTTGCACTGTTGTGTCTTTCAAGGTCGTCCTGACGCATCTCTGCCGAGGCCCCCGGTAAAGGCACCAATTCGCGCTGGGCGTCGGCTGTGACCATCGTCCACCGGCCATTGGAGGAGTCCGGGCAAGGCACAATTTTGCCTCGAGCCCACCCAGGGACGCCAAAACTGTTGCCGGCACAGAGTGCCCGAGGACAGCAACAGTAGGGGTTCGTTGCCCGGTGTGCTTCGCTCCAATAAACACACCAAGGTGGAGAAGCAGACAAAGTTTATTTGAGATCTCAAAGCGGGATGCTAGGAGACAGACACGTCTCAAATCAAGCACACAGCTACAATCAGCTTTTCTCTTTTTATACATAACTTTAGCTAAGCTGTTTCTATCACCCCCCTACTCCCCCCACTCCCCCTCCCTTCCATTCACCTGTAGCAGATATAGCATGCAGTAGCAATTACATTAAGCAGTTAAGTCATACTTGGCGACAACCAGTCTAGCTAGTTAGTAACCAGGGCCGGCTCCAGACCCCAGCGCACCAAGCGCGCACGTGGGGCAGCATTTTTCCGGCAGGGCGGCAGGTGGGTCCGGTGGACCATCCACAGTCATGCCTGCGGGAGGTCCATTGGAGCCCCGGGAGCAGCGGACCTCCTGCAGGCATGACTGCGGACGGTTCGCTGGTCGCGCGGCTCGGCTGGACCTCCCGCAGGCATGTCTGCAGAAGCTCCACCGGAGCCGCAGGACCAGCAACCCTCCGCAGCTGCGGGAGGTCCACCCGAGCCATGGGATGAGCGCCCCCTCCGCAGTCATGCCTGTAGGAGGTCCGCTGCTCCCGGGGCTCCGGTGCACCTCCTGCAGGCATGACTGCTTGGGGTGGCCAGATTACTAGAGCCGCCCCTGTTAGTAACTCTTCTTTGAACCGTTATCTTGTCCTACTTTCTTTGATCTGTTATCTTGCCCCTTAGCTAGGAGCAAGCAGGCCTCATTATTACCTTCTGGTACCGGTGTTGCACTGATAACTAGTTGCTACACATTCCATTCTCTGTTGCTGGCCTGTTAGGTCGATTAGAGTTCAAACATGGAAGAGCTTTGCGCAATCATGGAATAACTTTGGTTCATTCAGGCCTGGTACAGGAAGGCTTCATTGACACCGTGGTTTTCCACCCTCCTGAGTTACCTAGATTTATGCCTAAGGACACCAACAACTGCAGCTCCTTTCTCTTATATAAGTGCTGAGGTGCTAAACTCCCTCCCAGAGCCCACACATCTACACCCCTTCCTGCTCCAGGTCAGAGCCTGCACGCCCCCTGCACCCAAACTCCCTCCCATAGCCTGCACACCCCCTGTACCCAAAGTCTGTCCCAGAGCCTGCACCCCAGACATGGCTGGATTAACCTTTTGTGGGCCTGGTGCTAAACATATTTGTGGACCCCCTTGGGGGCAATAGGGACATGGGGTGGGGGAGCAGAGTCCTCAGAGCGAGGGGCTGGCCAGGGGCAATGAGAGATGGGTCATTTCACGGCAGGGACAGCTCCACTCAGCCCAATACAAGGGCACTGTTTACAAACCGGCAGCCACCAGATGAAACTGGCCTGCCTGGCCCTGCGCTGCCATTGTGTTGGAAAATCATAGTGCTAATGAAGCCTTTCCGTATTAGGCCTGAGTAAACCAAAGTTATGTTATGCTTGTCCAAACTGTGTTGGAAAGCTTACAGAACTCATTAGACTGAAGGCCGTGTATCTACCTAAGTCAGCTATTTCGCTTATCAGTTTTGTTTGGCTCCCCAAGTATATGTTGGCTCCCCAAAAGTATGCAGCTGTGTTCCCATGTAAGTCTCCAAAGTATTTAGTACAAAGGGTCAATAGATGTATCCTGTCTCCCCTTATCGTAATAAATGTATCCTCAACAGCTGTGCCCTTCAGAATGACAAATGTATCCTCAACAGCTGTATGTATCTTGTGTCCCCCACAAAATGATATACGTACCCAATTATCCCCTAACAGATACATATACAGGTTCTACAGGTCAACCAAATGACGTAAACGAACGTAGGCTAAGTTGTTTGTTACTGGGTATAAAGGTAGGCCCATCTGGCCATGTAAGGTGTGTCTCTTTCTCTGGCACTAGCCGAGAGGAGCGCCCGCTCAGCTGACCGATCAATAAAGGGTGTGGTACTCGTCTTCCTGTCTCCGTGCCTCCTTGGTGTAATTAGGTAAGCTCCAGGGGGAAACGAGCCCTTTTGGCTAACAAATGGCGACCCAGATGGGACTTCTCTCCCTGTAGGGGGCGCGACCGGCGGCCGAGGACGGCTCAGGAGAGTGGCCACCTTGAGCTATTGGTTTGCTCGAGCTCCGGGTCGCCGCAATTGGCCGGGACGGCTACGCCCCCTCCATAGAGAACTCCAACCGACACGGAGACAAGACGGTACCAGAAGAGGGGAGTCCACCTGCCGGACGCGGCCACTCCGGGCGTGGTAACTGCGTTACCTCCTGGGTTTGAGGATTAACGCCCCCCGAAGTACGGGTTGGACCTTGGGCCCCTAACAGGTTTTTGGTTAAGATACCTAGGTACAGCCACGGCTAATGAATAATTCTGTTAACTCCACTAGTTCGGGGCCGTGCCAAACGACTATGGGAATGTGACTACTATGCTGTGGTTTTTATTCCTGGTAGGGGTACTTTTGTTTTTCGTTATATTGATGTACTGGAAGCCGAAACTGTGATAACCGGGTCTAGGAGTGTGTGAACCCATCTTCTCTCCCCCCTTTCCTTTCTGTGTGGGCTACTGACAGTCTGGTCGTCTCACTGGACACAATCAGAGTAAGCGGCGCCGTCTCCCGGAGACTGGCCGACGCCCTTTGCTGAGGGGAGGTGTGGGAGAGTCGTGGTCGTCTTCGTTAGTCTCTCCTGTGTGGGTGCCCTGTGGGAGAGATCCTTGGTTTATGAGCCGCTAGCGCGGACAGGACACCCTCTCTGCGTGTGTAAGTAGAAAATGGGTAAGGGACTGTTTAAACATTCCACCTCACCCCCTAAGGGTACCCCAGCATATTATATGTACGTACATTATGGTCCTAAAACCTGCAGGTATTTAGAGGATTGGAATCTTCACACACGTGAAAATCTATCTAAACAATGCCCATTAAAAGGTACCTTTAATCTAGATAAGATCATATATCTCAGAGGAGCTTTTAATCACTAAAAAAAAGCCTCTGACACAGTGTGAGCAATTTGTCTAGAAACGGGTTAATTTAAAACTCAGCTTCGCCCAGAGATAAAAAGAGAAAGTTGTTTTATGCTCAAGGTCAAGAATCAGTACAGACTATGTTAAGTACAAAGAAAAACTGCTTTCAGCCCCAGCTGGCTGTGAAAAAATAGAGACAGGCAAACCAAAGGCAGTACAAGTTACAGAACTGAGATTACATTTGCAAAGCTTAACTGTTTGGTGAGATCCAACAGTCTGACTTTGTGATGGATGCCGGTGCTGGTGTGGCTTGGTGACACTGGAGAAGCCACAGGTAGCTGACCTGGACTGGAATCTCTGAAAGAGACACTGCAGGAGATTCCAGGGTGTAAAAGAACAGCCTTCCCAAGAGCGGAAGCATGTTGGAAATTCTGAACAAGCTGTATACAGGATAATCTCCCGTCCACCTATTCCCCTTTTCTGAATGTTATATACAGACGTGGCCAGTCTGGATATGTGTAAGTATGGGGCATTCATATTTTTTATGAGTGATGTGGAAGCGTTCCCAACACTCTCCACTGTTGTTTCATTATTTGTAATGAAGCTTTAAAATTTGGTTATATGGTGTGTTTTCTCTATCCTCTCTTGATCACCTGACATGAGGCATAAATTGGTAACAGAAATTTGTCTCAGTTTGGTGAGCAATAGAGAATGGGGGAGCCCTGCAGAATTCACACCATCTATTTGTTTTACCCTTGTTATTTTATGTTTGTTCTGTTTGGTATTGTTGGTGTTATATGTTGAGGATTGCATAATTAAAGGTGTGCCCATTCTCAGCTGCAGTAAGTCTGAGAACTGGAGAAGGGTTTAGCATTCCTCTCTCCACCCTGGTTGACCAGGAAGGGTGGCAGGTGAAAGGATCTACCCCCAGTCGTAGCAGGACTGGGCAATAGAGTAGTTGGAGAAAAGGAAAAAAAATGTGTACTTAATAGCTAGAATTAAGCAATTAAGAGCATAAATCATAAACCATGCAGCAACTCAAACCTGCGCCAGGCCAAGTTGCAGGCCTTGAGACAGGACTTCCAGTTACAAAAGGAAGCCCTGGCTAAGCAAGTACCAGTCCTTTAGGGACTTGTTAAAATTTAACCATTTGTGCTCAGCATACGCCGTAACAGCAGTGTGTTTGCTACAAGAGGCAATTAAATAGTTAAACGCCAGTGGGCCATGCGTTTTGCCCAGGTGGCGAGCCTCACATGGGAGGACTCGGGTAGTCTTGTGAATAAAATGTTTTAGGGAAAAGACCAGAAGGGTGGGGGCAGAAGCCCATGAAAGAAACGGTTCAGCAAAAAAAGAAGAAAAAAAAAAAAAAGGATCGGGCCCAGGCGGGCAGGCAACAGACAGAGAGCTTGGAGAACAGGTTGGAAACTTTTGAGGGTCTAGTGGAAGGAAGGGGTAAGTAAGTGTAGTTCAAATACTCAGAAGGATATTTGGAATGGTGATTTAAATTGGTAAGTGGCTGTTGGAAGACAGGCAAGTGATTTAAGGGAAGAGCAAGTGATTTTTAAAGGAGAGTGAAAAGTTAACTCTGTAGTTGCTAGAGGGAGTAGTAGTTGAACTTTGTAAAAATGCTAAAGAGAAAAGTTCTTGGTGTTTTTTTTAAATATTTGTAAATAAATTCAAGCAAAAAAATTATTAAATTGCAATCATTTGGCTATGAACAATTTTGTTGAATTAGCTAAAGAATGTATACAGTGCTATGTAAATAAAAAATTATTAGGCTCTAAGGCACTATAAGTGGTGATGTTTTCTTTCAGTGTTTAAAAGCAGGAGTTAAAAGTAAAAAGCAAGCCAGAAAGCATCTGTATTAATGTAAATTATTTAACTGATAAGGTAGAGGCCACTGAAATCTGGGCTGTCTATGAAACACATACAAGAAAATATGGGGTAATTCCCCTGTTTTGCCTAAAATCAACAAGGGTATTTGTATATTTTAAGCAATAATTGACTGCCCAGAAGGGGTAGACCTCTGTTTTTGTCTTTCAGATAATCAAAGAAAATTAATGCCAGCTGAACAGCATTCAATATACTATGCATTTACTAATGGAGTAAAGAATTAAGTTTTGTGTTCTATGTTCTGTCTTGTGGTGTTTGTCTTGTGGCCAGAATTGTTGTGTTTAATATTTTTATGGGATGGTCTGATTTGAAATCAAGCGGAAGTGTTGGATTGAAATGCAGATACTTGTTTTGTTCATCTTAGAATACAAAGTGTTTGGATACATCAGGAAAAATGTGATATACTAAAGTCTAGTACATTTCCTTAAGAGAAAGAAAAACTTTATTGGCCAAATCTGTTAATTGAAAGTTTTTAAATTGATTGTTTAATTGAAGTTATGAAAATTTGCATATTAACAGTCTTTGGAAGCAAGGACATGAAGAGTTAACCCACTCCCCATATTGTGCATGGCATCCTTCTGGCTACCTCAAACTTCTAGCCAGAGGGCTGGGGATGGTGGAAAGCTATTGGACTAGAGCTTGTATTAAATGAACTCAACAAAGTGGGTGTGCTTGTCCTGACTTGTTGTTCCAAAGCTCTGTAATAAGGTTATTTTAGTAAAAAAGTATATGTGGCATATATTAAATAATAAGACTAATGTACTGTATCATAGCAATGTGTATGTGTTTATTGTTAACAAAAGGTGTATAAGTAAAAAGTAAAAGTTTCCTTTGTAGGTTAAAAAAAAAGAAGCCAAAAAGGGGAAAAGGAAAAAGAACGAGTTAACTGAGAAAAACTTTAATTAGCAAGCTCAGTCCGAAAAAAAAAAAAAAAAAAACCTGTAAAACTTGGCTAACAACCAGAAAAGGGGGGCTTGAATATGCCCAACCAGCTGTAAAATCTGCAAAGACACTAATGCAATGTGTTAGGTTTCTTTTTTTTTACACAGGTAAAGACGCACTACCCGAAGACCCTAGCAGCCCTGCCACTCCTTGGAACCTGGAGACTGGATCAATGTACAGGTCCACCAACGAAAGACTGCTTTGGCTCCATGCTGGAAAGGTCCTTATTGAGTCCTGCTGACTACCGACACCGCTGTGAAGTGCCAAAGACTGACTGCTTGGACCCAGGATTCTCACTGCAAAAAGACCCCTCCACATCGGAAGAATTCTCCTACTGATAATTAGCCTATTCTTTCTTCTAGCTCTACTGTGCTTCTGGACAGCAGGGAAAAAGGACAAGGTGACGTACTAGCAACCTCTCCCTTGTCCACTGACAGACCAACTGTGCCTTTAGACTTTTCTAGAAAAAGCAAAGCCATTACAGGGTGATATGTGCTGGCAACCTCTCCCCTGTAGGATGCTAAACCACAATTGTTTTGGGAAAGAAGAAGAAACACTCACTCCACTGACATTGCCAAAGTCCAGGAATTCCTGACTAAAAGGACATTGAGAACTGACCCTGGTGAAGAAACAAAGAATTGTACACTGGCAGGAAGAAACTTGTGGGACCCATGTTTGGGAATGTGGTATTAATTGAATTTTGGGATTTATTCTACAGGCTGTGCCCTGTGTTTTGCATAAATCCTTTAGTATGTATTGCCCTCCCTAATTGGATTTTAAATGACATTGCCTTTATCCAGTTTTCATATCACTTTTACATACCCAGATTGCTCACAGGGGGCTGCCATTAGATTAGCACAACAGAGGGCCTGGGTTATTTCCTCTGGAAAGAAAGAGAATTGAGCAGATCCCTGTGGGCTAGGGCCAATATCTTAAAAGCCAAGAATATGATAAGAAATTGGGCCAACTAGAAAAGGCCACTAGCCTTATTTTTTGAAGCTCAACTATCTTAAGTACAGGCTGGAGCTGGTGAGTTACATGTCATTTCCACCCTTAGTTCTACGACCCAGAAGTTACTGACAGTGATGGTATTGCATATCACTGAGGCTGGGAAGGCATTGCAGTGGGATCTAGTATGTTTAGAAATTCAGGATTTCAAGTGATCTTGAGCACCAGACTTGGCCCACTGCCCTTACAGACACATCAGAAGTACCATCTGATCTGTGGTCATGGAGACATACTTGGACACTTTCTAAATGGAAGTGTGAACATTTACAGTGCTCCTTCCAAGCATTTTGGACCGGTTAGAGTGGGTGTGGCTCCCACATACCGAATCCTCCCGGGTCCATGGGGAGGATGCATATGGGACTAAATTATTCACCGAGACATCTGGGAAATTAAACCACTGGGTATACCTACCTGAGTTATAGTCAGTGCCCTGATCCCTTAGTTGTTAAATGAACAAGGTTCCACTCTTTTGTCCATGCATTCATTCCTGGGTTGGGGGTGACTAAGCTTAAAAGAGCAGTTGTAAATATTTCTGCAGAGCTTCATTGCTTTTTGGCCTCAAAGTGTGAGAAAACTCAGCCAAAAGGTTTGGTGAGTATTCTCAAAGGGGGGAGTTGTTGGAAAATCATAGTGCTAATGAAGCCTTTCCGTATTAGGCCTGAGTAAACCAAAGTTATGTTATGCTTGTCCAAACTGTGTTGGAAAGCTTACAGAACTCATTAGACTGAAGGCCGTGTATCTACCTAAGTCAGCTATTTCGCTTATCAGTTTTGTTTGGCTCCCCAAGTATATGTTGGCTCCCCAAAAGTATGCAGCTGTGTTCCCATGTAAGTCTCCAAAGTATTTAGTACAAAGGGTCAATAGATGTATCCTGTCTCCCCCTTATCGTAATAAATGTATCCTCAACAGCTGTGCCCTTCAGAATGACAAATGTATCCTCAACAGCTGTATGTATCTTGTGTCCCCCACAAAATGATATATGTATCCTGCGTACCCAATTATCCCCTAACAGATACATATACAGGTTCTACAGGTCAACCAAATGACGTAAACGAACGTAGGCTAAGTTGTTTGTTACTGGGTATAAAGGTAGGCCCATCTGGCCATGTAAGGTGTGTCTCTTTCTCTGGCACTAGCTGAGAGGAGCGCCCGCTCAGCTGACCGATCAATAAAGGGTGTGGTACTCGTCTTCCTGTCTCCATGCCTCCTTGATGTAATTAGGTAAGCTCCAGGGGGAAACGAGCCCTTTTGGCTAACAATTGTGCTTCTTCCCCTTGGGGGCAGGCCCATACCGCACCATGTTACCCCCCTCCCCAGGACCCCTCTGACTCCCTACACCCAGTGCCACACCACCCAGAAATCCCCACAAACCCCTATGCCCAGTGCCCTCCCACAGACCACTATGCCCAGCACCCCCCCACCCAAAACCCTCCCCACAGATCCTCTCATTGCCCAGTGCCCCCCACAACCCCACTGCCACAACTGCACAGTGCCCTGCACAGACCTCCCCACTTCGCAGCACCCTGACACACACAGATCTCCCCTACTGCACAGCCCCCCAACACACACAGATCTCCCACTCCCCACTGCCCAGTGTCCCCCAAAGCCCCTCTCTCCCCAGCACCCCCAAAACATGCAAACCTTCCTCACTGCTGAGTACCTCCCACTCCCTCGATGCCCAGCACACACCCCCAGACTCCCTAGAGACCTGCTCTCCCACGCCCTGCCCCCCGGCCACAGTAGCCGGCCCTGATGGGAGGTGACTGTGTCCGCTAGGCTGAGCCAGCAGCGCAGCCAGAGCTGGTCCTGGGGCAGGATAACTCCTGCCCCTTGGGAGTGGTGCAATCAGCCAGGCTGGAGCAGGAGCAGGACCTGCCCGGGCCAGGCTCCCTCAAGACCCACATGCCTGGCACGACCCAGCTGAGCCCCCCCACACTGTCTCCTGTGACTGGCTGAGACTGGCCTGGCCTCTGCACCAGTCCCAGGTGGCTTTGCCTTTGGGGAGGCAGGTGAGGCCCCACAGGTCCCAGGCAGCAGAGACAGCTCAGAGCTGGAGCAGTGCTGGGGAGCAGGGCAGATCCCTTGGTCGTGACGCCCGAGATCCCACCCAGCCCACCCACACCCATTGGCCCCATGGCCAGCAGCCCTGCCGAGCCTGCATGGTGGCCCCCAGCTGCTGGGTGATGAGCCCCCTACAGGTGAGTGGAACCTACTGGCTGAGAGCTGCTCACACAGCAAGGCCTGGGTGCTGGACTGCCCCGGGCGAGGGGCCAGACCCGGCTGTATGGATGGGTTAGAGGGGTCCGTAATGGGCCCCCTCCCAGTGTGGGCCTGGTGCCATGGCACCTTGGCACCATTGTAAACCTGGTACTGACCCCAAGCCCCCTCCCACAGTAAAACTCCCTTGGACCTTTTCTGGATGCCACCAAAAAATATACAAACCTGCTGCCCCTGGTGCTACTTTACTGCTACAGGAGACTTGATGCAGTGAAATAATTTACCTACATTCCCTCAAACTCTGCATCACACATTTTGAATATTTAAAAAAGTCTCTTATCACTATATGTCTACGTGAAATCTCATAGCAGTTCACAAATTTGTCTTATCTGCTGCTGTGATTCCCTGAATTGCTCTCTCTTCCTTGTAATCCATTTAATTGTAGTTTTGCTCCTTTAAAAATGTTATTTCTATTACTCTGAACACTTAGCTATTCCATCTGTGTTTCTATTACAGCACTTGCTATGGTTTTTGTACTTTGATTTGTTAATTTTAATTCTACCTTTTTTTCTTTTTATAGCACAAGTTTATTTTGTTGGCCCTAACCCTAACCTGCACCTACCATCTTTGCTCAGTTTTGTCCTGGTAGAGCTTTGGCCAGTTTACCCTCATCCATGCCCCAGCTCCAACCAGTTCTAGTCCAGGGTGCTTGACTGAGTTGTCTGGTTCATAGAATATCAGAGTTGGAAGGGACCTCAGGATGTCATCTAGTCCAACCCCCTGCTCAAAGCAGGACCAATCCCCAGACAAATTTTTACCCTAGTTCCCCAAATGGCCCCCCTTAAGGATTGAACTCACAACCCTGGGTTTATCAGGCCAATGCTCAAACTACTGAGGGGATGTAATAGCCCCCTGGAGATTTCTCCCAGTGCAGGAGTTGCCATGGGGGTTAATTGGGATGGAAATGGGAGTGAAGAGCACTCTGTTTTTTCTGGGCTGCAGAGCAGCCTACGGGCAGTCATATAACGGTCTTGTAAGGTTGTTTGCTATCATAGAACTAGGGTGGCACTACAGTGACTTGAAGCCAATTTTACCTTCCTGCCCCCTTTTTGCTGGGGCTCCAACTTCTGTGCTTTGCAGTGGCAGCCAAAAACATTTGTGGAGTGTAACAGTTTTTCCCTCATTGCACTGAAGGCGAGGGCTGTGTGGGTGTACTAGGTAACGCTAATTAAAATACAGTTTCACCTTGAAATGTAATTTTGTTCCTCCTCTTTGCTATCCTATGCTAGGCTAATATTTGTCTCTAGACTGTTTTCCAGGATTTTAAGTGGAATTACAATAGCTGAAGGTTACTAAATATTAGGGGGAAATTTTAATTCTGTTCATATTTGAAAGTATCTATTTCACATTCCAAAAAAAAGTTGGTGTGTGTAAAATATTCCTGGTAAATGTTCACTGTTTTTTCATATGTAACTTTAGATGTGGGTTTCACATATAGACCACAAAATTATGACTGAATATTTAGTAGGAAATTTTACTTGATGCTAAGGGACATCATGACTTTGCCTGCTGGTACTTGTTTTTTGTTTCGTATTATACAGTTGGAAATCATATATCTTAATTGCTTAAAGAAATGAAAGGATTTATCTATACTTTCACTATTTATATGAAAGTTTTAAATATTACATGAATTTCTCTCACTAATATCAGCAATAATATTGCCATTCCACCCATTCAGAGAGATGAATGAAAGTTAAAGAACTTGTCTACAGGTCTGCAGTTCTAAAATTCCACTTGTACTGTAGAAAAAGAGTGTCCGTTTTACAGGAATTCAAAGCTATACATTGTAATTCACCCTGCAGTAAAAAAGTGGCATTTTTGTAAAGACAGTATAATTGGTTTGAGTTGTTAATTGGACTCCATTCAAACATGCTTTCGATCTTAGTTGTGTTTTAATTCAGTTTTTATTGTTTGTGAGTCTCTGAAATGTTTTCAAGCTCATTCATAAAACCAATGCAGCAGTTTTCTTCTAATTGAAGAAATAGGGAGTGCGTAATATGTAACCGATGCATCTAGCAGTGAGCGTCTGTGAGCAGGTGCCTTTCTCAACCTACTATAAAGCAAAATTCTTACAATGCAGAGTATCAAAAGCTTGCCTATTTCCTCTGACTTGGATGTATGTTTTAGTGAATTTCTTTGTTAACAAAATTCAGCTCAAGAATTCTCGCCAGGCTCGGCTATTCCGGGAGTGCCTACATCAGGAATGCTCAGCCCAGGAAAAGCTCCCCTTTCTGACAGCCACTCTCCTCTTCCTTACATTTACTTCAGTAATAAGCCACTTCCTCAGTGAGGAAACTAAGCTCGCTTAACCCTTTTCCAGCAGGATCATCTTCTGACAGTGTCCTCCATTCTCAAGCCAGCCTGCTGAGCAGGTTCACAATCTGGGAGTTCAACAAAGAAGACTTTTTTTTCTAGATAGCCAAAGAAAGGGCATTGGCATATTTTCTTACAAGGCCAAACCACTTATTAGATGATACTGTCCTCAAAGTGCTGAAGAAATTCAGAGAATGGGGCTAAGATCCATTATAACAGCTCTGGTGGCCTTATACATATCCACAGATCTTCTCTCTGTTCCTCTGCTTTAACTCAAGATCCTCTGCTTTAAAGTTTAGTTTTTTATATGATTTGTGCTAACAGTTGACAGTTTGGTTCATGAAAGTGAAACTTTTTAAAGAAATGTTGACTCCCTGGATACGTGATTTAAGAATTTATCTCCCTTCACTCCCTCCTCCAGTTTTATTGTGAACTTAGGGTGTGTGGGTTGATCTGGAAGTCTTTCTCATGCTCACGACCATTTGAGACCATTATTGGTGAATGGTGGATATAGTCTCTTGTGCTTCTTCAGCATGGTTGGTAAGATCAAACTTAGAGTCCAGCAGATGCTGACAATGCAAAATATCAATATGGTTCCTAAATATTTGGCCTGTGAGCTATGATTTTCCTTGTATTTCTGTCCTATTGTTGGAAAATTATAGTGCTAATGAAGCCTTTCCGTATTAGGCCTGAGTAAACCAAAGTTATGTTATGCTTGTCCAAACTGTGTTGGAAAGCTTACAGAACTCATTAGACTGAAAGCCGTGTATCTACCTAAGTCAGCTATTTCGCTTATCAGTTTTGTTTGGCTCCCCAAGTATATGTTGGCTCCCCAAGTGTATGCAGCTGCGTTCACATGTATGCATCCAAAGTATCTAGTACAAAGGGTCAACGGATGTATCTTGTGTCCCCTTCAGAATGACAAATGTATCCTCAACAGATGTATCTTGTAGCCCCCACAAAATGATATATGTATCCTGCGTATCCAATTATCCCCTAATAGATGCATGTACAGGTTCTACAGGTCAACCAAATGACGTAGACAAACGTAGGCTAAGTTGTTTGTTTCAGGTATAAAGGTAGGCCCATCTGGCCATGTAATGTGTGTCTCTTTCTCTGGCACTAGCCGAGAGGAACACCTGCTCAGCTGACCGATCAATAAAGGGTGTGGTACTTGTCTTCCTGTCTCCGTGCCTCCTTGGTGTAATTAGGTAAGCTCCGGGGGGAAAACGAGCCCTTTTGGCTAACAAATGGCGACTCCACGCCGGGACTTCTCTCCCTGTTGGGGGCGCTGACCGGCGGCCGAGGACGGCTCAGGAGAGTGGCCACCTTGAGCTATTGGTTTGCTCGAGCTCCGGTCGCCGCAATCGGCCGGGACGGCTACGCCCCCTCCATAGAGAATTCCAAACGACACGGAGGCAAGACAGTACCAGAAGAGGGGAGTCCACCTGCCAGACGTGGCCACTCCGGGCGTGGTAAGTGCGTTACCTCCTGGGTTTGAGGATTAACGCCCCCGAAGTGCGGGTTGGGACCTTGGGCCCCTAACGGTAAAGGAACCCACAAATAGGAAGGTGTGTGGGTAAAAGCTTTCTGGTTAAGGTACCTAGGTTCAGACACGGCTAATGAATAATTCCATTAACTCCACGAGTCCGTGGGCCGTGCTGAACAATTACTGGGACTTAGAGCAGCCCCAGGGCTGGCTTTTCTTTTTGGTAGGGGTACTTTTGTTTCTTGTTCTATTGGTATGCTGGAAGCCAAAACTGTAATCGGGTCTAGGAGCGTGTGAACCCATCTTCTCTTCCCCCCGCTTCTTTTCCGTGTGGGTAAGGGACAGTCTAAACATTCCACCTCACCCCCTAAGGGTACCCCAGCATATTATATGTACGTACATTATGGTTCTAAAACCTGCAGGTATTTAGAGAATTGGAATCTTTATACGCGTGAAGATCCATCTAAACAATGCCCATTAAAAGGTACCTTTAATCTAGATAAGATCATATATCTCAGAGGAGCTTTTAAACACCAAAGAAAAGCCTCTGACACAGTGTGAGCAATTTGTCTAGGAATGGGTTAATTTGAAATTCAGCTTGGCAGAGAGATGAAGAAAAAGTTGTTTTATGCTCAAGGTCAAAAATCAGCATAAACTATGTTAAGTACAAAAAAAACAAAAAAAACAACTGCTTTCAGCCCCAGCTGGCTGTGGAAAAATAGAGACAGGCAAACCAAAGGCAGTACAAGTTACAGAACTGAGATTACATTTGCAAAGCTTAACTGTTCGGTGAGATCCAACAGTCTGACTTTGTGACGGATGCCAGTGTTGGTGTGGCTTGGTGACACTGGAGAAGCCACAGGTAGCTGACCTGGACTGGAATCTCTGAAAGAGACACCGCAGGAGATTCCAGGGTGTAAAAGAACAGCCCTCCCAAGAGCGGAAGCATGTTGGAAATTCTGAACAAGCTGTATACAGGATAATCTCCCGTCCACCTATTCCCCTTTTCTGAATGTTATATACAGACGTGGCCAGTCTGGATATGTGTAAGTATGGGGCATTTATATCTTTCTTGAGTGATGTGGGAGCATTCCCAACACTCTCCATTGTTGTTTTATCATTTTAATGAAGCTTTAAAATTTTGTTATATGGTGTATTTTCTCTATCCTCCTGCAACGTCCTGCAGTGTCAGCCTGATCACCTGACATGAGGCATAAATTGGTAACAGAAATTTGTCACAGTTTGGTGAGCAATAGAGAATGGGGGAGCCCTGTAGAATTTACACCATCTATTTGTTTTACCCTTGTTGTTTTATGCTTGTTTTATTTGGTTCTGTTGGTGTTATATGTTGAGGATTGCATAATTAAAGGTGTGCCCATTCTCAGCTGCAGTAAGTCTGAGAACTGGAGAAGGGTTTAGCATTCCTCTCCACCCTGGTTGACCAGGAAGGGTGGCAGGTGAAAGGATCTACCCCCAGTCGTAGCAGGACTGGGCAATACAGTAGTTGGAGAAAAGGAAGCCCTGGCTAAGCAAGTACCAGTCCTTCAGGGACTTGTTAAAATGTAACCATTCGTGCTCAGCATATGCCGTAACAGCAGTGTGTTTGCTACAAGAGGCAATTAAATAGTTAACGCCAGTGGGACATGCGTTTTGCCCAGGTGGCAAGCCTCACGAGGGAGGACTCGGGTCGTCTTGTGAATAAAATGTTTTAGGAAAAAAACCAGAAGGGTGGGGGCAGAAGCCCATGAAAGAAACGGTTCAGCGCAAAAAAAAAAAAAAAAAAAAAAGGATCGGGCCCAGGCGGGCAGGCAACAGACAGAGAGCTTGGAGAACAGGTTGGAAACTTTTGAGGGTCTCGTGGAAGGAAGAAGTAAGTGAGTATAAGCATGGGGATTTCAAATACTCAGAAGGATATTTGGAATGGCGATTTGAATTGGTAAGTGGCTGTTGAAAGACAAAGCAAGTGATATAAGGAAAGAGCAAATGATTTGAAGGAGAGTGAAGAGTTAACTCTGTAGTTGCTGGAGGGAGTAGTAGTTGAACTTTGTAAAAATGCTAAAGAGAAAAGTTCTTGGTGTTTTTTTTAAATGTTTGTAAATAAATTCAGGCAAAGAAATTATTGGATTGTAATCATTTGGCTATGAACAATTTTGTTGAATTAGCTAAAGAATGTATACAGTGCTGTGTAAATGAAAATTTATTAGGCTCTAAGGCACTATCAGTGGTGATGTTTTCTTTCAGTGTTTAAAAGCAGGAGTTAAAAGTAAAAAGCAAGCCAGAAAGCATCTGTATTAATGCAAATTATCTAACTGATAAGGTAAAAGCCACTGAAACCTGGGTTGCCTATAAAACATATACAAGAAAATATGGGGTAATTCCCCTGTTTTGCCTAAAATCAACAAGGGTATTTGTATATTTTAAGCAATAATTGACTGCCCAGAAGGGGTAGACCTTTGTTTTTGTCTTTCAGATAATCAAAGAAAACTAATGCCAGCTAAACAGCATACAACATACCATGATTTACTGGCAGAGTAAAAATTATGTTTTGTGTTCTATGTTCTGTCTTGTGGTGTCTGTCTCAAGTGGCCAGAATTGTTGTGTTTAATATTTTCATGGGATGGTCTGGTTTGAAATAAAGCAGAAGGCTTGAATTGAAATGCAGATATTTGTTTTGTTCAACTTAAAATACAAAGTGTTTGGATACATCAGAAAAATGTGATATACTAAAGTCTTATGTATTTTCTTAAGTAAAAGAAAAAACTGCATTGGCCAAATTGCATACTAACAGTCTTTGGAAGCAAGGACATACAAAGTTAACCCACTCCCCATATTGTACATGGGATCCTTCTGGCTACCTCAGATTTCTAGCCAGAGGGCTGGGGATGGTGGGAAGCTATTGAACTAGAGCTTGTATTAAATGAACTCATCAAAGTGGGTGTGCTTGTCCTGGCTTGTTGTTCCAAAGCTCTGTAATAAGGTTATTTTAGTAGAAGGGTACATGTGGCATACATTAAATAATAAGACTAATGTACTGTATAACAGCAATGTGTATGTGTTCATTGTTAACAAAAGGTGTATAAGTAAAAAGTAAAAGTTTCCTTTGTAGGTTAAAAAAGGAAGCCAAAAAGGAAAAAGAACGAGTTAAATGAGAAAAACTTTAACTAGCAAGCTCCGTCCAAAAAAAAAAATACACTGACTTCGTTCAAGGACACTTGGCTAACAACCAGAAAAGGGGGCTGTACAATCTGCAAAGACACTAATGCAATGTGTTAGGTTTCCTTTTACACAGGTAAAGACGCACTACCCGAAGACCCTAGCAGCCCTGCCATTCCATGGAACCTGGAGACCGGATCAATGTACAGGTCCACCAACAAAAGACTGCTTTGGCTCCACGCTGGAAAAGCCCTTATTGAGTCCTGCTGATTACCAACACCGCTGTGAAGTGCCAAAGACTGACTGCTTGGACCCATGATTCTCACTGCAAAAAGACCCGTCCACATAAGGAGAACTCTCCTATATGATTAGCCTATTCCTTCTTCTAGCTCCACTGTGCCTTCTGGACAGCAGGGAAAAAGGACAAGGTGACGTGCTAGCTAACCTCTCCCTTGTCCGCTGACAGACCTACTGTGCCTTTGAACTTTTCTAGAAGAATCAAAACCATTACAGGGTGATGTGCTGATAATCTCTCCTGTAGAATGCTAAACTACAATTGTTTTGGGAAAGGAGAAGGAACGCTCACTCCACTGACATTGCCAAAGTCCAGGAATTCCTGACTAAAAAGGACATTGAGAACTGACCCTGGTAAAGAAACAAAAATTCTACACTGGCAGGAAGAAACTTGTGGGATCCTGTTTGGAAATGTGGTATTAATTGAATTTTGGGGTTTATTCTACAGGCTGCGCCCTGTGTTTTGGATAAATCCTTTAGTATGTATTGCCCTCCCTAATTGGATTTTAAATGACATTGCCTTTATCCAGTTTTCAGATCACTTTTACATACCCAGATTGCTCACAAGGGGCTGCCATTAGATTAGCACAACAAAGAGCCTGGGTTATTTCCTCTGGAAAAAGAAGAAATTGGGCAGATCCCGGTGGGCTGGGGCTAACACTGTAACAGCCATTTGGAATATTCTTAAAGGCCAAGAACATAATAAGAAATTGGGCCGACTAGAAAGGGCCACTAGCCTTATTTTTTAAGCTCAGCTATCTTAAGTACAGGCTGGAGCTGGTGAGTTACATGTCATTTCCACCCTTAGTTCTATGACCCAGAAGTTACTGACAGAAATGGTGTTAAATATCACTAAGACTGGGAAGGCATTGCAGTGGGATCTAGTATGTTTAGAAATCCAGGATTTCCTGAATGACCAGCTGATGGCCATTTGGAGTAATCTTGAGTACCAGACTTGGCCCACTGCCCTTACAGACACATCTGAAGTACCATCTGATCTGTGGTCATGGAAACATATTTGGACACTTTCTGGATGAAAGTGTGTACATTTACAGTGCTCCTTCCAAGCATATGGACCGGTTAGGGTGGATGTGGGCTCCCACATACCGAATCCTGCCGGGTCCATGGGGAGGATGCATATGGGACTAAATTATTCACCGAGGCATCTGGGAAATTAAACCATTGAGTATGCCTACCTGAGTTATAGTCAGTGCCCCGATCCCTTAGTTGTTAAATGAACAAGGTTCCACTCTTTTGTCCATGCATTCATTCCTGGGTTGGGGGTGACTAAGCTTAAAAGAGCAGTTGTAAATATTTCTGCAGAGCTTCATTGCTTTTTGGCCTCAAAGTGTGAGAAAACTCAGCCAAAAGGTTTGGTGAGTATTCTCAAAGGGGGGAGTTGTTGGAAAATTATAGTGCTAATGAAGCCTTTCCGTATTAGGCCTGAGTAAACCAAAGTTATGTTATGCTTGTCCAAACTGTGTTGGAAAGCTTACAGAACTCATTAGACTGAAAGCCGTGTATCTACCTAAGTCAGCTATTTCGCTTATCAGTTTTGTTTGGCTCCCCAAGTATATGTTGGCTCCCCAAGTGTATGCAGCTGCGTTCACATGTATGCATCCAAAGTATCTAATACAAAGGGTCAACGGATGTATCTTGTGTCCCCTTCAGAATGACAAATGTATCCTCAACAGATGTATCTTGTAGCCCCCACAAAATGATATATGTATCCTGCGTATCCAATTATCCCCTAATAGATGCATGTACAGGTTCTACAGGTCAACCAAATGACATAGACAAACGTAGGCTAAGTTGTTTGTTTCGGGGTATAAAGGTAGGCCCATCTGGCCATGTAAGGTGTGTCTCTTTCTCTGGCACTAGCCGAGAGGAACACCCGCTCAGCTGACCGATCAATAAAGGGTGTGGTACTTGTCTTCCTGTCTCCGTGCCTCCTTGGTGTAATTAGGTAAGCTCCGGGGGGAAAACGAGCCCTTTTGGCTAACACTATAAGGTAATGTTTTTAATGCTGTAGGCCTGTTTTTTAGAGATGCTGAGCAAAGGGAGTGGTGGATGCACAAACCCTCTGAAAAACAGGCTCCTAATGACTGACAGGGTTCAGCAAGACGACTTACATGAATAAATAATCCTCAGCATGAGTGAGCATTTCAGAATTGTGAGCTGAGCAAGGATCTATGTGCAGGTGGAGAGTTTTTGCCTCGGCTTGCTTTAAGCCACGAGGATACATTTTCAGCCTCATAACTATATACATGAAAATTATAACCTATAACATTACTATAACATTACTGTAACAATAATGAATATAACACCACTATAACAACAATGCTCAGTGCATCATGAGCCTTCTGAAGACACCTGACATGACAAATTTTGCATTGGATACCACACAATCTTATTATAAGGATGAACATGGGGATGTAGGGTGCTCCCACAAGGTGCATAACGTCACAGCAGGTCTTGAAAAACTTTTCAGAAACCTACTATCCAGGAGAGAGAGGGTATGTTTACACTGCAGTTAAACATCTGTGGCTGGTCTGTGCCAGCTGACTTGGGCTTGAGCTAAGAGGCTCTTTAATTGTGGTGTAGATGTTTGGGCTCAGGCTGCAGCCCGAGCTCTGGGACCCTTTCACCTTGCAGAGTCTAGAACCCAGGCTCCTGCCCAAGCCCAAATGCCTGCACCACAGTTAAACAGCCCTTAGCCTGAGTCAGGTGACACAGGCCAGCTTCCAGTTTTTAACTGCAGTGTAGACATATCCAGAGAGGTCAGTGACCTTACCGAGAGGTCCAGCAGAAATGCTCTGGTGATAAGCCCAGCCTCCAGCCTTTCCCAGCTGGATGTTGGGATTTCTATCAAGGTGTTGTCTCTGGGCCCTGACCAGGCCCCATCTACATTGGCAAGTTTGTGCACAGTAAAGCAGCTTTGAACGCTGTAAATCCCAAGGTGTGCACACTGCCATGCCACTTAGTGCGCAGAAACTGAGCAGATGCAGCACTCTAAAAAAACTACCCCAATGAGAGGCGTACAGCTTTCTGCGCCATTGCTACAGCGCTGTGGTGCCAGTGTAGACACCATGGTGATTACAGTGCTACGACTGGCCTCTGGGAAGTGTCCCACAATGCCTGTTCTCACTTCTCTGGCCATCGGTTTGAACTCTACTGCTCTGCCCTCAGGTGACCAACTGTCAGCCCCACCCCATACATTCCCTTGCAAATTTGAAAGTCCCCTTCCTGTTTGCTCGGTGGCCTCAGTGCACCTTTCCAGGTGGCCATGCCTGCTCCACGCACCAGGAGATCCCTGACTTGGAGCAATGCCGAGCTGCTGGACCTCATCGGCATTTGGGGAGAGGAGGCTGTGCAGTCACAGCTACGCTCCAGCTGTCGGAATTATGATACCTATGGACAGATTTCTAGATGTATGATAGAAAAGGGCCATGACTGGGACACATTACAGTGTAGGGTAAAAGTGAAGAAGCTGCGGAACGCCTACCACAAGGCACGAGAGGCAAGCTGCCGCTCCGGTGCTGCGCCCATGAGCTGCCGGCTCTACAAAGAGCTGGACGTGGTACTCAGTGGTTACCCCACCTCCACTGCGAAGTCCCCTGTGGATACTTCATTGCCAGTTGAGAGTGGACCAAGCCAGGCGGAGGCAATCTTGGATGAAGAGGGGGAGGGGGAGGGGGAGCCAGAAGCAGAGGATGACTCGAAGGCCAGAGATGCATGCAGTCAGGAGCTCTTTTCTATCCCGGCGAAGCCTAGCCAGTCACAGCAGTCGGATATTGGTGAAGCGCAAACAGGAGAGGAGGCCCTTGGTAAGTGGATCTGATTTTGGGAATTGCTGAAGTGAGTTGTTGGGGGCAGAAGGGTTGCAGAAATCAGGCTTGTCTCCCACCTCCTGCCTAGTTTGAGCGGCAGAACAGGCTATGGATACACTCCCTCACTTCATGGGAATCTCCCTCAGAGATCTCCAGGAAACTCTCGTGGAGATACTGGGCAATCTGCTCCTGCAGGTTCCTCGGCAGAGCAGCTTTGTTTCTTGACCCATTAATGGTAACTTTCCCGCGCCACTGTGCCGTCATGGGCGGAGGGCGGGAGGAACCATAGCTCTGCACACAGGCTAGCCACAAAGGGGCCAGGGTGGAAGCTGCAGGCTTGGAGAAGACCCTCCCTTGATTCCCTGCTCACCCTCAGCAGCGAGATATCTTCCACACACTGCTAACACACTCTTAGCAACCTCCTGGCTCCAGTCTCTACCGGCAGCATTCCACTCCTCCCTCCTCACAGTCCAGCACTGTGGACTCCCAATACCCACTGCACTCAACACCCATCCCTCTGCAGTTTGGCCCTGCTGAAGTACAGCACCTGCTGCATCATACTCCAAAGGAGAAGGTTGGGTATGATCCCTGGACAGACACAAATCTGTAGCTGTCCCAGGATCCCTCCTCCTCTTGAGACCTTCCATTTCCCCATCCCCCTCTCTGCTGATGAATTTTTTTTATTTGACTCTCTCCTGTGGTTGTTGTCTTTCAGTAAAAGAATTGTGTTGGTTTGAAAGCGATCGTTCTTCTATTAAATGAAAGCAAAAAGAGCACTGCAAAGCAACATACAATTATGTTAAGGCCCTGTAGCGAGGCAGTGGGATACCCCACAGCCCTGCTGAGGGACAAACCTCCCCTGACACCAACGTGGGCGGAGCCACTGGGTCCTGCGCCCGCCCCTCAGAGGTCACGGCACAGACCTGGAAGTATAAAAGCTCACCTGAAGAGCTCAGTTGAGACCCAGCCGCTGCAGAGACCAGACGTCTGTGACTGAGCTCCCTTGGGGGAGACAACAGAAGGCCGCCGATGGCTTTGTAATGGTTGTTTTTTTATTAGCTAAAACATTCTCATAAGGATTTTTACCTTTTAGTTACTCATTTGATTTCAACTTCCCTTTTATGAACTTGTGGGGTTTGTTTGATTGTTTGACTGAGAAGAACAGTAGAAAGAGAAGAGAGTTACACACCCCACACCTATATCACAACATCCAACTAATAAGCAAAACTACAGTATTCTTACCTCCACTCCTTGACCTAATTAATAAATGTAAATTGCAAAAATTATCTCCCAGTGGCATATAAATCTTCACTACCTGCTTTATAAAATTAATGAGCTCTGACATTGTATAATGCTGAAACAAGGTGAATGAGGTAATATCTTTTACTGGACCATCTTCTGCTAGTGAAAGAGACAAGCTTTCAAGCTACATAATGTTCAGGTATGAAGAAGATCTGAAGAAGAGCTCTGTGTAAGCCCGAAAGCTTGTCTCTTTCATTAACAGAAGTTGGTCCAATAAAAGATATTACCTCACCCACCTTGTCTCCCTAATATCCTGGGACCAACATGGCTACACAACACTGCAAACTACTCTATAATGCTGTCAGTTATTTTCCCTAGGAGATGATAATCTAGGGGTATGTCTACACTACCAGAGTAGTTCGATTCTACTTAAATCGAATTTGTGGAACCAATTTTACAAAGTCGAACGAGTGTATCCACACTAAGGACAGTAATTCGACTTTGTGAGTCCACACTAATGGGGCAAGCATCGACATTGGAAGCGGTGCACTGTGGGCAGCTATCCCACAGTTCCCGCCATCCCCGCTGCCCATTGGAATTCTGGGTCGAGCCCCCAATGCCTGCTGGGGGAAAAAATGTGTCGAGGGTGGTTTTGGGTAACTGTCGTCATTCAACCGTCACTCCCGCCCTCCCTCCCTGAAAGCGCCGGCGAGCAATCAGTTTGTGCACTTTTCTGGTGAGTGACAGTGTGGATGCCACAGCACTGCGAGCATGGAGCCCGCTGCGATCATCGCTGCAGTTATGACCGTTGTCAACTCCTCGCACCTTATCATCCACCTTTTTCACAGTCAGATGCTGAGAAATCGGGCGAGGAGGCTACGACAGCGCGGTGAGGACATGAAGTCTGAGAGTGGCACAGACCTCTCACAAAGCACGGGACCCCGCGCCATGGACATCATGGTGACAATGGGTCATGTTCATGCTGTGGAACGGCGATTCTGGGCCTGGGAAATAAGCACAGACTGGTGGGACCGCATAGTGCTGCAGGTCTGGGATGAATCACAGTGGCTGCGAAACTTTAGGATGCGTAAGGGAACTTTCCTTGAACTGTGTGAGTTGCTGTCCCCTGCCCTGAAGTGCAAGGACACCCGGATGTGAGCAGCCCTGAGTGTGCAGAAGCGAGTGGCCCTAGCCCTCTGGAAACTTGCAACGCCAGACAGCTACCGGTCAGTAGCGAACCACTTTGACATGGGCAAATCTACTGTCAAAGAAAAACTCAGTTCTCACTTTTATGTTTAGGTGCAGCAAAAACAAATACTTTATTACAATACTCTAGTGAACACAAGAGGGAGAGAGTGTCAGGAACTGGGTTGCCCCTTGTCCTGAACGGATCTCTCTCAATTAGTAAACAATCATAACAATCTTTATACCTTTCTAGCAGACAATGATTAGCATACTTGGAGACGTTGAAGATAAACATTTGCATTTGTTTATACATAAGCCTATTCGCTATCTTATTTGTCTGCAATACTAGAACAGAAAACAAGACTGCAATTCACAAGGTCGTAATGACTCTTCACACAATTCTCTCTGTACCACATAGCATGCAGGGTCACATTAACTTCTAACATACATTAAGATCCCTTCAAACCTATATTAATTAATTCTTGGCCTCCACACTCCCCCCTTTTGTACTTCTAGTACAACAAATACCTCAAATCTCAATTTGCATTAAATCATGGATCTCAGAGTCTACAGGAGACATGGCAACATTAGGGGTATTCATGGGATGTAATGACAATGAATGATTAGTATGAACATGAAAAGTATTATTACCATCATTACGTCTATTACAACAACAACAACAATAACATAATCCCACACCAACTAACAACACTACAAACAATAACATCCCCATAGGAATAAAATAATGGGGTTGTCGTACAGTTTTGGTAACAAAGCACAATATATCAAACTTAGTACATAAAGTAGAAACTCTATAAGCTGTATGAAAGGCATTCTGTTCAGCATGATATATATTCTGAAGCATGTGAATTTGTCCTTGCAACGCAGAGATTCTGCGAACCTCTGGCAACAATGAAAGCAAATTCTGAAACCGATCAGGTACTACTCTAGTCCAATTAAAATATACCTGAAATCTAAGAGCTACATGTAACATCCTATCTGCAGGCCAGTAAATGATATGATTGCCTGCAGCAGTGGTAAGATTAATATGTATATCTTGTAACGTGGTGGTATTAATGTACACACAGCTATCATTAGCCTGAAAAAGTGGGTGTCCTGTAAGGGTAGTTCCTTGACCACTACCCTCCCAGCAAATATGGTCATAAACAGTGACAACTTCCCCTGGCTCCAGTTTCCGTATACACTGAAGCTGTGGTGGTTCTAACGGCCAAAATGTCCATAAATTCCCTAACCCCATCCAAACATCAGCTGTAAGCCCAGGAGCACTAACTAAAAAGCGATTAGGAGAATCAGGTGGCCTCACTTCCCAGATATCTCGGTGAATCACCCAATCCCACATGCATCCTCCCCATGGACCCGGCAGGATTCGGTATGTGGGAGCCCACACCCCCTTAACCGGTCCATATGCTTGGAAGGAGCACTGTGAACGTCCACACTTCCATCCAGAAAGTCTCCAAGTATGTCTCCATGGCCACAGATCAGATGGGACTCCTGATGTGTCTGTAAGGGCAGTGGGCCAAGCTTGGTGCACTAGATCATTCCGAATGGCCATCAGCTGGTCATTCAGGAAATCCTGAATTTCCGAACATGCTAGATCCCACTGCAATGCCTTCCCAGCCTCAGTGATAGTCAGTACCATCTCTCTCAATAAATTCTGGGTCAGAGAACTAAGGGCGGAAATGACATGTAACTCACCCACCCCAGTTTGCACTTGTGTTAGCTGTGCCCCAGAAATCAGGCCGGTGGCCTTTTCTAATTGGCCCAATTTCTCATCATGTTCCTGGGTCTTAAAAATATTCCAAACAGCAGCTGCAGAATTGGCCCCATCCCACAAGGATCCGGCTAGATCCCTCTTCTTTCTAGAGGAAATAACCCAGGCCCTCTGTTGTGCTAATCTAATGGCAGCCCCTTGTGAACAATTTGGATATGTAGAGGTGATCTGAAAACTAGATAAAGGCAATGTAAACTTCACAGTCCCTAGTGTAGTGTTAAGTACAGTCCACCGATATTCTGGCACATTTCCCCTCAGCGTAGGTCTATACCACATCTGCTGGTTGTAGACCTTCAAATATTTCTGAGAGGTACTAATATCAATAGCATAAGAGGGAGTGTATTGCAATAAAGTACAGGTCACATTATCAGTCACCGGAATGGTCTCAATACAGGTAAAATTTCCAGTAGCAGAACAAACTCTTTGGGTAGTCGTTTGATTATTCACCAATTGAGTAACCAAATAACAATAAGGGCCTCTTTCAGGTAACATAGCACAAATTCCAGGAATAACCATCATATCTACTTCACTATGGAACCCATCAATTTCATTTATAAAATCTTGGGGCTGATGTGCAGTAATATTATGGATCCCTATTTCCACTGATCCATTTGTTTTCCACTCAATGGTTCTCTCATATGAAGTTTGGTGAACTTCAAAAAATAGGCTTTCTGAGCAATATTCTAATAAATCACTAAGATGGGAAGGTCTGGGCCAACGAATCTCATTAGAATATACAATTTCGTTTACATCTGGATAAATTACAGAAGTGACGGCCAGGGTTGAGGGGCTAGTGGGGGTAACCTTTGTGGTAGCAAGATGCTTTTGGTAGTCATTATCTGAAAGCCAATTAGGGAGGGCAGTACATCCCCAGGGTACTTGTCCATAAGCACAGAGCCCTGCCCCTGGAAGAAAGCCAAGCCACCATTCAACCCCACATGCCCAAGCACGCTCCCCACAGTTCCCTCCTTGCCAATAAATGATGCTGCGTTTCTTCCACCAGGGCCAGTTCATAATGTCTCTTTTAGTCAGGAATCCCTGGACTCTGGAGGTGTTTGCAGAACGAATGTATCTTCTTCTCTTCCCCAAAAACAATCGTGGTCTATCATGATAAAGGGAAGAGGGTTGTAATGTGGGAATTCCTTTAGAAAAATCCAAAGGCACAGTAGGTCCGTCAGAGGACAAGGGAGAGGTCACCAGTACGTCACCTTGTCCTCTTCTTCCGCTGTCCAACAGGCACAGCAGGGCTAGAAGAAGGAGTATGTTGATCATCAGTAGGAGTGTCCTCCCGAGGTGGAGGGGTCTTTTTGCAGTGCGATGCATGGGTCCAGGCAGGTAGTCCTTGACACTTCACAGCAGTGTTGGTAGTCAACAGGACTTGGAAAGGGCCTTTCCAGCGTGGAGCCAGGGCAGTCTTTCGTTGATGGACCTTTATGTAGACCCAGTCTCCCGGTTCCAACGAGTGGCAAGGTTGCACAGGATCCTTCGGTAAGGCTTCTTTCACCTGTGTATAAAAAGACTTAACACATTTCATTAGTGCCTGACAATACTTAAGCATTATGTCATCCATCAAATGAATGTCCATCTGAGCTAAGGTCAGTGGGGGGTGCAGTTGGTAGTCGCATTGGGCGTCCTGTCAAAATCTCATGAGGGCTGAGTCCAGTCTTTCGATTGGGAATGGCTCTCATACTCATCAATGCCAAGGGAAGGGCATCTGGCCACTTTAAGTTTGTTTCAGCACAAATCTTGGCCAGTTTATTTTTTAAAATCCCGTTCTGGCGTTCCACTGTCCCAGCAGATTGTGGGTGATGAGGGCAGTGAAGGTTGTGTTGGATCTGCAAAGTTGCACATAACTCCTTTACAATCTGTCCAGTAAAGTGAGTTCCACGATCACTGTTGATACTCACAGGAATGCCAAAACGAGGGACAAAATCCTTAAGCAGAAGTTTCACAACAGTCCTGGCATCTGCCTTCCTGCAGGGAAAAGCTTCAACCCAATTGGTAAATACATCAACTAAAACTAATACATATTCATAACCACAACATTTAGACATTTGAATAAAATCAATCTGAATATTTACAAAAGGTCCCCAAGGAGGAGGGTGGGCTGCTCGCTTAGCTTTAACAGCTTTACCAATGTTGTGTTGTTGACAAATCACACAGTGTTGACAGTAGGAATGGGCAACAGAAGGGAAAATGGGTGCAAACCAATCTCGGGCAACTGCAGCAACCATCCCCCCTTTACTCACGTGTGCCACCCCATGGTATATGCGAGCAAGATAGGGCAATAACATCTTTGGTGCCACCAGGTGACCATCCGGGGCACGCCAAAGATGATCAAAATGTAAAATGCAGCCAGCAGCACTCCAAGAGTGCTTCTCAGTTCTCGATGCTGCCTCCTGGATCTTAGCCAGATCGTCAAAGGAGGCCAGTGAAGGCTGCTCTATCAGTACACAGGAATGTGCAGCCTGAGGTGCAGAAAGAGCCGCTGTTCTAGCTGCAGAGTCAGCCAGAGCATTTCCACGGGTAACTTCATCATGAGGGGTCCTGTGAGCAGTACATTTAACAACAGCTATAGCTTTAGGCAACAAAAGAGCATCCAAAAGAGCAGAAACATAAAAACCATTCTTAATAGGAGAACCAGTGGATGTAAGGAAGCCTCTATATTTCCAAAGCAATCCAAAATCATGAACCACCCCAAAAGCATAACGAGAATCCGTATAGATAGTGACCGTTTGATCTCTAGCCAGAACACAAGCTCGAGTCAAAGCCACAAGTTCAGCTACCTGAGAGGAAAACACTGAAGAAAGGAAAGCACTTTCAACAACAACAGAGGAAGTACAGACAGCATAACCAGCAACTAATTTACCCTTAGAATCTCGCAAACACGAGCCATCCACAAAGTAAAGGAGATCAGGATTCTGCAAAGGCACATCCAGTAAATCATCCCTAGGACGAGTAAGAACAGACGTTACAAATACACAATCATGCGGGTCTCCATCATCAGGCCCAGGCAACAAAGAGGCTGGATTAAGAACAGGGCAACGAGCCAAAGTAATATGAGAGGAAGATAGCAAAACCAGCTCATATTTGATAAGACGAGAAGCGGATAAATGCTGCGTCCTAGATTTTAACAAGAGTGCAGCCACAGCATGCGGAACACACACACTCAAAGGAGAACCCAAGACAATAGATTCAGATAACTGAACAGAAAGGGCCGCGGCTGCTACAGCCCGTAAACAGGGGGGAAATCCTACCGCCACAGCGTCTAGGGCAGTACTGTAGTAAGCAATTGGACGGTGTTTGTCCCCGTGCTTTTGCGTTAGTACAGCCAAAGCAAACCCATTACGCTCATGACAGAAAAGAGTAAATGGTTTAGTATAATCAGGAAGTCCCAGGGCCGGAGCAGTAGATAGTCTCTGTTTAATAGCAACAAAAGCACTTTCAGCCTCTGGAGGCCAAGATAGAGGTTCAGGGGTACCAGACTTAGTCAGATCCTGCAAGGGTTTAATCACTGTTGCATAACCTAAAATCCACTGTCTGCAATATCCAGTCATGCCCAGAAAAGTACGCATTTGAGAAACAGTACTAGGCCTAGGCATATTTAAAAGAGCTGAAATACGAGAGTTTGATAAATGACGCTTGCCATGAGAAATATCATGACCAAGATAATAAACCTTGGGTTGACACAGCTGGAGTTTCGCCAGGGATGCTTTGTGACCTTTGGCAGCTAAAGCAGTTAAAAGTGTCAGAGTATCAGTTTTGGAAGAGTCAAAAGAGAAAGACGCCAGCAAAAGGTCATCCACATACTGTATAAGAACTGATTTTCCAGGGAAAACCACATCATCCAGATCCTTCTTCAGGATCTGAGAAAACAGGGATGGAGATTCAGTATACCCTTGGGGTAACCTGGTCCAGGTATACTGACATCCTTTATAAGTAAAGGCAAACAAATACTGACTATCTGGGTGAATTGGAATTGAAAAAAAAGCTGAACACAAATCTACAACAGAAAAATAAGTGGCTGACGGTGGAATACAAGAAAGAATGGTAGCTGGATTTGGAACCACTGGAAAAGAAGGCAAAACCACAGCATTAATAGCGCGAAGGTCTTGAACAAACCGATAGGTGTTCCTTCCTGGCTTCTTTACAGGAAAGATAGGAGTATTACAAGAACTAATAGTGGGAACAATAATACCCTGTTGCAATAAAGATTCTATAACCGGAGCTATGCCTGCCACTGCTTCAGGACGCAGTGGGTATTGTGGAATCCTTGGCAAAAGCTTAGCAGGGTCCACAAGAATCTTAACCAGTTCGGCAGTTCTAATCTGTCCCACCTCATTTGCATGACGAGACCAGAGATGGGGGGGCACTTGTGACAACAAATGCACAAGGTCAGGGCTGAGTGGAGACTTCGACGCAGCTGGCTCGGATATATGGAGTGTGGCCAACACCAGGTTAGTATTCTCATCAGGAACCTGTAAGAATACGCCATCTGGTGTACAGTAAATGGTACAACCTAATTTACACAACAGATCTCTTCCCAGCAAATTCACAGGAGAAGTAGAACTGAGTAGAAAGGAATGTTTATCTTCTAGAGGGCCAAGACAAATTTCGAGGGGTACTGAGACAGGATGCGAAACAGGACAGTTCGAAATGCATTAACAGACAAAGTGGACAAAGGAACAGAGGGAAACTCTGAGGATCTCAGAGCAGACCTACTAGCCCCAGTGTCCACAAGACAAGTAACAGATTTACCAGCAATATTACAATCAACAAATGGGCCTTCTTGATTAATAGGAATTAAAGGATTCATGATGCAGTTACGTTTCCTCAGGCTGTCCTAGTAAGGGGTTCCTTGTGGGGAGAATACAGGAGCTTCAGGATTTGGGAACTGAGTAGGATTCTGAGCTAACCGATTTGGACACTCATTCCTCCAGTGTCCCTCCTGACCACAAAAGTGGCATGCAGTGCTCCCAGTCGGGGCAGGAGTCTGGGCAGGATATGAGGAACCCCTTCCCATACCTCGCCCACGAGCTCGTCCCCGTCCTCTTCTCATTCCCCCACGACCCCGGAGCTGATAAGTTTGTAACTGTAAAGCCATAAGTTTTGTTTCACTAGTTTCTTTCTTCTGGTCTATGCAAGCCGTACAATGATTGGCAACTGTCACCAATTCTGAAAGGGGTTTAGTTTGCCAGCCAATACAAATAGTTCTCAATGGTTGCTGAACCTTTGGCAAGAGACCCTGAACAAAAGCAGCTCCTACCGCTTCCCTGGCATTATCAGCTGGATCAGTAATTCCTGAATGCTGTTCAAAGACCTTTGTTAGTCTATCAAGATAATCAGCAGGGGATTCTCCCTTATTTTGTTTACAATTTGCAATCTTGGTCCAATCTGTTTTCTTAGGACAAACTTCTGAAATAGAGGTCAAGAGACGATTCCTAGCCTCTGTCAAAGCATCCCCAATACCAGGGTCGGCATCAGGCCAAGCTGCCTGTCTGTTAAGTCGTTGCTGAACTTCAGCTGGCAGTACAGCTCGTAAAAGCTGATTAATATCTGCCCAAGATGGATTATAGCACTGAATCACTGTTTGGAGCTCTTCTCTAAACTTTACCGGCTCCTCCCTGATTTTAGGAAATTCTTTCACCAAGTTTCTAAGATCTCCAGGTGTCCAAGGGGCATGTACCTTAACCAACCCCCCTATAGCGCCAGCTCCAGGCAAGTCTCTTAAAGGAGCCTGGAGTGCCTGCTTCGTGCTTCTAAGAAAGTAGCCGGCATTGTTATCAGCAGAAGCAGGGTTAAGCGGACTACTGGTGTCAGTCAGTAGGGAAGAAGATAATTCTTCCGAAGAAGGAGAATGAACAACTTGTGCAGTTGATACTTGTGGCTGCGAAACAATCACTGCCTGCACAGCCCGAGAAGGGGGGGTCGTGGGGGGAACTGGCAGCGGCTGTGGAATGCTGCTAAAAAAATCCACTATGTCTTCTGCAGTCTCTTCCTCACTGTCAGGCTTAACTAACTGGGGATAAAGAGAAGCAGAGGGCTGCACTGAAGCAGGAAGACATTTGGATGTCTTACATTTAAGTTTTAAATCCTGTACTTCAGTTTTTAATTTATCTTGGGAGTCCTTCAGACTCCGCACCCGAGACTCATGGAGTCTCTTTGTTGCTTCCTCCCACCAAGACAGAAACTGCTCGCACTGCGCAGCAGAGGCGTGTGATTTAAGGGTTTCTCTGAGGTATGTAAGTTTATCTAATTCAAAGGTACCTTCTAATGGGCATTGTTTAAATGAATTTTCACGCGTGTATAGAGTCCAATCATTTAAATACCTGCAGGTTTGAGGACCATAATGTACGTACATGTAATATGCAGGGGTACCCTTAGGGGGTAAGGTGGAAAGTTTAGACTGTCCCTCCCCCATGTTCCAATCACACAAACTCAGAGGGGTTCCCTGTCCGCGCTCGCGGACCAGAATCTAAGGAGTTCTCCCTACAGGGTACTCACATACAGGAGAGACTCACAAGAAAGACTACGACCCTCGTACACCTCCTTTCAGCAAAGAGCGTCGGCTAAAGACTCCATTTCCGGGAGATAAAGCCGCATACTCTAATTGCTTACAGGGAGACGATCAGATTGTCAGTAGCCCACACAGAAGGGAAAGGGGAGGGAAGATGGGTTCACACACTCCTAGACCCAGGCAGCTTCCTCGCCGGACTATGCCAAGCTGAGTCAGCCCACCGTGGGTCGGATCTCCTAAAGATCCACTAGTTACTGGGCTTGCGTTAGACTACTCCTGATCATTAGCAATCGCTTCACAGGGCAATCTGGGCGTCTTCCAGCAACAAACACTCACACAGGTATACACACACACACCCACACCAAGGCCTCTTATCCTCTTTTTTAACCCTTTTTTAACCTTTTTATCTCTTTTTAAAATTTTCTCTTTTTATCTTTTTTTTTTTTTTTAACCAAGATGCATCGTTACCTGGTCCGGACCAATACTATGAGGCGGTATGACAACCCCTCTTGAGGCGGTAAAACAAAACCCCTCAGCACCGGTGCATTCTAATGCATTTACCTATGCATTACCTCATGCATTACCTTATGCATGTACCTGTTGGCCAACTCAGCAGTTCCCAGTACTGCTATAAACTAACCTTATTGGGGCCTCTCCCCAATACCACTCTGCATTTGATCCTGCTGCACAGTCAATAAGTTCAGATGGCGTGAGCCCAGCAGAAACAGACATCCCCCACAGACAGTCCTCCTCCGATACCCCAATAGAGATTTCAAAAGGTCTCTTACCTCTATTGTGGCGCCATGGGGTTCGAAGGGGAACGATCCGTAGCAGCCGTCTGTGTGTCCGTGGGCGTTGCCATCCCGGACGAGCCCCCAAATTGTCGAAGAAAAACTCAGTTCTCACTTTTATGTTTAGGTGCAGCAAAAACAAATACTTTATTATAATACTCTAGTGAACACAAGAGGGAGAGAGTGTCAGGAACTGGGTTGCCCCTTGTCCTGAACGGATCTCTCTCAATTAGTAAACAATCATAACAATCTTTATACCTTTCTAGCAGACAATGATTAGCATACTTGGAGACGTTGAAGATAAACATTTGCATTTGTTTATACATAAGCCTATTCGCTATCTTATTTGTCTGCAATACTAGAACAGAAAACAAGACTGCAATTCACAAGGTCGTAATGACTCTTCACACAATTCTCTCTGTACCACATAGCATGCAGGGTCACATTAACTTCTAACATACATTAAGATCCCTTCAAACCTATATTAATTAATTCTTGGCCTCCACACTACCGTAGGGGTTGCTGTGATGCAAGTAGCCAACGCAATCGTTGAGCTACTGCTCTCAAAGGTAGTAACCCTGGGAAATATTCAGGTCATCATAGATGGCTTCGCCGCGATGGGATTCCCAAACTGTGGTGGGGCTATAGATGGAACTCACATCCCTATCCTGGGACTGGACCACCAGGCCAGCCAGTATATTAACCGAAAGGGCTACTTTTCAATGGTGCTACAAGCACTGGTGGACCATCGGGGACGTTTTACCAACATCAACGTCGGATGGCCGGGCAAGGTTCATGACACACGTGTTTTCAGGAACTCTGGTCTGTTTAGATGCCTGCAGGAAGGTATTTTCTTCCCGGACCACAAAATAACTGTTGGGGATGTGCAGATGCCTGTAGTGATCCTTGGGGACCCAGCCTACCCGCTAATGCCCGGGCTCATGAAGCCCTATACAGGCGCCATGGACAGTGACAAAGAACTTTTCAAGTACTGGCTGAGCAAGTGCAGAATGGTGGTGGAGAGTGCTTTTGGACGTCTCAAGGGGAGATGGAGGAGCTTACTGACTTGCTCAGATCTCAGCAAAACCAATATCCCCATTGTTATTGCAGCTTGCTGTGTGCTCCACAATCTCTGTGAGAGCAAGGGGGAGACCTTTATGGCGGGATGGGAGGTTGAGGCAAATAGCCTGGCTGCTGATTACGCCCAGCCAGACACCCGTGCAATTAGAAGAGCCCAGCAGGAAGCACTGTGCATCCGGGAGGCTTTGAAAGCTAGGTTCAACAGTGAGCAGAGTAACCTGTGACTATTAAGTTTGTTTACAGAGAAGCTGAACCTGCCCCCGTTTCTTTACCCAGCTAATGTTGACTATCTTCTGCAGTTACATACCCCGTTCACCCCGTTCCCCCCCTTCCAATGCACGCTTAAAAATAAAAAGCATGGAACTTTGTTAATTAACACCATTTTCTTTATTACTGATTTCGCGGTAAAGGGTTGAAACTGGGACGCAGACTGTGGTGGGTAGGGTGTGTAGTGATGTAAAGACCGCTTCTAAACTCGAGGAATGACAGGCTCCTGCTCCTAGAGTGGTCCGCAGTGGCGGACTGGTTGTTTCAACGGAGCCTGCCACCCCTCCTTTTCGGGACTCTGTGTGTAGTGGCTATGTGACTTTGTGGCGGGGGAGGACGGTTACAGATCCCCTGCTGCGTGGCTCTGTGATCCAGGATAAGGACCGCTGCATAAGATCTCTAACCGCCCTCCCCTGCCACAAAGTCACATAGTGCCCCCCACACACAGAACATGAAAACCACCTCCCAGACTGACCAGGGTGCCTAGTGACTGCACTGTGTGTGTGACCTGCTGCTGATCCTGCCCCCGTGTCTGTACCCTGGTAAAGGTGATTGTCCTGTGCAATTACCAACCCCCTTCCCCCCCTTCTAACACAGTCTCCTCTCAAAGAACATGACGGAAACAGTACTTAACATAAAAGTATTTTTTATTATCAACTAGACAGTTAGGGGATGAAACTGGGACGGGGCTTGGGTGAGGCGGGAAGGAAAGGACTTATCAAAATTTTGGGAATGAGAGCCTTCTTGTACTTGAGCACTCTGCAGGGGTGGAGTGACAGTTTTCACGGCCCCTGCTGCCCATCCTTCTTGGTACTTTGGGTGAGGGGGGTATGGGACTTTGTGGCGGGGGATGGCGGTTAGAGATAGACTGCAGTGGGGCTCTGTCCTCCTGCCTGCGGTCCTGCAGAACATCCACAAGGCGCCGGAGCATGTTCGTTTGCTCCCTCATTAGTCCAAGCAGCATTTGAGTCGCCTGCTGGTGTTCCTGCCACCACCTGTCCTCCCGTTCGCTGTGTGAGCGCTGGTACTGCGACATGTTCTCCCTCCACTGGGTCTGCTGGGCTGCCTCGGCTCAGGAGCAGCCCATAAGTTCTGAGAACATCTCGTCCCGTGTCCTTTTCTTTCGCCGCCTAATCTGCGCCAGCCTCTGTGAGGGGGATGCCGGGGTAGGTCGGGAGACAGTCACAGCTGTGTGATGGGAAAAAGGGAGTGAATTCCTTACAAGGATACATTTTTGCGAACAATGAACATAGTCTAGTCTGTCTCTGTGAACAAGACCATGCACAGCACCTATCTCATGCGCACTCAGGACAAGTTCGAATTTTCGGACTTCGCATTCAGTGCCTAAGGTCTTGCAGTGGAGATCAGACAAGCGGGGCAGGACAGCAGAATTCGTGTAGCAGGGAGACATGGTAAGCCGTAGACTTTTGGCTGCTTAAAACTTAATTTATAGCAGTGCCCTCCTTTCACGGTCAAAGCAATGCTCCTAGCGTTGGCCAGTTCCTGCTGCCGGCAATCCGGAAAGCATGAACTCTGCCCCTGTCCCACCCTCTCGCGGCTGTCCCCGGGAAAGATCCCTGTATGCTGCCCCTGTCCCGCCTCCTCCAAGTGGCTGTAAACGGCCGGTTATAGTTATGTAAAGGAACAGGCAAGCAGTCCCAATACTAACATTCCCCTAATTCAAAGCAGGCCACCATGAGCGAGATCACCCTGATGAGGATCAGTGACACAGATAAAGACCGCATGCTGCATGAAAGCCAGCAAAAACCAGGGCCCTATGCCGCCATGCTCGTCGAGGCAATGATACCCGAGTACCTGATGATAGCCTGGCCCGGAAAAGTGTGCTACCACGGAGGACACAATAAGGCCGCTCTCCCCAGGAGAGCTTCGTGGAGATCTCCCATGAGGATTTCTGTTCTATCCCCGTATATATTGACCTTCTTTTCACATAGTTAATATTCCTGTTCTGTTAAAAATAAATGTTTACATGTTTAAAGCACTTACCGACTGATCATTCCCCTGATTCAGGGTCCGGAATAACGGCTGGGGAGGGTTGGTAGGGGATCTCCGTGAGGGTGATGAAGAGATCCTGGCTGTCGGGGAAATCAGCGTTGTAACCGCTGTCGACTGGCTTGTCCTCCTCATCTCCTTCCTCATCTTCCCCATCTGTGAACATCTCCGAGGAACCGGCCGTCGACACTATCCCATCCTCAGAGTCCACGGTCTGTGGTGGGGTAGTGGTGGTGGCCACACCTAGAATGGAATGCAGTGCCTCGTAGAAGCAGCATGTCTGGGGCTGGGATCCGGAGCGTCCGTTTGCCGCTTTGGTCTTCTGGTAGCCTTGTCTCAGGTCCTTGATTTTCATGCGGCACTGCGTTGCATCCCGGCTATATCCTCTCTCTGTCATGGCTTTGGAGATCTTCTCGTAGATCTTCACATTCCGTTTTTTGGAGCGCAGCTCAGAAAGCACAGACTCATCGCACCACACAGCGATCAGATCCAAGACTTCCCGGTCAGTCCATGCTGGGGCCCTCTTTCTATTCTGAGATTGCATGGACACTTCTGCTGGAGAGCTCTGCATCGTTGCCAGTGCTGCTGAGCTCGCCACGATGTCCAAAGAGTAAATGAGATTCAAACTGGCCAGACAGGAAAAGGAATTCAAATTTTCATGGGGCTTTTTCTGTGTGGCTGGTCAGAGCATCCGAGCTCGGACTGCTGTCCAGAGGGTCAACAGAGTGGTGCACTGTGGGATAGCTCCCGGAGCTATTAGCGTCGAATTCCATCCACACCTAGCCTAATTCGACATGGCCATATCGCATTTAGCGCTACTCCCCTCGTCGGGGAGGAGTACAGAAATCGAACTAAAGAGACCTGTATGTCGAACTAAATAGCTTCATTGTGTGGACGGGTGCAGGGTTAATTCGATTTAATGCTGCTAAATTCGACATAACCTCCTAGTGTAGACCAGGCCTAGGACAAAAACAATGAGGAGTCCTGTGGCACCTTAAAGACTAACAAATTTATTTGGGCATAAGCTTTCATGGGCTGGAACCCACTTCATGCATCTGACAAAGTGGGCTCCATCCTACGAAAGCTTATGCCCAAATAAATGTGTTAGTCTTTAAGGTGCCACAGGACTCCTCATTGTTTTGACTGAAACAGACTAACATGGCTACCCCTCTGAATTTTGTCACCTGGGACAGTTGTGGTCTTTTCCAGCCTGTGACAGAATGTACCCCTGCGTTCACACCCTACACACTATTGTAATAATCTTTGCACAAAAGACGTGTCTTCAAAGGCATCATTTTAAAACTCGTAAGTTGCTGGTCAATATTGTCCTGATAAAATATGTGTGGCAACATTGTGTGAGAAGTTATAAGAGTCCCTTGTATGGTGCTATTAATACATGTTCCAAACCACAGCCCTGCCCAAAGAGAAGCTGGCAAAGTTTGGTCTATTCTAAACAAAGGAATTACACATAGACACTCTGTCTCCTGAATCTCAGCTGGAAATGCTTCTCAAAGGGGGGACAGGACTATCAAAAGAGGGAAACACCCCAAGACACCCACCTCTCTCTGCCCATCGTAATCACCAAACTGTAAATGCTGTATATGATGGAAACCATTTCAAGCCACGGGGTGCGGCAGCACCTGCAGTGCCCCTCGTTCCAGCACGTATGGCATGCTGGGGAGAAAAGATCTGAACTTGGGTCTTTCCCCATTTGTGTGAGTACCTTAGTGTCTGGTCTATGGGGCAGGTCTCTCAGTGTTTCACACAGCTGAAGCTGTTCCACTGTGTATGAAAACTGAAATAGTCCTTAGGCCAGGCAGAGAGTGAGACTGGCTCTAGATCAGTGGTTAGAGCATCATGTGGGAAACCCAACATGCCATCCCTGTGCTCCAGTGCAGAGTGAATAATTGATACATCATGGAAGAGTTTCAACAGGAGAGACTGAGGGAGACCCACATCAGAGTAACCAGGCAACTCAGCCCTCTCTTGGTCTTCAAGTCCCTTCTCCACATCAGGAAGAGGGTAGAATTGAACCAGGCTCTCCTACGTGCTAGAGGAGTGCTCTAATCACTGGATTAAAGGTTGGGGGTGGGGAAGGTCACCCCCTTTTCTGTTTTTTGGGAGAAAAAGTTACAACCAGGAAAGGGTGCACAGCTGTGAATCTCGCATGAGGAGAAATGCCTCCCTCCAGCCCAGACTCAGGCCTCTAAATCCCTTTGAGGGGCAGCACTTAGGAAACCCCCCTTTCCTCAGCATTTCCTATTGGCTAATTTAGAGAGCTTCCTCCTCAGCATGTGGCTTTTGTGGATCCCATTGTCAGGCACCCATCTCTCCCCATGTAGTGTACATGGAGCTTGCACACCTCACTTGGGGCTGTCGTGGGTTCCATTAGGCTTCAGGGTGCCTATGCACTAGGTATTGCAATGCTAAGTCCAAGTCCCCTTTGTCCCTGTCCTGGACTCTGGGGAAGGCCTCACTCAGGGCTGGATTCAGGCAGAGAAGCTCTATGCTCATGCATGGGCTCTGGTTCCTTGGGACCATGGCAGAATCTCAGCTTGCATTTAAAAAAAGAATAAGTCTGTAGCTCTTGTGGTTGCACAGAAAAGCTTGAAAATGTGACTTGAATGGGATTGGGACTGACACAGTGACGCCTGCCTGAGTCTGCAGAGAGCCTGAATATAGCTATGAAGAGGGGAGCTGTCCCATACAATGCAAGGGTAGTTAAGTCCCAGCTCCTCTGCTCTGGGGTCCTTGCATACCCCTCCCAGCAGGGGGCTCTGTGTGTGCCAAGAGGGCAGAGCGCAGTGGGCCTGTCCCCCCACCAAAGCAGAGACACCCTGGCTGCTGGGAAAGTACTTGGAGCACTCAGCCACCCCCCCCCCACCTCTCTGAGTTCAAAAGGGGACCCTGCTTCTCCTAGAATCATAGAATCTCAGGGTTGGAAGGGACCTCAGGAGGTCATCTAGTCCAACCCCCTGCTCAAAGCAGGACCAAACCCAACTAAATCATCCCAGACAGGGCTTTGGCAAGCCTGACCTTAAAAACCTCTCAGGAAGGAGATTCCACCACCTCCTTAGGTAACCCATTCCAGTTCTTCACCACCCTACTAGTGAAAAAGTTTTTCCTAATGTCCAACCTAAACCTCCCGCTCTGCAACTTGAGACCATTACTCCTTGTTCTGTCATCTGGTACCACTGAGAACAGTCTAGATCCATCCTCTTTGGAACCCCCTTTCAGGTAGTTGAAAGCAGCTATCAAATCCCCCCTCATTCTTCTCTTCTGCAGACTAAACAATCCCAGTTCCCTCAGCCTCTCCTCATAAGTCATGTGCTCCAGCCCCCTAATCATTTTTGTTGCCCTCCGCTGGACTCTCTCCAATTTATCCACATCCTTCTTGTAGTGTGGGGCCCAAAACTGGACACAGTACTCCAAATGAGGCCTCACCAGTGCTGAGTAGAGGGGAATGATCACATCCCTCGATCTGCTGGAAATGCCCCTACTTATACAACCCAAAATGCCATTAGCCTTCTTGGCAACAAGGGCACACTGTTGACTCATATTCAGCTTTTTGTCCACCGTAACCCCTAGGTCCTTTTCTGCAGAACTGCTGCCCAGCCATTTGGTCCCTAGTCTATAACAGTGCATGGGATTCTTCCGTCCTAAGTGCAGGACTCTGCACTTGTCCTTGTTGAACCTCATCAGATTTCTTTTGGCCCAATCCTCTAATTTGTCTAGGTCCCTCTGTATCCTATCCCTACCCTCCAGCGTATCAACCACTCCTCCCAGTTTAGTGTCATCTGCAAACTTGCTAAGAGTGCAGTCCACACCATCATCCAGATCGTTAATGAAGATATTGAATAAAACCGGCCCCAGCACCGACCCTTGGGGCACTCCACTTGTTACCGGCTGCCAACTAGACATGGAACCATTGATCACTACCCGTTGAGCCCGACCATCTAGCCAGTTTTCTATCCACCTTACCGTCCATTCATCCAGCCCAGACTTCTTTAACTTGCTGGCAAGAATACTGTGGGAGACTGTATCAAAAGCTTTGCTAAAGTCCAGAAATAGCACATCCACTGCTTTCCCCTCATCCACAGAGCCGGTTATTTCATCATAGAAGGCAATTAGGTTAGTCAGGCATGACTTGCCCTTGATGAATCCATGCTGACTGTTCCTGATCACTTTCCCCTCCTTTAAGTGGTTCAGGATTGATTCCTTGAGGACCTGTTCCATGATTTTTCCAGGGACTGAGGTGAGACTGACTGGCCTGTAGTTCCCTGGATCTTCCTTCTTCCCTTTTTTAAAGATGGGCACTACATTAGCTTTTTTCCAGTCGTCCGGGTCCTTCCCCGATCGCCATGATTTTTCAAAGATAATGGCTAATGGCTCTGCAATCTCATCGGCCAACTCCTTTAGCACCCTCGGATGCAGCGCATCCGGCCCCATGGACTTGTGCTCGTCCAGCTTTCCTAAATAGTCCTGAACTACTTCTTTCTCCACAGAGAGCTGGTCACCTCCTCCCCATACCGTGCTGCAGAGTGCAGCTGTCTGGGAGCTGACCTTGTCTGTGAAGACAGAGGCAAAAAAAGCATTGAGTACACTAGCTTTCTCCACATCCTCCGTCACTAGGTTCCCTCCCTCATTCAGCAAGGGGCCCACACTTTCCTTGACTTTCTTCCTGTTGCTAACATACCTAAAGAAACCCTTCTTGTTACTCCTAACATCTCCGGCTAGCTGCAACTCCAAGTGTGATTTGGCCTTCCTAATTTCACACCTGCATGCCTGAGCAATACTTTTATACTCCTCCCTGGTTATTTGTCCAATCTTCCACTTCTTGTAAGCTGTTTTTTTGTGTTTAAGACGAGCAAGGATTTCACTGTTAAGCCAAGCTGGTCGCCTGCCATATTTACTTTTCTTCCTACACATCGGGATGGTTTGTTCCTGCAACCTCAATAAGGTTTCTTTAAAATACAGCCAGCTTTCCTCGACTCCTTTCCCCGTCATGTTATTCTCCCAGGGGACCTTGCCCATCAGTTCCTTGAGGGAGTCAAAGTCTGCTTTTCTGAAGTCCAGGGTCTCTGTTCTACTGCTTTCCTTTTTTCCTTGTGTCAGGATCCTGAACTCGACCATCTCATGGTCACTGCCTCCCAGGTTCCCATCCACTATTGCTTCCTCTACTATTTCTTCCCTGTTTGTGAGCAGCAGGTCAAGAAGAGCTTTTCCCCTAGTTGGTTCCTCCAGCACTTGCACCAGGAAATTGTCCCCTACACTTTCCAGAAACTTCCTGGATTGTCTGTGCACCGCTGTATTGCTCTCCCAGCAGATATCAGGGTGATTAAAGTCACCCATGAGAACCAGGGCCTGTGATCTAGCAACTTCTGTTAGTTGCTGGAAGAAAGCCTCGTCCACCTCATCCCCCTGGTCCGGTGGTCTCTAGCAGACTCCCACCATGACATTACCCTTGTTGTTCATACTTCTAAATTTAATCCAGAGACTCTCAGGTTTTTCTGCAGTTTCATACTGGAGCTCTGAGCAGTCATACTGCTCTCTTACATACAACGCAACTCCCCCACCTTTTCTGCCCTGCCTGTCCTTCCTGAACAGTTTATATCCATCCATGACAGTACTCCAATCATTTGAGTTATCCCACCAAGTCTCTGTTATTCCAATTACATCATAATTCCTTGACTGTGCCAGGACTTCTAGTTCTCCCTGCTTGTTCCCCAGGCTTCTTGCATTTGTGTATAGGCACTTAAGATAACTCGCTGATTGTCCCGCTTTCTCGGTCTGAGACAGGAGTCCTCCCCTCTTGCAGTCTCCTGCTTGTGCTTCCTCCCGGTATCCCACTTCCCCACTTACCTTGGGGCTTTGGTCTCCTTCCCCCGGTGAACCTAGTTTAAAGCCCTCCTCACTAGGTTAGCCAGCCTGCTTGCAAAGATGCTCTTCCCTCTCTTCGTGAGGTGGAGCCCGTCTCTGCCTAGCAATCCTTCTTCTTGGAAGACCATCCCATTGTCAAAGAATCCAAACCCTTCTCTCCGACACCATCTGCGTAGCCATTTGTTGATTTCCACGATTTGACGGTCTCTACCCTGGCCTTTTCCTGCCACAGGGAGGATAGACGAGAACACCACTTGCGCCTCAAACTCCTTTATCCTTCTTCCCAGAGCCACGTAGTCTGCAGTGATACGCTCAAGGTCATTCTTGGCAGTATCATTGGTGCCCACGTGGAGAAGCAGGAAGGGGTAGCGATCCGAGGGCTTGATGAGTCTCGGCAGTCTCTCCGTCACATTGTGAATCCTAGCCCCTGGCAAGCAGCACACCTCTCGGTTTTCCCGGTCAGGGCAGCAGATAGATGACTCCGTCCCCCTGAGGAGAGAGTCCCCGACCACCACCCCGCTCCTCCTCCTCCTCTTGGGAGTGGTGGTCATGGAACCCCCATCCCTAGGACGGCGCATCTCATGCCTTCCAGTCAGTGGAGTCTCCTTCTGCTCTGTTCCCTCAGATGTATCATCCACTCCACTCTCTGCACTAGTACCTGCGGAGAGAACACAAAAATGGTTGCCCTCCTGAGAGGGGCCGTGCTGCTGCTCAGAGAGGGAAGAACGGAGCCCCAGGGCCCTATACCTAAGGGATGGGTCTCTGCGCCACCCCCACTCCAGGTGGCAGAGCCATCAAGAGCTCCATGTTGTGGTGCCTAGATGAGACCCAGAGAGATTCAGACAGGAGACTCCACCTGTGACCTGTGACTCCACCTTCCATGTTTCTGAGGCATCTATTCAATTTCCTTCATCTATAGCGTAAGCTGACCAGACCGTGATTCCGCTGCTCTCTGTGTAAAAGGTTGTGAAATGATGTTCCTCCATATTTCTGGCAAATGTTAGCTCTGTGTGTAGTGTCAAACCCTTGGGGCTCAATTCCTCTGTAGAAATAGCGTCTGCATTTACTGAAGGTAGGGACCAGTTCAGCCAGCGCCAGCCCAGCCCAGAGCGAGGCAAAGCCCAGCAGTGCGAGGGGCCCCATGGCTCATAGTGTCAGAGCCAGTCCCTTTGCAGCTGTTACTTATGTCATTCATCGGAGAGCCACCTCCAGTACCCATCTTGGGCTGAGTAATCTGTGGGCTTCCTGCCATGGCCTTCCCAACGGCTGGGCTGGGCCAGGCCGTGCAGTCACGGTCCTGAGCTGGCGCAATGCCAGACTCGACAAGGGCTGTGCAAATATTCAGTTCAGTTGAAGATCCCGCAAACAGAGGGAAAAGACTTATTTTGGGTCAAGCCCAAAAGAAAATGTTTCAATTTTTTTTGGTGAAACTAAATGTTGCAAAATGTTTTTTATTTCATATTGAACAAAATGTTTAATTTCAATTTCATGGTTTTTAAAATATATTTAAATAGTTTAAATAGTTGTTTAAAAAAGAACATTGACAGGAAATCCGAAACAAAACGTCTGTCCAAAACAAAAAGTCGAAACAATTAGTTGCGTAAAAGTTCCAAAAGAAACTGTTCTGACATTTCCCCACAGTTGTTTTCTTTTTTCCCTTTTTTTTTTTTTTACTGAAACAATTAGACTACAGCAGCTCAGAATCTCAAATTGTTTTGGTTGACCTGGATCTGCATTTTTCGAGGAAAAAAGGTTTTGCATTACAATCTTCCCAGCACAAACCTTCCAGGAGCTGAAGGCCATGCAGGGAGCAAGCAGCTCATTCGCTCTCTGCAGCTGCAGGTTCTCTGCAATGGCTGACTCCTATGGTTGACGTGTGTTCAGCGGAGCCCAGGTCCACTGAAAATACAGTACTTTTTTGTTCATTTAAAGTTAAGATTTTTCTGTACATTTTTAAAATTTACATTTTTTTATACATTTTGTAAACTTTTGTATAAGTTTATAAAAGTGAAAGCATATAACATTTAGGAACTTACGTCACCCACCCCCGGGCCAAATGTTACAGTGTCTGTGCAAAACCACTAGATGCAACAAACCAGAGTCCTGTGCCCAGACAGTTCCCCACAGCCAGTTAAGGAGAAATCATTCGCTATCCCCACCACTGACCTACACCGATCACCCAGCAGTGGGTGCTATATACATCCACACAGACATACTCGGCCCAGCCGGACAAACACCCTGGGGGTACATCAGCACAACGATAAAACCCCTGTGGTCCTGAGGGCTTGTCTACACTGGCAAGTCACAGCACAGTAACTTGCTCGCTCAGGGGTGTGAAAAATCACACACACACACACCCCTGAGCGCTGTAATATGCCAGTGAAGACAGGCTCAGAGCGCTCGGAGCTGCACTCGGAGCTAATCCCCGCGTGGAGGTGGATTACACAGAGTGCTGGGAGAGCTCTCTCCTAAGTGCTCACGGGTGACCACACAGGCAGATCAAAGCGCTGCCGCCAGAGCACTCCCCTGGCAGCGCTTTGAGGTTTGTGGTGTAGACTTAGCCTGAGTCTCAGAGCCTTGGTCAGCTGACTCTGGCCGTGGGCTTCGGCTGCAAGGCTAGAAACAGCCATGTAGATGTTGGGGCTTTGGCTGGAGCCCAGGTTCTGAGCTCTCCCGCCTCACCAGGTTTCAGAGCCTGGGTTCCAGCCTGATTCTAAACGTCTACACGGCTATTTCTAGTACTGGGAGCCCGAGTCAGTTGACCCAGGCTCTGAGACTCAATGCTGCGGGGGTTTTGCTTTTTGCTGTGTAGCTGTACCCTGAGAATGAACACACGGTCACCCAAACAAGAGACTCCCAAACTGTCCTAAGCTACTCACCATGAGAATTATGCACCCCATCAAGAGAGCATAACACACAGGCAACCCCTACCTATGTCACAGTTCCTAGTGGGCTGCACCATCCAAGCCAGCCCAGTTCCATGCACGTGGCATGAGAATGATGTTCTGGGAACATGGCCTTTAAGTGTTTAACTGAAAATCCCCCCAAAATTCCAGCAAACTGAAAAGCTGACAAAAGTTTCATTTCGGGTTGAACTAAATGTTTTGGTTGACCCAAATGCACCTGTTCATTTAATTTCAAGGCACTTTTTAACATGAAAGCAAAGGAAATAAAGAGCTAAAAGTGATCCACAAAATGGCCTGAAGAAGAGCCTCCATTATAATGTTTAGGCCATTGGTTAGGGCACTCATCTGGGAGACCCAGGTTCAATTCCCTCATTGCTTGACATAGAATAGGTGTTTGAACTGAGGTCTCCCTCGTTGCAGAGACTGCCTTAGCACCTGGGCTGTTCTGGTGGGTGGTTAGCACCTAGTGATGCTGTTCCAATGTAAAGAAATAACCGCTGGAGCAGGGACATGAATGTGGGTCCCCTAAGCATTGGCCTAGATTGTGATTCTCACTCTCTTGACCTGTGACTATTCAAACATTGTATACAAAGCGGAACAGCTTCAAACAGGAGAGACTGAAATCAACTCACCCCAGAAAATCCTATAGGCCAGGGAATTTTTCTGCTGGGGGGCGGGGGGAGCCCAGGGTTCAAATCCTGCTTTATTGACTCTAATCGTTTACACACATTGGAACAGCACCATCTCAGGCAGTCCCACAGCCCCATAGCTAATGCACTCGCATACAATATAAGGGACCCACATATAAATCCCCACTCCACCTCAGACAGATGGGGGGGGGGGGAATTGAACGCTGGTTTCTCACATTCCAGCTGGGTGCGCTAACCACTGGGCTACACATTACAAGGAAGGCCTTGTCTGCGCTGGCAATTTTCTGAATGGTTCTCTAAGTCCCCTTTTTTGGCCAAAAGCATCCAGCAAATTAATGTCAAATGTCTCAATATTTTTGGGTCAACTGAAACGTCATTTTTCAATGAACAAATGGTGCAAAAAATTCCACCCAGCTGTAACAAGGAGCCTTTCCTTTTATTTCAAAGGGCTTTAGACAAAACCCTTGGACGTTTGATAATGACAATCTGGGTCAAAAGAAGAGATGGAACAAGCTTCTTGCACTTGTCTCTGAGTTTCCAGTGGCTGTAGGAACAGACTTTCTCTCCGTCCCACGCTCCCCGGAGGGAGCTTTCTGATCATGCTACTGGTTTTGGCTTGTGCATTTTTTTTAGTTGATTGTATGCTCTTATCTAATGAAAGGGAAATAATACTCCTGCAGGAGACAAGAATTTACATAAGAGATTTCTAGCCCTGTGTGTCATCTCTGCACAGGAGATCTCTCTCTAGTACAAACATAGTGTATGTTCCTCATGCCTGTTCACTTAGCTGTAATTATGACTAACACAATAAGCTAATACCTGTCACTGTTTCTTTCTCTCCCTCCTCTCGTCTCGATTATTTGATTTTTGGAAACAGCCCTGATTTTGTTCCTGAGTACACAGAGATGAAGAAGAGGCTTATTAACAGGCTCACTAATCTTCCTCCTTATCCTGACAATGACTAGCCTTCTCCTGAAGAAATTAGGGTACAACAGAGGGTAACACATGGCAGTGCAGCAGTGACTTACTGTTAATAGCTGGGAATCATTCATCACACGTGATTTTCTTTTTTGTATGCATATGTCAGCTTGCCAGGATACAGGGACTCTCCTAGGGATGTGTGGGGAAGGGAACATTTGTGTCCTTCTGAACAAAGGCAAAGACAACAGAGATCTAGATCACAATCTGACTGAACATTTACACTGCCGATCCTTGTGTAACCCCTCTGGCAGGTGGGGTCAGCAGCAACAAGGGCCAGGTCCAGTACCTAGGAGTTCCTCTTAACAATGCAAAACAGAAGTGGCTCTATTCTGGGAAAACTGAGCCCCACCCCTGGGCGCCTCTAAGAAGCAATACTTCCCCTCTCACAACCACTGAGTGTGTGTATAACAAAAACAAAACCAACGATTTATTAAACAGGAGAGGGAACCTAGCAATTTGGGAAAACACCACAACCACAATTCAAAAGCAGGTAACCCTAAGTAAATACCCACCTCAGAGTTCATTGGGCAGTGGTCTTTGCCTCAGTTTCCCACCTTGTGGGGTGAGAGTGTGACAAACAAACATCCCTTTATACACCACTCCCCACTCCCTCTGTGGCACCCACTCACCGACGGTCAATGAAGTCCCAGAATTCACTGCCACTGCCCCTGCTCATCTTTGCCACTGCTCACGCCTCCACTGCTCTCTGCCACCATTCTCTGCTGCTGCTTGCTTGATACTGTTAACTCTGCCGCTGCCTGCTGCTCGCTGCCCTCTTTACCACACTCACCACTGCTACTGCTCACCCCTGCTGCAATTATTGCTGCTACCGCTTGCATCTCGCTGACACCTTGGCACTGACCTGCTCTGAGGTTCCACCACTTAGCTCAGTTCTTAGTGATTTCAGTAGGTAGTTGGGACCTCACTGCTCCTGTGCCTCTGTGTTGGCTTTCACTGCAGCACTGTCCCCATGCTAGATGTAAGACTACTCCCTAGACCCCCATTCCAGATACTTAAGTGTAAAACACAGTGTGAGGAGCTACAGAGAGATCTCACAAAACTGGGTGACAGGTCCACAAAATAGAAGATGAAATTAAGTTCTGATAAGTGCAAAATAATGCGCATGGGCAAAAATAATCCCAACTACACATATACAACGATGGGGTCGAAATTAGCTGTTACCACCCAAGAGTCACCATGGATAGTTCTCTGAAAACTTCTTCTCACTGCCCAGCAGTGGTCAAAAAGGCTAACAGTATGTTAGGAACTGTCTGGAAAGGGATAGAAAATAAAACAGAAAATATCATAATGCCTCGATAAAATCCATACTCCTACCAGACCTTGAATACAATGTCCAGTTCTGGTCGCTCCATCTCAAAAAGGATAGAGTGAAACTGAAAAAAGTTCAGACAAGGGCAACAAAGATGATCCAAATTATGGAACAGCTGCCATATGAGGAAAGACTAAAAAGATTAGGGCTGTTGGGTTTAGAAAAGAGACGATTATAAGGCTGCCAACTCTCCTGATGAAACTAACAGGCTGCAGAATTATTATAAGCAAGAGGAAGTACTTTTTCCACACAATGGACAATTAGCCTCTGGAACTCATTGCCACTGGATATTCTTATGGCCAAAACAATAACTGGGTTTAAAAGAATTGTAGAAGTTCCTGGAAAATAGGTCCATCAGGGGCTATTAGCCAAGATGGTCAGGGATGCAAACCCCTTTTCGGGGTGACCCTAAACCTCTGACGTCCAGAAGCCAGGACTGGAAGACAGGGGTGGATCACTCCATAATTGCCCTGTTCTGATCACTCCCCCAGAAGCTCTGGTATGAGCTGCTACCAAAGAAAGGACACAGGGCTAGATGGACCATTAGTCCATGACCATTCTGATGTTCTCACAGTCAGCCCTACCCATGCTCTCTCCACAGCAGGCCAGGGGCTATTTCACACTCTGCTGCTGCCAGTGCTGTTGATGGAAGCCCTTTCCCCACTGTACTCTGCACCGTGTCCCGCTCAACGGAGCCGTCTGCCACGGGAACCGGGACAAGCGCTGCCGGAAGTGCAGATACGTCATGGAGACCCTGCCCCATGTCCTGTGCAGCTGCAAGCCCCACGCCAGAGCCTGGCAGCTGCGCTGCCAGCGGGGAAAGCAGTGGATGTGTAGGGGAAAGCAGTGGATGTGCTATTTCTGGACTTTAGCAAAGCTTTTGATACAGTCTCCCACAGTATTCTTGCCAGCAAGTTAAAGAAGTATGGGCTGGATGAATGGACGGTAAGGTGGATAGAAAACTGGCTAGATGGTCGGGCTCAACGGGTAGTGATCAATGGTTCCATGTCTAGTTGGCAGCCGGTATCAAGTGGAGTGCCCCAAGGGTTGGTGCTGGGGCCGGTTTTATTCAATATCTTCATTAACGATCTGGAGGATGGTGTGGACTGCACCCTCAGCAAGTTTGCAGATGACACTAAACTGGGAGGAGTGGTTGATACGCTGGAGGGTAGGGATAGGATCCAGAGGGACCTAGACAAATTAGAGGATTGGGCCAAAAGAAATATGATGAGGTTCAACAAGGACAAGTGCAGAGTCCTGCACTTAGGACGGAAGAATCCCATGCACTGATACAGACTAGGGACCGAATGGCTGGGCAGCAGTTCTGCAGAAAAGGACCTAGGGGTTAAGGTGGACGAAAAGCTGAATATGAGTCAACAGTGTGCCCTTGTTGCCAAGAAGGCTAATGGCATTTTGGGTTGTATAAGTAGGGGCATTTCCAGCAGATCAAGGGATGTGATCATTCCCCTCTACGCAGCACTGGTGAGGCCTCATTTGGAGTACTGTGTCCAGTTTTGGGCCCCACACTACAAGAAGGATGTGGACAAATTGGAGAGAGTCCAGTGGAGGGCAACAAAAATGATTAGGGGGCTGGAGCACATGACTTATGAGGAGAGGCTGAGGGAACTGGGATTGTTTAGTCTGCAGAAGAGAAGAATGAGGGGGGATTTGATAGCTGCTTTCAACTACCTGAAAGGGGGTTCCAAAGAGGATGGATGTAGACTGTTCTCAGTGGTAGAAGATGACAGAACAAGGAGTAATGGTCTCAAGTTGCAGAGGGGAGGTTTAGGTTGGACATTAGGAAAAACTTTTTCACTAGTAGGGTGGTGAAGAACTGGAATGGGTTACCTAGGGAGGTAGTGGAATCTCCTTCCTTAGAGGTTTTTAAGGTCAGGCTTGACAAAGCCCTGTCTGGGATGATTTAGTTGGGTTTGGTCCTGCTTTGAGCAGGGGGTTGGACTAGATGACCTCCTGAGGTCCCTTCCAACCCTGAGATTCTATGATTCTATGATTCCCCTGGCCTTTAGCTGTGATGATTTCTCTCCTGTATGGCAGCTGCTGCTGTTGGGAGACAGTAGCCTGCTCCAGGGGCAAGCACATAGTTGCCTCCTGGGCTCTCTCTGACCAGGGGAGCCTGGCCCTTGTCCTCCTTCCAGGGGCATTCTCACTTGCAGTGCAGTGGGCTGCCACCTGCCCGGCGCCCAGGTCCCATCTCATAGATGATCTCTCTCCCAGTTTCCCCAAGGCCAATTGAACAGCACACTCTGTGGGGCTGCTTCCTCCCCTCCCCACTGAACTTGCCAGCTCTTTCCATCTCCAGATCAGGAGTCCGTGCTCCATAACCCAGTCCTGTCTTTCCTATGAACTGGGACTTCCTCCTCAGTTTCGCTCATCTCTCCTCTGGGGCCCTGACCTGCCTCTGCTCTGAGCACCCCTGTCAATTCCTCCTCAGTCTCACTCATCTCTCCCTTGGGCCCAGATCTTCCCAGTGGCTGCTGTCTTGTGTTCCCTGTGGTCCACTCAGTGGCCTGCAGGCTCCCTTCTGGTCTCCTGCCTCCCACAGTGCAAGAACTGTCTTCACTTCTGCTTCCTTCACTCTCCCCAGGAGGTTAGAGCCTCCTCCTGTCCCTAGGGCATCCACGATCACAAGGGCTGCCAGTAGCACCTGGGCCCTGCGCACTCACAGCTGCACCTGGGGATACTTTAGCGTCTGTCGACCATGACCAGCTTGTCCTCTGAGCCTGCATTCAGGGGAGGGGACAGCCTGGTAGCTGTTGGCCCCCTGACCCATGTGGCCTTGCACCCCCACTGCCATTCAGCCCCTGACTCAGCACTGTCACCCCACTAATTCCTGAACCTGTGCCCCAGTCGGTGCGCCCCACTTGCCATTCTGAACCCCAGTCTGTGACCCGCCCAGCAGCCCTATGTGCCCTGTTCTGTCTGTCCTAACCTGGCTCTAAGGGCAGGGTGCTGTGATGAACTTCTACTCCTGGGGGGATTCTGTGACACTGAGCATGCCCAGAATTTTTTTTCCCTCAGAAAATACATTCTGCCCAAGACTCATAGAATCATAGAATATCAGGGTTGGAAGGGACCTCAGGAGGTCATCTAGCCCAAACCCCTGCTCAAAACAGGACCAAACCCAACTAAATCATCCCAGGGCTTTGTCAACCCTGACCTTAAAAACCTCTAAGGAAGGAGATTCCACCACCTCCCTAGGTAACCCATTCCAGTGCTTCACCCCCATCCTAGTGAAAAAGTTTTTCCTAACATCCAACCTAAACCTCCCCCACTGCGACTTGAGAAGTGCTGCAGTTCCACCTTTTGCCCACCAGAAGACACTGTGGTCCTAGAAAGCCAGCTATTATAGCCATGCTGCTGGACCATGGTGGCCTCTGGTGAGCAAAAGGCAGATCTGCAGCTGTCATAAACAGATAGTTAAGGGTTAAGGTCTCTTTTACCTGTAATGCCGGGAGTTACAGCACTCCTCAGAGAGCGCCGCAGGGAAAGGCTGCTGTGTGTTCACACTGTCAGCTACCAGTTATTAGTTATTTTAATTCTAGTGATCACTTCACACAACAAAGATTCCCCACTGAGTCCAATCAGCTTTGGTTTTAAACAGAAGAGTTAAATAATGTCTAGAAAAATTCTTTGGGCAGACCCTACTTATAGCTA